>NW_027270938.1:3362500-3769048 GCF_040938485.1 Diadema antillarum | reverse complement strand
TCATAAAATTTACTCTGATTTACTGAAGCTAAATCTCAGATGATAACACAAATGAAATTTCCAAATCTAAAATATCTAAAACTATCTAAAATATCGAACTACCTAAAATAACTCTAATCTAAAAGCGATATTATACAAACAGTTCCGAGAAGGAACATGAGGCAGGGGAAAGTTGAAAAAAGGGACCACCCCACTTCCTTCCCTTAAAAAATCTCTGATATTAAAAAAAAAAAAAAAAGTTTTTCATGTTCACCCAGAGTATGATATGCTTGAAAATACTAATGACAAATGACCTTCTGTCTGATCTGTATAAAGTAGATCAGATTTACCACTGGTTCTGTGATGGCGTGATTTTTCACCTATTTGCTCAAGGTTGGTTAAATTGTAACAGCATGAACTTGTGTACTTGCCACTGTAAAATTGGTTACAGCTCGTTATTCCGAAGGTTCGTTATTCCGAAGGCTCTTTAATCCGAAGATTCGTTAGTCCGAAGGTTCATTTTTCCAAATTTCATTTTCGGATTAATGAATCTTCGGAATGACGAACCTTCGGAATAACGCCACAAATGTTCGGATTAACGAACCCTTTTTCATTTTCGAATTAACGAACCTCTAGGTATAGGGAATTTGTGTGTTTCCGATTGACGACCCTTCGGATTAACGAACCCTTTTTCATTTTGGGATTAACGAACCTCTAGGTATAGGGAATTTGTGTGTTTTGGATTGACGACCCTTCGGAATAACGAACCCTCGAAATAGCGAACCTTCGGAATAACGAACAACACCCGTAAAATTGACACATTTTTGTGTCTGGAGATGAGTACACTGCTCTTACCTTTCCTTCAGTGATGAATTGTGGAATCACGAAATATTTACCAATGTTAGTACAATGCAGGTGATTCATGATAAATATAATGGGATGAGTCCATTTTAGTCAAGGGGCTTGTTTTACACCTGTTTGCCCCCACCTCTGCTGCTGCCCAGCCCTGCCCGACCGCGACCCCTGCAATCCCGCATTTGCCTTACAAGGTACTTAGGGGTCACTGGGTGATTTTGCCATAGAAAGAAGGTAAAGACGTGGGGACTTGCTTGAGCACTCCTTTACAGAAGATCCAAAGCCCAACCTTACCAGCAACCATCCACAGAGCTATCTGACGATAGACATGCTGACATTGTTGCCTAAAATGTAGCCATGATAGGTGAAAGGCTTCACTGTTCTCGCGATAGATGGATTTTACCACCAGTTTTCTCGGAGTGAATGTCTTTGCGTATGATGTCCAGGGAGACTCTAAGATTTCTTAAGTGCTGCCTCATTCTGAAAGCAGTGCTATAACAACTTCACACTGCTTGTCTTTAATTTTCAGCACTTGCAGCTTCAGGATTTCGCAGACCAACTGACTTAATACTCTGAATGATGGCCTCCTCCAGGGTGGCCTATAAACTAACTCCACTCCTTTTAACATGGTGACTTGATAATCACTTCACGAAGGAAGTTTGCTCGTGCAGATGACTTTACCCTTACGTCTCATAGAATGTCCTTGGATGACATTAGCCGAGTACTAACCCATCTCAAGACAATAGAGGAGTAATTCTCCTTCTGGAGACTTTGCCTCAACCTTTACATGATTACCATTAGGCCCATGCCTTTCATCTTAGCAACCATCTTGTCAACGCTATTATGTTCAAGGTAGCCTTCTGTGGCAGGCATAGGCTAAGAAAGTCTACCCTCCTTCACTGGTGCTCAATCACTCTCCCTCCTTACGCTGGAAGGAAAGGATGGCAATTGTCCCCGTGCAGTGCCGTCTACGCATACCCTGATCTTGGCTTCCAGTCATGATAACCTGATAACCTAACTTGGGCGCATTTCATGAAGCGTTTTGTCTGACAAATTTGTTCTCAGACAATCAGATGCAATGGTTTTTAGGCTTATAACAGTTTTTCCAAAAATGTATGTATATATATATATATATATATATATATATATTATATCTGACAAAACGCTTCATGAAATGCCTCCCCCCCCCCGAACCTGCGATCAATGTGTCTGAAATCCCATAAGCCAATCTAGATCTCCTCCCCCCCTCTCCCCATCACTGAAAGCTTTGACCCCAAAACCGGATGGTGCAGAAGCTTCTGAGGCCATGAACCATCCAAGTTACCTACAATACTGTCTCTGGCCTGGCAACAAAGCCAGACGGCTTCAACGGACTTTCATCCTGGTCCTATGGCAAATAATCACCCTCTGACCCTTGAGGAAGTCATGGAAGTGCTGAACATCATCAGATGTGTTTGCAATAAAGGCAACTGCTGGTCGGACTGATATGCATCTTTAGTCCTATAATCCTGCAAATTTGGGGCTGATGTCGCCTGCTGCCAAACATCAAATTAAAGAGATCTTTGAAGACAATAAAAAAGAATAGTTTTGGTTTTAAGACGAGAATGAATGACCTCATGATGTCAAAGTATATATGATAAACACATGGGAAGTGTGACAGAACTGAAAGAGGTACTTCACATTGGTCCTTGGTTTTGAATAGTTTGAAAGGTATTGCGTTTGGACAGTTTTGTTTATACCTTCACCAGTGTTTGTTGTTGTTTTAATTCAAGATTCAATAACATCAAAGCGGTACTTTTAAATCATATCATATATAAAGTGATGGAAGTTATGATCCATTTCAAACTCACCAGAGGACCCCCCCCCCCCAATTCCTTGCACCATTTCTGTCCCTATTAATAATGGTTTCAGTGAAATACATGTTAGAAGCCTTGCTTTCTAGCTTCCCCTCCATTTTCAACATTATTTAATAAATACCATGTATCTAGGTTCTTAACATTGTGTGAGTATTGCATTTTTATATGCAACTTGCATGCAGAACAGGAATGTATATTGATTTTTTGCGTGATGTGTAGTGCACTTATATTCTTTGATGAAACAGAATAAAAGATAAGAAATTGTGTTAAACATTGTAGCTGAGGGTTACCATTCATAATTCAAATAATTCATGAAATAATCCAAATTTATGTGGTAAATAAGGACTTTTGCATCACTAAAGAATAACTTTTTGTTAAGAACATCCTTCAGATATATGATCAGCACTAGATCTTAAAAAACGATGTAGCTGGATGTCAGAAAAAAAAAAACCACCCAGCAAATTGGCTTTCTATTTCCACATATATTTTTGCCATTCATATTGTACAGAATAAGAGTAATTGACGACCATTTTGAAGAATAAAAATACATGTAGGGCCTATTTATTGTAAGTGACACCCAATATATTTGCGTTGCACACGCAACACTTTATAACAGCTTAGGTACGGGAGCAGGAAATACAGTAAATTTGTTCTATATTTCAATGCATTTTTTTACCATTCATATTGTACATGAGCATAGGAATGGCGGCCATTTTGAATTGAAAATGAGCTTTAAATACCAAATAAATCTATATGAAACGAAAATTCTCTTGTAAATATAGATGGAGTAACTCTTGGAAAGGAAATGCACAAAGTTTGGCGGAATAATTGGTAATAGAATGCGCCTTATTCTGATTATCACGGCCAAATTAGCATATTTGGCGGCCATTTTGAATTTTTGCATTTTGCCGAAAATGCTCAAGGTTACGCGAGTGGCATCAATCGGATTTGGAATCAGCACCCTCGAATTGACAAGAAACCATCAAAAAACATTGTATATATCAAAAAACAAGGTTAGGTGCCTTCTAGCCTGGACTATAGCTCTTAATGTCAACAAATGTGAATTTCTTTTAAAAGGGCATTGTACCGGTTTTTTATTTTTTCATGTGTTGTTCTTTTAATTCTAAAAGACCCAGCGGTGCAAACAGAATCAAAATTTCATAACGATTTAGTCCGTAATTTCATGTTGAAAATGAAAAATTTTTGGCGAGAATTATGCTAATGAGCTGACGAGCCCGGATGTCGTGATGTCACAGGTGCCAAATGTTTCACTGATTACAAGCCCTCGCATACGCGTGCGTTAAATCGTGCCGAGTAGCAGACGACGCTTAGGCCCAATTTAGCTAGCAGGCGGCACCTGTGTACTGTCCTATCCATACAGCTGTCTCAAATTTCGCTGAACCAAATCGCACCAAAATTACAGGATATACTTCTAAGCATATTTTAAAATACCGTATTATATTTGAACGAAATCGGTAATCGAGAAGTATCAATATTGACGCCGAATTTCAAGTTGTCACTAAAAAAAACCTCACACTTCGCGAGAGATCTTGGTAAACGAGATATGCACAATCTAGAACTGAAGTTAGCCGACTAGTGCTGTGCGAACGGGGAATTTACGCGGGAACTAAATTTTAAAATGTCATGATTTTAGCGATTTTTGTGATTTACGAACTTTATTTTTCATTCAACTTAGCTCAAATAATTTATGAATTGATTTCTTGCTCCCGATTACTTGAAAGATTTGTCTCATGATATTAGATGGCTAACTTCAGTCTGTGCGTGCGCAGGTACTTATAAGTAGGGCTACTACAACTACGCCGCGATCACTCTTGTTTAGTCGTACGGAGCAGATTGTTTTTAGCGACGACAGGAAAGTCGACAACTTCACTTACGCTTCTCAACTTGCGATTTGGTTCCAATTAGCGTGAGCAAGTGGACATGAGTCATAAAATACTTCTTGTGATTTTGGTGCAATTTGGTTGGGTGAATTTTGAGATATCTACATGGATACGGAAGTACTCTAGCACTATGCCTACACCGGCGCTTGGATCGCGAGGCAGTGGCACTGTTTGTATCTCCGTGGTCGGGCCACTCTTCCGAGGTATGGGTCCTACTAAAACAAGATCTAAGTTAGTCCTTGGTGTTAATACGACCACCATGAGATTTATCTCGACCACAAAAACATTGAAAATCCATAAAGCAGATACCTTACCTGCAAAATTCAGCACAGAAACAACAGGGCCTGCAGCACAAGGGCCTCTAGCGGCAACGCTAGACCTTGGAGTCTGGACTTTCGTCTGGACTTCCTTCAAGTTCTGGCAGCAGGGCCATTCGGGGTATGTATTGCATACGAGACGTTTACGCTGTGCCTATTATTAGCGCTGTGCACGTACAGCTAGCTGTCGACGGAGCGGCGAGTAGAGTCTTCTCGGTCCTTGACTGCTCACTAGTCCTAGTCCTAGTTCTAGTCTAGAGTCTATATGTACTGAGTGCCGTTTTCTTCTAACTAGGCGTAAACCGTGATTGCCGTTGACTATTTTTTGGAATTAGATTTTAAGAATCACTCAGTCCTCATCTTCGTTAGATAGTTTGAACTGTGATGTCGAACCATTATCGCTCATCATCTATGCATAGTTAGTGCAACGTTACTTTTTTTACACATAGTTTTCTATGGGCAGCACGTTCGGACAATGATGCCAATTTCATTTTGCATATCTGGAATATTCCCCACAAATATGGTCTAAATAAAAAGCTTTTGAAGAGATTCCTTTTAAAAAGTAATAAATATTGTTTAACATGTTTATTTCAGCTCCATATTGCAATTTTACTAAATAACAGTTTTTGCAGTACTTCGTGTGAGATTTCATCAGTAAATTGACATGTGTAGAACCTTTCTTGTTCGTTTTGCTAAATTCGGAGGTTGGCACCTGTGACGTATGCCAAATTGTGTGGATCGTTCCTTGGCTTGCTCGTTTTCATTTTTTTTTCAAAAAATCATTACAGGCTTATCCTGGGTTTTAGAATCCTCTCTTTCCAGTTGTAGGCATCAAAAAATGTAGATTAGAATTATCAGACAAGTAGAAAATGTCAGTACAGGTTTCTTTTAATCGGAACGAAAGAAACGACTCAAGCCTGTCAAAGTTCCAGATGTATATATTCAAAATATTCAAATTTCCCGGGTCACTCACTGTAAGTACCTGGGTGTTTTCATAGATGAATATCTAGATTGAGATAAACATATTGAGTATTTGGCGAAAAAGATAGCAAGAGATATTTATTTGTTAAAAAGAATAAGATATTATGTTACCCAACAAGCTGCATTTACATTTTACAAATCTATCATACAGAGTAGATTTGACTATTGTAGCATTATTTGGGGAAATGCTGGGAAAGGAAGTCTGGATAAATTACAGAAATTGCAAAATAGAGCTCTCAGGATTATATTGAAGACGGAATGGAGTTTTCCCAGTCAGGCTTTGTTTGATATTGTGAAAATTGATAATCTTTCTGATAGAAGAAATAAGCAAATTTTGTATATGATGTATAAGATTACATATAATACGATACCGGGAGAATCTTTAAAACATTTTGTTTTTAAAGAATATTATTATGGCTTAAGAATTGGGTATAAATGCTTTGAGTCATTTAAACTACGAACCAATATAAAGAAACGGAGTTTTTCATTTCGAGGAATTAAAGAATGAAATCGATTGCCTAGGAATCTGAAAGAAATGTTCTTCACTAGATTTAAATTGAATATGTAGTTTTTGATTAACGAGACTGTTTTCAATGATGGATTCATGTGTTTTGTGTATATTTGTTTGTTTATTATGTAAAAGTCCAAACATGTATAGATTTTGCGTAGAGTTATTTGTGCGGAGGGGGGGGGGGGAAGGGGGGAATAGAGAATGTGATATGTAGCCTGTAAGCTCAAGTATTTTTTTTTCTTCTTCTTCTTCCTCTTCTTCCTCTTCTTCAGTATGATAATGTGTATTATGATATTTTTGTATTACGTGATGTAACTGTTTTTATTAAGATGCACGGACTTGTTGAAGAACAGCCTGTGGCTGAAACAAGTGACCGTGTGGAAATAAATTAAATGAATGAATGAAATGAATGTTTTCAAATCCAGCTGCTTGCCTACCATTTTATGTTTGATAAATTTTTCCAATAGTCGTGAGTCTTTGATTACATGTGGTAGTCAATAACCATTTTCGTTGTGGAAAATATATTCAGACTTTAGGAAACACGGTTTATGATAACGGCGTCATCTTAGCGATCAATCCTATCGAAGGAGTCCAATACTTTTAATCACAACGAAGGAGTTTTGAATATTTTAAAGCTTTAGACTTTGTCATTCGGACGGAAGAAACTTCACACCCTAGGGACATGTCTTCAATATCACGATTTTGCCTTTGTTTTATTTTTTGTGCGATTAAGGCTTTATCACTTCATTTACCACTTTATATTAGTGTAATTCAATGATCTGTCGCAAAAGTAATGTTTCGTACAAAAATTCATAGCATATTATCCTGTTGAAATTTATCTATGCTGCTCGTGGCACGTTGCCCTCAGCATAAAAGAGTTAGAGAAGATACATTGACGGTGAGGCAGTATCAATATGATATTGACTGGCTTTGAGGGGGATACGACATTGAATTGCCTGAGCTAGAATTGTATTGCCCGAGTCGAAGACGAGGGCAATACAATTCTAGCTCAGGCAATTAATGTTGTATCCCCCGAAAGTAGACAGTCCATATCATTATTATTACGCATTTCAGGCATCTTGAGCAGCAAAATGAATCATTACAATGTAAATCTTAACAATTTTCCACTCGACACCAGCTCGAGCTTTACACCACACTGCGCGCTGCATCCCTATAGACCTATATACACAGCTCAGGTATACGCGGCGTGCGTATAACAGCTAACTCACACAGGCGCAGGGATCGTCCCCTATTTTTACGTGTTAACCTATGGGAATTTGCCCTTCGTCGCGGAACTACTGCGCGAGAGACTGTCAGCAACAGCAAATTTTCCTCACTGGGAGCTCAAGTGCCCGGATGCTATATTCCCCTCGTTTTTAACACGCAAATCCCATAGGCGTTTGTCAAAGCGGGGAATATGGAAAATTTGCTCCTCAACTCCCTGCTGGCGCGTAACCTCGCGCGTAAGACGAGGGGAATACAATTTCGAAGAATCACAGCTCAGATGCCTCAAATTGATACGGGTAATAATAACTTATACAAGAAATGTAATTATCCGGTGTGTCATATCATTTTGAACAAAAATTCAAACGAACGATTTCCAGTTGGTAAAACCAAACAAGCAAATTATACAATGAACGCATTGAGACTCAATGACGTGTGCAGCAATAACATGCTTCGATGGACTGTTGATATCGCTTTAATAACTCTGAAACACGTTCCCGACGTTACTATTTCTTACATTCTGAACAAGAAAAGCAAAATGCCTGTGATAATAAAACGAATGAAATACAATAAAAATGAATGTCTCCTTTGATTCACATAAAAGAAAGCTAACCGAACGAATTGCTTGAGGCGTTATATCATATCTATTTATAATCATAATGTTTTTGTTGAAAAAAAAGGTGGAATAACCGGTAGCCATGTTATGAGAAAACATGATCACATGTTTTTCTTGCCTGTTACTGGGATTTCAAATTTTTTGAATATTAGTAGAGAATTACGGTATTTTTTTAAACATGAAACAGTATAAGAATATTGTTCAGAATTTATATTTTGCACTTACAAGTATTTTTGAACGAAAACCGACAATGATGCAGATGCCTAAGAGACAACTTAATTACGCAGAGATTAGGGCTGTAGGCAAATTAAATTTTCTGTCAAAAAGGACCACTTTTAGTGTGCTGGTGTTTTTTCGCGGTTCCCCGGATACGATAGGTTTTCATATTCCCCCAGAGGGGAATTGCTACACACATTAATAGTCTGTTCTCTAGGGAAGCATTATCATGTATGCACGACAAGACAAAGCAATAACTGCCCAGACTTTCTCCGTCGGCAACAGTTATTTTGTTCTCTTCCTTAGAGAGAGGTTTTGACGTCACTGGGTATCACATGTTTTTCGTGCTGTCTCTCATCTTCGTATCTCTCGCTGCGACATGAATGACTGGATGCTACATTACACAAAACTCTACTCACAGACAGATGATAACGATGCATATGAACTGTAATAAATGTTACCTGAGTTGGCTGAACCAATGCTTTGCCTTTCAAACTTGCCAATAAATTGTAGACAATAGGAAATCTTGTTTACAGACATGGGATATATTTTTCATGTTTGTATCACAGTGATATGAAAATGTTGAATGGTCGTACAAGATCATATCGTTCTTGCCATTATCTCTCTCTCTCTCTCTCTCTCTCTCTGCATTCATCTTCTATGAGACAGAATTACTTACTACGTTTGAATATATTCATTTAAATCAAGTAGCTATTTTGATAGAAGACAACATTCCAGCATCGATGTATTGTGCTAATCATTCTACTATCCAACATGCATACAAACAATCTGCCAAAGGACTGACATAATTATTTTGGGAAATTGAAAAGGGTTTTATGGAATGGTTTCCCTTGATATTTCATCAAGACATCATGCGAGTTAGTAAAGTATTTTTTCTTCGTTACAAGTTCGTTTGTTTGGTTGGTTTTATTTCTGTATTTTTCGTCATTTCAATACATAATGACTTCATTGATATTATTTTCAACAAGTCAATAACGTGCAAATCTATTATCAACGATGATTATCCATGTGAAATAAAAGGAATGTTCATGAAGGGGAAATGCATCAGACCACATATCGTAAGCGTCTGCTTGAAATGATTGTGGCCTGAGAAAGTGATAGTGAAAAGAGGGAAATGAAAAAGGAGTGGAAAATATTGTGCCTGCTCGTGCAAGGTACGTGGTGCTGTTTGCAGATGTGCATGGGCCTCACAATAATACATGTACTTAATCGTCGGAAAAAAAGAACACAGTTTTGCCAAATCTGATTTAACAAAAAGTCAGTGTCACTAAAAATCATAAAAACAGAATTAAAAAATAGTTGAATTGAAACCATAATGCAAATTAAATATTTAAAATCAAATTAATGAATCTAATCATTATTTGAAAATAGGTAAAGCGAAAAAAAGTACATCCTTGTGGCCAATCAACCTTATACCATCTGCTGAAGATGAATATTGATGATTCGCTTTAATCTCGTGTGCTATTGCAATAGTGTATAAGAAACAATTGAAGAAGAATATATAAATTTGCACACATGCTTTCGTAGTTCTGGCCAAATTCATTTAATTTTTATCAATACATTACTATTGGTTGATCGTCTCTTACGTAGAGACGCCTTCCTAAACGTTTTTTCCTTGTGTGTGTGATTCACTCTATAGAGAAGCGTAGCCATTTAAAGCATTGATATTGATCTTTTTTATATTGTACTTTTCACGTACATTTCTTCTTTTTTTAACTCTGATCTCTTTTTCATGCATGTTACGTTCTCTTTCTTACCTCAATTAAATGCAATTCTCAAGAGAGCAAAAGATGGTTTCTCCCACACTTCTGGGAGAATAATGCGCATCGAGGAGCGTGGTGTGCAACGGGATAGATTGTGGGAGTGCTTGCCTGCGTGTGTTTGCTGTATGTGTGTGCGTGTATATGCATGTGTGTGTGTATGTGTGTGTGTGTGTGTGTGTGTGTGTGTGTGTAATGTGTAGAGGCCATGTGAAGGAATAGAGGTGGCAAGGGGAGGGGTGGCCAACACATCTAATGTTTCCTTCTATCATCCCAATTCTTTCATTCCAGTTTTACAGCAGCTGACTGCATCACATTCCAAGGATCACCTGTTAAATGGTCTCTAAGTACTACTCCTTTTACTTGCCCAACCCGTAGAGTAGGGTCCTTCCAGCTGAAAGTGTCCAACTTTCACGCCTCTTCGACCTTTCATGTACCTTAATGATTTTGTCTGGAAAGGAAATCAAAGGATATCATTTGATTGCTTATATCTTTCTCCGGAAGAGTAAAAATTATAATATCGCACTATGAAGCATGCGTTCTCATGAGAACACAGATATAATCATAGATTAAAAAGATTGTATTCTGGTAATCCATTAAATTTTTTTTTTCTAAAATACAGAGGTAACGATAGGACGACTATAGAGTTCCCCCTCCCAATAAAGAAGTACAAGCGATATTTTTAGCTAGATCTTTCACACACACAAACACACACACACACCCATCACTCCACACACACACTATGCATGTATCCAGCTTTGACATGAGCGTAATTGCTTTGGTTATGGATTATTTTTCAATGCATTTTGCAATTTCTTTCTCAAATTTGATCACGTAAAAGTGAAAATAAAAAAGGATCTGCATACCATGATCTGCAATCTTTTCACAAGCCTGTACGAGTTGATATGGAGAGTAACAACATTGCAAGTAAACATGCACATGAGTGTGTACCAATATTCTCTGATGTTTGATAAGAGGTATGTTAAGAGTTCCTTGTCTACTATCACTTGACTATTATTCCTAATTAAGTGTATTATTTTGCTGGAGGATTTGTTTGTTTGTTTGTTTGTTTTTGTTTTCGTTTTTTGTTTTTGGTTCATTTCCATCTGAGAAGATGGCTGGATAGCCCATATTCAGCTACATTAAGCTGGTCTTCCTTGGGATGATTGGTTAAGAAATCAAACAATTCAATTACAGCTTCTCAGTAATAAAACTGCTTTAAATCGCCCACAATTTCTTTCATCTTCCTGTTTTTGTTAATTTGACAAACCGACAAACCAATAAAACTATTGTTTTATCTCTGTGAAAAATGATAGAGAACAAACAGACATTACGCGTAACATGGCCACACCACTCCTTTATGTTCAGACTTACAAACTGCCCATGTACCCTCCAAGGAAAGCGTGTCAAGGCCGCTAGTTGCGATTCAAGAGCGAGCCGCACAACGATTTGTGTTAATTTTCAGCTCTTCCTATAGGCGAGAAGCGCAATAGATATTTCCGATGCTTGAAGATATAAACTCCTTCGACTATTAAGTCATTCGGAAACAAGGCTCAATTACCGATTCGGCGCGCGCGGGAAATGAGATCCGGTTACAACTTACCATTGAGGAATGCGGAGTCTTTGAATTCATCCTTATCGATTTATGCAAATTCAGATTAGTCGATGGTGTTTTATTGGGGGTTTATTGACCAACCCTCTTACAAAGCAACATTAAGTTACAGACGAGTTCCCAATAACGTTGATTTAACCACTGAATGACTCGGGGCTTGGAAACAGCGGTTGTTGTTTCTCCATCATCTTGTTTAAGTATTTTGTCTTCCTCTTCTTCTTCTTTTTTTAAAGGACAAGTTCACCTTCATAGACATTTGGGTTGAGTGAATGCAGCAATATTAGTAGAACACATCAGTGAGAGTTTGAGCAAAATCGGACAATCCGTTAAAAAGTTATGAATTTTTGAAGTTTCTGCTCAGTCACGGCTGGATGAAAAGACTACTATAGCTTGTGATGTCACATGAATACAACGATATAAAGAAAGAATAAAGAAAATTCAACATATTTCAATTTTTCTCGCATAACAAAAGAACACTCGACTTCTCTCTTTCAGAAGGCAGGGGAAATAAATTACCCTTAACATACGTCAGTAGCAAGTCGAGGAAATGTGCACTTTATTCAAAAAGTACAGTTTTGTGAAATTCTCTTTTTATTTTCCTTATAGAGTTGTACGCATGTGACATCATACACTGTAGTAGTCTTCTCTTCCAGCAGTGACTACGCAGATACTTAAAATATTTGTAACTTTTGAACGGCTTGTCCAATTTTCCTCAAACTTTCACTGATGTGTTCTACTATTATTGCTGCATTCTCTCAATCCTTATGTGTATGAAGGTGGACTTGTCCTTTAAAGAAATCTGCGCCCCTCTTCCGCAAGCCTTTCCAACGTCCACTGAATGAATAGAGTTATGAAACTACTGCCATTATTCGTCTATATTGCTTTCACAATTTTGTCTTTCTTATTCAAGAAATCCCTGGCCTACATAGTGAAAGTGTCATTATAACTGTTTTTGAGAGACTGAGAAATCCTTTGCATTCTGAATTTAAGAAAACAACAACAAAAATACTTATGTTCCCCCTTAATTTTTAGAACAGTTGCATCAAATGAACTTATTGCAAGACTTATGTCCCTGTGGACTATTCACCTTGATGTTGGGAAGTACTTATACCGTATATATCGCTGACAAACTAGTTAACGACTCACGATGTTCAGGACACTGAGGTAGAGAAAAACAAAACGGCCTTCAGAGAACGGCTTGATATTCATTTTGCACTGCCCCCGTACACGCAGTTTACATTATTATTTGAGGTGAAATTCTATAGAATAGTGGTAATCCAATCTAGTCAAATGTTAATACAGAGAAGTGTAAGGATGACATACGTTATGAAACAAAGAAGAAAAAGAATGGCGTAAATGTGGTTACATTATGCGCGATGATATAATCAAGGAGGTTCGAGAGATGGAGTTACAACTGACTATGATTATTCAATCAGTATTCTGTCAGTTTTCTATGGATGGACAAAAGAATTCCACAGGTGCATTTGTGCCTTTGATGTTCGATGCTTGAAGCCGCCATCTTTCTGAGCAATCTGAAGATTCATTATTAACGCTAACATAATATCGGGTATATGCTGCTCGTACATATATCAAATGCAATGAAATTTCACCTAATGATAAAGCATATAAAACAAAAGTCAATTCCGTTCGAAAATATGTGCAAAAGTGTAAATCTGAGCTGTATTTTGTGAAAGTGTTTTTACCCTCATGGAAAGCCGGTTTTATCACTTTTCTCCTTATTTCCGCCAAATGAAACTAATATGTTACCATCTTCAAATATAGTTCTTTATAAATTAATATGTCAGATTAGTGTACAGACACGTACAGTTGAGTAATTTTGATATCTATTTCAGCAATATTTGAGCAATTTCTATTCGCGCACCCCCGTGCCTTTACCATTGTCTACCGCCCATCGTTTGTAAGTAGGGATAGCGAAAAGTAATTACCATCGCAAAGACATATCTTCCTTGGAAAGTGGCTGGTGATTATGCAATGAGACACGAGTCAAGTGTCTTCGCATCTGAGCGTCAGATCCAGTTTGACACATACTTCAAATATTTTTGAGTGGCGGCTTCGAGCATGGGATCAAAGCGAACAAGACTGTTGTGACTCCATTTCTCGAACCTCCTTGATATAATATTGAAGCTTTGCTTATGACACGAATGATTATAGTACTAGTATGCAAAATTGCTACTTTTTCATGTTATGTTAATATAGTCACACAAATGCTGAGGAATTTAAATTCCTATTTTGGCTTAAATCTTCTGTTTTCCTTGCATATTTTTGTATTCACTTTGTTTTGCACCTGGAGAAAGAAAAAAAAAGAAGAAGCTAAAATCAAACAAAAAAACCAAATCCAGAAACATTATATATATATATATATATATATATATATATATATATATAGATATATATTATACTGGCGTCAGTGAATAAAGGGCTATACAGGCGATGATGTGGCTAACATATTTATATGTTTCATATACATATTTTTGTATTTAGATACATCTCTTTATATACACACATATATAATCAATATTTACGAGCTCTTGCGAAGGGACTAATATAATTATTCTTTCATCCCTATTTGATCTCATCACTTCAAACAAGCTGACTCTTTATACGCCTTGTGTATTTTTATCCTATCTGAATTAGATTGAAGGCGCTGATTTTTCTCTGCGAACACAGCCATTCATGCCCATCGCCTTACGTGTCCAGTAAAAGTTGTCCTATTCTATGAAAATAAAATCAGTTTGTTAACGGAAGAGTTCATAATGCTGAAATCTTTCAGAATTTTAGTCGGTAAAGAGTTTCTCTATCATTCACCTACAAAAAAGCAACAACAAAATAAAACCAAAAATCAAGAAGTCCTATTTAAAAAAAAAAAAAAAAAACCTCTGGAGAGATGTCGGGCACGTGCGATGTCATCTAAAGGTTATTTTTTCATATCATTCACTGGAAAATATCAGGAGAGAAAAGAAGTGTCAGCAAAATGTGTTTAATATCACAAAATATGGTGTTTTGAACTTTTCCGCTGACTGCTTTAATTTTCCTCTCACCGCGCTTGCCGATAGAATCCACTTTGTTGTGCAGTTCTTCAGAATTGACCATGTGGAATTATTTGAGAAATTAAAACGTCGTGTAGTGTCAACCCCATGCTGCTTTATGTGGGGAAAGATCACGGAGGTGGCGGTATCAGTCGGCGACCGGTATTGCATCTAAAATGTTTCAATGCCTAGCGAACAATCAAAGACATATTGCTCAACAAATTCAATAAAATGACATACAAACTATCTATATCTTTTTTTACTGGCTTGCTGACTTATGATTGGAGCAATATCATCATTGCCCCTGAGCCCTAGACCTCATGGTGCTCCATTGAAAACATTTGAAAGAAAACGTGGTACAGTTGCATTACCTTCGCGATAAAAAGCAGGACGATTGTGAACAAGCCGACTTGCCGCTAATCCAGACGCGCGAACTCACCTTACATTTTGAAGGAAGGAGCTTTATTTCCCGCCTTCTGAATACAATTCTAGCGGCGTGCTTCTCAAAGCGAGACTCTGTTCATTGGCATTACCGATACATTTTACGGATGTGCTAGAACTTAGAACCTTTTGGAAACACGTAGCTGCACTTAAACAGTTATTCTTATTTCGATTTCATTTAAGATTCTTTGCGCTCCCGTTTTTCAAGTCTGGTGACAAGCAATATATTCAAGTGCTTGCAAAGAGTTTCGTCTAGTAGTGAGGTTTCCACCTTTCCGAAGGAGGGGGACCAAACTATCGTTTTCACCCTCCATATTACTCTTTGCCTGCTTAAATTTGGCGAAATGGAAGAAGGCAGCGGTACAAATGAGTCGTTCTTTTTGAGCAGTTTCCTGGAGGACACCGAGGAAGAGTACTGGGGGTACTATATTCCTCGTATAATGAAGTTGAAAAATGTAAAGAGTTTCGCAATCTCTGCTACAATCGCTAGTTTGATCATCATCTCAAACCTGATCAGCCTCGCAGCTTTTGTGGCGGAGAAGCGACTTCGTACTTACAACAACTATTACATCATCAACCTTGCCATAACCGACCTCCTGACGGGGCTCACTCTCACGCTAGACGTCTTGTATACGACGATCGGCTACTACCCGTTCTCTAAAGCCGTGTGCCACATCCACACTGGTGTGAGAAGCGTACTCGTGTCCGTCTCCAACATCACGATCGTCGCCATCTGTATAGACCGTCACCAGGCCGTCTACGATCCCATCAACCATTTCATGATGCGAAGCAAACGACGGGCGTTCATCATGAACGCCACGTGTTGGGCGCTCTCGTTCGTCTTTTGGACCTCTTTCACAACCGTCTGGGGATTCTACAACACAGCTCAACAGAACCCTCTACTCTGCCTCCCAGCCTACTCCTACTACGCCGCCGCCGCTCTGCTCGGTACCGCAGTAAAATTCGTCCTTCCCCTGGCCATAGTGGCGGTCCTGTACACGCGCATCTTTCTCAAGATCCAGAAGACTCTTGGTGGAAAGCATGTGAAAGCTAAGTTTGGGTCAGACGTTACTTCGGGACTGCAGACTCAATCGACTGACGATACAGAACGGGAACATGAAATGTCTGGCAGCAGCGATCATCAGAAATGTCCATCCATGAAGGAAGCAGCAACTTGTGGAGTCAAACAGCAGGAAACAGAGGTACATTAACTGAAATGATTGGTAGTATTAGTGTTTGATTAGGGGTAATTTATTCACTCTTGGATACAATAAGGGGGAAAGATGAGTCTTCCCTCACCATTAGTATATTCGGGTAAATGACACCACTGCGAGATTTTAGTACGTACTCAAGCAAACATTCTTCTCAGAAAACCAGGTAGGCCCACTGTGCATTGCAACATGAAATGTGCATTATGACATGGAATAACCCAACAACAACAACAATGAAGATCACTAAATTTTCAGTAGGTTATGTAAGGAGGAAGGGAGGGAAGAATACATTGTGAGATGTTTTCACATGTGTCATGTCAGGCTCGGTATTCAATTTCATAATTATTATCGAATGTTGTCACTGATAAACGTGATCGGCGCAAGTATGTTATTTAGATATAATTCCAATTGCAGAGGGCCTCCCATTTTAACAAAGACTAAGCAGATTCTGAATTAATTGTGCATAACTGTGCATTCTAGAAGAAGCTTTCCTTCCTTAAGTCCTTGTCTCTACTTGGATACAATGTAAAAGTAACATGATTATAAGAACACATGGTGCCTTAGAGAACCCGAACGTTGTTGAAAAGATTTATTGTTTATTGACCACGTCAATCTTACGAGATCGCAAATCCGATCCTCATTTTGTTTCTTTTCAAGGAAAAGGCTATCAATTTCTTTTAATCGAAAAAAACAACAACAACAAACTTCTACCTATCCTTTAACCCTTTCCGCTCTTTCCTAATCTTTAAGGATGTCAGTGAGAGGGAGGGGATGATTTAACAAGTCCGGAAATTTAGCATGGAGTATTGGCAAGTGCAGTGTACATCAAATCGTAACATAATCATATAAGCTTTAGAAGCAATCAGTGACGCCATTCTACCCTTTAGATCGAATTTCGGATTTATTACTAGTTAACTATGGCGGAAACAGTGATGGAGGAAATCGTTAGGATTTGCGTTGTTTGATTGTTTGTTTTTCAAATATGGCTACATGTATTTGCTACAGAGAGACACTGTACTGCATATTCAATCGGCTTGATCGTTTATAACCTGAGCAGGAAATAGATGCATTAAACTGAACAAACAAAATCAAGTAGACCTTCTGTAAACGGACATAATGATTCATCTTCCAGGATCTTTCCCTGTGTTCCAAATTAAGAGTTTGATGAGTTTAATGGCAGGATTTTAGGTGAGTGTGAAGTCAAAGGGCAGATGCTGTTTGTCAGTGAGTCGATGTGTCCATTGTCAATGTTAATCCGAAAATGAAATAGGTTTTGTATAATTGAATTGAATTACTGAAACTGCACTAGTCTTACACTCGAGACAGAGTGAACAGTTCCAGCACGTTTATGATATTTTCATATTTCACTTGACATATATACATATACGAAGCAGAAAAAATACAAACAAGCAAGATACAATGTATGATATACATGTAAAGCGGGTCATGACTAGAAAGTGTGTCAGCATACATGATGCATATAGAAGGTAATCAACATGATAGAAAATGAAAGATGAAGGAACCGTATAAAAGCAAAGCTTGTAAACGCGGGCTCCAGGGGAAAAATACCAACGTAAATTTGTTTTGCAATGGAGATAGGACACAAAATACTTGTGACGAAACTGTATGAAAGCTAAAATGGCAAGGTACAAAGAGAAGAGGAAGTAAAAGAAAAGAAAAAGAAAAAAAAAAGTTCTTAAAAGAAAGATTCGCTGAAAAAGAGAAAGAAAGAAAATATTTGTAATTTTTTTTAGAGGTTCATTTGTGCGTAACATCTTTTCATTTCGGATAAACAAACTTTATTTCATTTTCGGACTAACGCACCTTCAGAATAACAACCATTACATGCATTTTCGGATTAACTAACCTTCGCAATGACAAACGCCACCCGAGCTTTTTAAACAAAATGTGCAGGACCAATAAGATGTAATATTGTAACAATATGTGACAATTATAATTCTGTAAAATGATACAAATCTTCTTCGATGTCAAAAGGTATTTAAAGTATATGTAAAAACTTCTGAGAAAATATAAAATTGATTTTTCTTCAAGTGCCCTCCAACAATGATTACAATTATGAAAAAAAAAGAAGAAAGATCGTCTCAAATGTGGTTTTGAAAAAACATCTAAAAGGCGACACGACTGTATCAATTAATTCAATTGGGGTTAAACTCCTGTCTATGCATTAACAACTCTATTCGTCTTTTTCTTGGGTAGATGTAATTTGATTGTTTGTGTATTAGTTTATTTTCAATAGAAGTTTGGTTTAGGTGCAGACACAAATCATTTATCTCCATTTTCATTTTCACTCTGCATTTGGTTTGATTTGTTCACTTGTCATCTCCTATCATATTCAGGAGACCACTCAAAATCGTGAATCAGCATCCGAGATGCAGAAAGCAACTCGCACCCTGTCCTTCATCATCATTTCTTTCGTCGTTGCGTGGTTACCGATCAACGTCGTCGAGATCGCCCATTCCATCGATCCCGTTTCCTTCAACTACTCAGCGTTGCCCAATATGCTCTTCAAATTCCTGATGTTTCTCGGCTACGGCAACGGTTTCCTGAACCCCGTAGCCTATCTTTTGTCGCAACCGTTGTTTCGGAAGACGGTTTGTAAACTACTTTGCTCCCCATTTCGTCCCCACCGACACTGATCAACAGTGATGTCAAAATCATTATAGCGCCCCGGGTGGATTTGGTATAACACCTTCCCTTTACTATTCCCTGGGTGATCCCAGACGCCCTTCAAGGGGAAATCCAGTCCAAATTAAAGTTAGTCCGATAATAAAGAGTAAAATATATATTACGAGTTCAACGGTAAAATTTTGATCGAAATTGGATGAAAAATAAGGAAGTTATGACATTTCAAAGTTTCGCTGATTTTTCAGGAAACGGTTCTTGAACGATCGATATGAATATGCAAATGGCAAAGTGAGCATGTCATCCCCTCACAACTTGCCATATATAGCTTGCACATAAAATGTTAAAATTTCTAGTTTTTCATTCAAACGCAATTATGCCCGGGGCTCAAATCCTGGTATATCTAACTGATCACTATTCTGAAGTTATTTAACCAGGAAAAACGTCATGTTTCAGACTTCAATGACAGAAACACTGAATTTTTGTCGTTTTATTTTTGTACACGTTCAATGGAAAATTGTGAGGGTATGACATGGTTAACTCACTCATTTACATATTTATATCCACAACAAGAACCGTTTCGCAGAAGTTAGCAAAACTTCAAAATGTCATAACTGCCTTATTTTCATCTGATTTCAATCAGTTCTTTACCGTTGAACTCAAAAGATTTTATTCTCTTTTATCAGACTAAATTATATTCGGACTGGATTTCTCCTTTAATCATATTGAGTGTACAATGCTTCAAGTTTCGTTTTTCCCAAAATCCGTTTTTCGTCAAATATCACAATTCATTTCAAAATATGAAGGAATTTCTCAATAAACAAAAGAATAGTCATGCAAATCTATTCTAACAACAAAAAAAAAACAACCGACAAGCACAATTACTCGTCACTTTAGCTTTATGGTGATTCATAATTAAGACATTCAATAGAGCTGGTTTAACGTAGCCATTTTACCAGTTTCCACGTACTAAGATGAGTATGATTATGTGACACATTATTATGCGACGTCACATTCGCCACCTTTGTGTGAGTGTCAAAACACTTTTTAGAATCAATGTTGAAAAATGTTCAAAATACATGTAAACAGGTAATGAATTATTCAAAATGAAACGCAGGTAGTGAAGAATCATAAGTATGAAGGTTGATAATTATTGCCCTCATCGGGCAACAGAGTGAGCACATTACAGCTCGGCAAATATATATATATATATATATATATATATATATATATATATATATATATATGTATATATGTATGTATATATTTTTTTTTCCTCGGGTTTGTCAAGTGTTATAAAGAATCAAATTCCTATCAATCTATGCCTTCATATAGCTCGGATTTGTAGTATTCTTTTCACTGCCAATTGATGACAGGTGAGATTAGCCAATCAAATATAACACGAACACCAACACTTACACATGTGCATACGTGTTACCATCAAGAAATGCAAGGTATCTTTTTTTTTAAGTTCTGCACCAGGTCCTTTGCCGAATACTGAATAAAAAGAACAAGGAGGGGAAAACACTCAACTTTGTACATAAAGGTCAAGACAGCGATGTTTATTTTGAATTCAGGTTTAGCAACTTGAAATTCAAGCTATGATACAAGTTATTCATTTTTTCTCTCTCTTTTTTTTTAACGATTGCAACTTAGCTACAGACTTGGAAAGCCCGTGAACACCTGATGAACATGATTTTTTTTTTTGACACCACCATAGTTTCTTGTTACGAATATGCAGAAGTACTACTCATGTACTAATGAAAAGATGATAATGACTGAAAACGAAATTGTACTCAATGCCCTGTCGGATTAAATCAGTGTCAAAGTGCGTTGATGTGTGTGATGGATTTGCTGCTTGCAATTGTTGCACCTGTGTTAGTAACCCCTTTCCCCCGATTAAATAAATGGCTAACTTTTGTTTGAAAACAAATTGACTGAAAGGTTTGCATCGTTTAAAAAAAATTTGTTATGATAAAAGTAGTTATTTTTTTAGCATTGAGATGTGAAGTGCAAAATTGCAAAGTGTAAATTCATACTCAAAGCCTGTCAGAAAGCAGCACAATTCTTGAATCTTTGCAAAATATGAATCACGCTATAAGTTTGTTTAAAAAAGGGCATACGTTAAACTGCTATATACTGGGAAGCGGGGTAGTTAATCATTGTCAAATTAAATGAATGAGCCACTTATGGCTTCTTCGTCCTGTTTCGATGTGTTTTGCTCCGTCCTTCGTTTTCTCTGGTTTCTGTAATGCTTTGTCTCTTTTTACTCACTGCGCCGTTAATTCCTAGGAGAAAATTATATAACAAAGTTGTCGTCTCTATGAATGCGATTGAAATGCACGTAAATTATTCATTTTTCTCCAAACTGCTATTACCTTGGAAGATATGTGATATCACTTTGCGATATCAAATTTCGACTCTCCACTCACCCTATCCCCCTCTCTCTGTCTCTCTATATATGTCTCTCTTTCTCTGCAACTGAGAAGTCCTTCATTTTTGTCCGACACCAGTGATGAATACAAATCCCATGGCACCCACTGCGCCCGCAGCGCCGACGCGGGAGTCTTCTGTATAGCTGACCAGTAATCACCATCTTGCGCGAAGCATTACCATTGTCCCTGGGGTTGACCCGTACGTTAATGCCGGCATGTGCGCGGGGAATGTTGCATGCCTTGTCCACGTGCAGATTGCTATAGTATACTTTGTTTATTATCCTGGTCTCATACCTATCAAAAGAAAATGGACCATCCTTAACCCATGTCAATTTATGCTAACGTAGACTGGTAATGAAATGTATAAAATTTAGCAAAATCTGCCTTGGTTCGTTACAGAGAGTTCCTCCATAAACTGCGCCTTATTTTGGAGACTTAACATGCTCTTCTAAGAAGAGACTATGTATACTGAAAATTGCTCAAGCACAGATTTACAAAACTGAGTGCAAATTTCGAGTTAGCCGTAATATTTCTTTAAGAACCTCTGAGGGTAGTTTTAGCAGAAAATCTCAATTGCAACTAATAGGAATGAAGTAAGACTGGTTTGTTTACAAGTAATTAGATATGAAATGCGAGAGCCAGCGAGCCTGTTGTGTATTTTGTTGATATCTTTGGGATATGATATTGTTTCACTATCATTTCCTCTTGATTATTAATTGCCAGAGAGAACCCTATGGCGTGGATTCAGAAAGAATTATTAGTTAGAACCCCTAGAGTACTACTTATTTTTCTTTTAGCACTTTTTTTTTCGATAACATAGTGATATGCCTGCTTTTGCTGTTTATTTGATTGATTTTGGCTTTACTTCTGTATCAAGAATTGAGAACAAGTGAATAATCTCCAGAGTCTAGTGGATTTCCATTAATGTCTCGGACGTGATCTCCAGGATATTTTGCGAAGAAGTACAATATTAAGGTAATCGAAATGAACGTTGTTGCATGAGCGAGGTAGATTACAAATGTAATGAAAGTCAGGTTTTGTTAGAGTTGAAAATATATTTTGCTGCGAGTAAAATATTCTTGTGGCATTCACCTTTCGAATATGCCTTAATTAGTCTTGATATTCAAAAAATCAATCGTAGTTCTCTGATAGCTTTTTTTTTTGCACCTGACATTGAAATATGATTGCGTTAAGTCTCTTAATCTCTATTTCCCCAAAATATGTGTAAGACGGGGTAAAGACTAGGGTGCGTATATGAAAAGAACAAAGATTTTTTTCTTTCTTTTTAAGCTATACATCAATAAGCAGTTCTACCCATGTACGCAATGTTACAGATGTACATTCTGTTATGGAGAAATGGTACCCAATTATAAAAGTGGATTGGTTGAAGAAAGCACGGGATGAAAATATCATTATCCTAACACAATAAATCAGTAACAAATACTAAGAGGGAATACATTGTGTTCTTTCATTAAACAATGAAATTTAGTAGAATTGTCTATATGTTTATTTTATGTCGTTGTCTTACAGTGACGTCACAAATTCTTGCAGTTTTCTCATTCACAGATGGCGACACCGAAATGTTAAAAATTCATAGCTTTTGAACTGTCTGTCCAATTTACCTCAAACTTCAATCATGTGTTCTATTAATACTGTTACATTCACTTAATAAACATATTGATTTATTTGGGTATCATTTCTCATATTTTCACTTGACCAAGTATGGTTATTTGTGACCGTGCATAACAAAACGAACAAAAAGTCGCATGCACTGATTTTGTGTGAGGACTGAAAATACAGTGTAGGTGAAAAGGGTCAATTCGGTCAATCTTGACTATTTTACACTTTCTAAAGGAGCAAGTCTTCTTCTTCATTGTGATAAAATTTGGTATCATAACATAAACAGGAAAGTGTGTTTTTAGCAGTTTATCTCGAACACTTTTTTCAGAATAATGTGACTAGGTGTATCGTTAGAGTCCCTCTTTCATTTCTAAAAAACAAAAAAACCTGTACACACTCTTCACTTTCAACTTTACTAATTTTAGAAAGGATGATGTTACTGCTTTGAAATTTGGCATTTATCATGGACAGAATGTGTTGATAGAACATGCTTAATCTGGTAATCCCTTCATTGTGGTTAAGCCGATGGTTTTCATCCTGTTTTTGTCTCATTCATTACACAGGTAGCACGGCTTGGTGAAGATTAAGCGCTTGAATAGACCCTGTGCTTCAGAGCCTCTTTTCTCAGTTCACACTTTTCCAGAGTGTGTGCTTTCTCTCCAATATTTAGATAGGTTGGGAGAGTCCATTTGATATGAGTTATACATCATTTTAAAGCTTAAAGTCTGCTCTTTTAGAATATGCTTTAAACTAAAATTCCATGTCTGGCGACTTTTTGTGTGTTTTGTGGTGCAGGGTCACATTTGATAAGGGTTCAAAGTGAAAGAAGTTTCATTTTGTTGTTATGGACAGTCTTGCCTTCATGAAAGTAACATTTTTTTTTTCAAACAAACACCCCATTCACAAATGCACACAACTGTTACAATTCAATAAAGACTCCGATCACAAACCCTAAAAAATAACCCTCACACTTTTTCTTTTCACAAACGTCCGTTCGAATAAAAAAGAAGAAGCCTGGAAAAGTCCGGAAAGCGTCTTAGTACTGGTCACGCCCCTGTAAGAGATGCGTGCAGGGAAAAGATGAGCGTTTGACCACACAAATATTTCGTGTTCTTTTGGATATGCGTTCACAAACTCCAAGTTTGGCCGCGATGTGGAATTTATGCGGATATAATGCAGCGTCGAAAAGCGCGAATTATCCAGTCCCAAATCCATACAGCCAAATAATGTGGATACTATCATCACGATATTGACTGCATAAAAGGGTTATAAAACAAAACATGGCCTCGAATGCTATGTTTCTTTGATCTATAACAAAGTGTAGACAAACGTCAGTAACGGCCTCTCGACGGAAGCAGAAAAGGTGGCCTTTATAGTTGACCATAATAGACAGGTTGTCAACGAGTTTGATTTTGTTGCATGTAGCAAACGTAAACTATAAATGGATGGAGTACATGTATGCTACCTGATGCATGGATTCATTTATGAATAACGGTAATCAATACTAAATATTGATATTTGTTATCACATTTTAATGTAAAAAAATATAATTATGAAATTAAGCATATTCTGTTTTTGCTGTTGGTGTGTTGTTGTTGTTGTTGTTGTTGTTGTTGTTGTTGTTGTTAGTGGTGGTGGTGGTGGTGGTGTTCTTTTCTCTGGCAAGGCGTCAAGAGGCGTCGATGGCCGCTATACGCAATTGAACTGCCACCACGGTATATAAATTTTGTGGCCGCTGTAGCCGTGTTCAATCATGTGGCCGCCATACGTATAAGGTCTCACGGTATTTCCTTCCGGGAAGGGGGGGGGGGGGGTGAGGTAGTTGACCGCATATCATAAGCAGGTGATCAACATAGACCTGAAGCCACAAATACATAATATTTGACAGTATATACTTTGTAATTTACCTGCATTTGATGAAATTATTCATTGTAAATCGATGAGAAAATCATACTTTTCAATTTTGCTTTTTGACAGTTGTAACCTCATCTACGTAACGAAGTGAATACGATGTCTGTTGAGCATCATGTTTTAATCTAGCCTAACTTAATCTCGGAGAAGTAGTCATAAAATGATAAAAGTGATTAGTTGGATTCCGTCGTTTAGTTTTTATATATATGTTAACCTTTGATTGCGTTATAAAGAAATTGAAGGTGAGCCTACAAAAGTGTTTTTGTGCATAGCATAAAAAACAGACACTGAGAATTACATAAAAACAAGATACCATTCCTCTATCATCGAAACTGTAAACGAAGCTCCTTACATCGATACACATATACAGCTCGTCAAAAGATGTATACACGTATATGCATATGGGGAGCCTAAATTGAGACGGGCGGCTGAGGGCGCTCAGCCACAATGAATGACTGTAACAGTTGCTCTGATGCCAGCGTGTTCAACAGCGACAACAGCGACCAGCATTCTTACATTTTGCACAGTGATGCAGATTGTAGAATTGATGTCAACGTCCCTTCCCCGTCTTTTCACATGAGTTAGATAACATTTGATATCTTGAGCCCTAGAGCTACCGGGAGCTCAAATTTTAAACAGCAAGAAACATTATTTCTTTTTTTTCTTTTCCATTCTACAATTCCCTTGAACAAGCGGTGTTAGGTTAAGTAGCAGATACTCAACAAGTTAAGTATTCAGCCGCACAAAGTTCTCAATCTCAACAGAGGGCGCTCATCCTGTTTACTGCTTGATAACAATTGAGGGTTGCAATGCAGAAAAACATGCAAGACCAGCCAGTACTGACACTACAAACACATCCAACATCTTTACAGATATCAGTTACGTTCTTCTATTATAGCGCGTTTGAGTGTGAATATTTGACACTTCAGTTGCACAGAGTATGGTAATTGATCTTTTACATCGCCGTTTTGAACTACCGTATTTTCATTCAATACGTATGGTAATTGATCTTTTACATCCCAATTTTGAACTATTGTAGTTTCATTCAATACGTTGTTGTTGTTGTTGGGTTTTTTAGAAAGAAAAAATTACCATTAAGCAAATTCACTTAATACAAGCGTTTATTTGACATCTTACAAAAGGTCGATTGGAATGTATAAAACGGTATGAAAGTCATTATTAAAGAGAATGATCTTAATTTTAAAAAAATAAAAACAGCATTATCTTTAATAAAGATGTCGGTTGTTGTTTTTTTTTTTCAGTTTAGTCAGCAATCGATGAAAATGTCAAATCGGGTAACACAATGAAGAATCACGTACTATCACGTAATCCCTACTATCTTGATATTCTATTCTCTCTTTAACGGAAAGATTAATAATCTTATAATGTACAATGTATATCATGTAAATGTGTAATTATGTTAATGAGTAACCATGATTTTTAAGTGAGAAAGGTGAGGTGTTTATATTTTTGCACACACATATACATTTTTTCACAGCCTGAGGAATTTACCGTCCATGAAAATCGTTCACTCCCTTTATAAACATACCAATTCATCCGCAAACACACACACAATCACTACCAACGTTTCCCTACTCATAATATTTTCAATATTGCTCGGGCCATGTGGATTGTTCACATTAGCATATTCATACATTGTTTTATCCGACTCCTGAGAACAACCATTTAAAATTCTGGAATCAATTCTTTGTCTCATGCAGTGTACTCTCGTTACAATGAACACGGTTATAACGAAATTCCGGGCACAACGAAATACAAATCTAGGCTCCAACATTATCAGCTCTGTGTTCTTTATTATTTACTTGTTCGGTTATAACGAAATCTCGATATAACGAAAGAAAACACTTTCGTTATAACGGGAGTCCACTGTATTGGATGTCTTAAAAGCCAATCGTGTATGGGCTGAATCATTCTGCTCTAATACTTCCTTTATGCCCCTGTTTATCATTCCACCTGCTGATACTAAACAGCAAATAAATACGCACACCATAATCATACAACTGTATACTGCAACTTTATATTGGATAAATGTGCTTGTTTGTAGTCTTTATGGATGATAATGCCTGAACATTAAATGATATTGGATGTGTCGTTCCGTGAAATGTGTGCCCAATCTATATTAAAGGGATCGTACAATTTTGGTTGAGACCTAATTTCAGGTTTCTAACATTTTTTCATGAGATAATGAAAAACCTCTTGTGAAATATGAAAGAACATATAATTCTTTGAGAAATTCAACGTTTATTTGATGAAAATTGGTTTAAAAAATGGCTGAGATATTTAAGAAAAAAGCGATTCTAATAAAGTGTGGGACCCACACTTTATTACGATCACTTTGTTTTACTTTGTTTTTGGATGTTTCAGTCATTCCAAACCCGATTTTCATCAAATAAACTTTGAATTCCTCTTTAAATGGTATGCTCTGTACTATATCATAAGTGTTTTCTTGGTATCTCGCACAAAGTTAAAAATTCTCATTTCCACCAATACTATACCATCCCTTTAATGTACTGCACTCTACTATCTACTGCTTAAAAACAAAACAAAAGAAATAGTGTAATTATTTTATTAATATTGCATCTCATGTTTCCCTCTTTTTCTTGCTGTTTGTTTGCTTGTAAAATAAAAGGTAATTTCTTGCCATCTAGTCCTTTTCTTTGTGGTTTTAACGGATTACTTTCCATTATCGCACTGTACATGTCTTCGTTTTTATTTTCATTGTTCGTTCACTGTTTTCTCTTGTCTTCTAGTCACTTTTTTCTTGTTTTTAAAAACATCTTTTCAAGATGAGGTACTAGTACATGTTTGTATTTTTCCCTGGGGAGATAGCGACATAATTGTAAAGTCTCCTCACTCATCTGTATATTTCAGCATATGTTTATATGCTCTCTCTCCCTCTCTCTCTCTCTCTCTCTCTTTTTCGCTCTCTCTAATATGATATATGTATATAATATACATACATACATAGATTATATATTATATATATATATATATGTATATACATATATATAGTCTATATATATATATATATATATATATATATATATATATATATATAGTGTGATGATGCTGATATTCCTACCGCACGCCTCTGTCATCTTAAGTGAAATTATATTTGAGACAATGTAGATAACAGAAGATGTCGCATGAAACCGGCAGAGTTGCCAAGTATGTCATGTAACTATTAATTCATGCTCAACTTATATTTAATATATTGTGTTTATGACTTCAGATTTGTTATGCTCAAAAACATATATTTCGTTTCACAAACAGACATTAAAGCTGAGGAAGACCACGGTCGAAAGCTTCACAACTCTGCCGGTTTCATGCGACATCTTCTGTTATCTACATTGTCTCAACTATATATATATATATATATATATATATATATATATATATATACAGTTCGTATGCAAAATAAAGGTAATTCTCTAATATTTTGCCTCACATATTGTATTCAAATCTTGTGTGGGAAATTGTTGTTTTGTATTACTAAACTAGATTCATTGTATTTACTCCAAAAACGTGTGATTCTCATCATTACTAATTCCACATATTTATCTCATACAGAACCTTTATTTCATCGCTTATATACCTTGAAGCTTCAAGACATTCACATTCTACAAACAGGCATATTCATGTAAAAGTACACAACAAATCAACTTAACACCATCACAACATCAAATTATTCCACAATAATATTTCACTTAAACTCGAATATCCACACATATCCAACTGGCCGCTCGACAGACCATCACCTTGTGAACCCCAAAACTGTTTTACGATTTTCTTCGAGAGACAAAAGATTAATTTGTCTCCCTATCGTCTTAAGACAGTACACTTAATTTTTTCCTTAAAACTCATCTAAGAAAGTATCTGTAATCGAAATATATATCCAGCTAATATATTCTCACTTGATATATGTATTTATCAATTTTAAGTCTTGGTCAGCCCTGAACATTAAAAAAAATATTAGCCGGCTTCTTCCATTCTCTTTCATACTGTTCTTGGTTAATGACCTCACAGGGGTATTTATTTGCATATGGTATCATTCAATCAAACGCATCTAAGATATGAGCATTTAAATAGCATTCACACTGCCTTGCACTGTCACCTGCACACACGACACACCGTCATTTGCACGCACTAACACTTCCATTTACAAGTAGTCAATTGTTGTTGTTTTTTCTTCTTTCTTTCTCAAAACACGAAGTCATAGTTGGTTTAGTTTAGTTTTGTTTTGTTTTAGGAAAACGTGTTCGGTATACAAGGCTACGATTACGAGTTATATACGTAGATTAAATTTTATTGGTTGAGTAACATATTCGTTTAAGATAGGGCCTCATCCACGTCAAGTTCTGTTTATGATGACGGTTCCCTGCATTGGTTTCTCCTTTGTTCATAAACGAATACAGTATGACTTAACACGTTGCTGTAATTCACATGTTGTTAGTAATGATGTTATTATTATTTTGTTATTGTATTTGGAGAAAGAAAATACAGAAATACAACCAAACCAAACGTGTGTAAATTTTTAACAGTCAGAAGATACTTAGACATAATCATGAGCAGAATGTTGGTAATGAGCGTATACTAAGCTTTAGGTTATAACTGCTAGTGACTTTTCGGTGCTTGTCAGGGGTACTTAATTAGTAATGATAATATGGTCAGCACTCAACAACACGTAACTCAATGCACCCTACATCAACTTCCTAAAGTGATGTATTTTTTTTATCACCGATTTTACGAATTAGGGATATCACGTTGTGACGAGGTAGATATCATTTTTTAAGCATCTAATCTTCTCTCTTATTTCTTTTTTTTGTTGAGAATCTGTCCCATCATCATATTGTGACTTTGCCTTTAAAAGTAATTAGTTACAGTGGCAACCTTCTGTTGATTGTGTGACGCATGTATGTATTCATGTTGTGGATCATTTGTGTAAGTAAAACTTGATTATTAACCTTCTATCATCAATCAAACGGCATTAAAACTCTCAACTAAACCCCTCAAATCAAGAAAAGAACAGAAATATACATCACTCCAAACAAAACAAAACACAACATTTTGATTTACCATACCAAAATTATTTAATAAGATTGAAGACACCAAGAAAATTTCTTGTACAATAAAATATCTCATTTGGCCACAAAAGCAAATAAACATCCAAACAGAAGACGTCTCGGGTACAGCATATTTTTTTTTCTTTTAAAACCCGACGAACAAATGCCATTAATGATAGGTATATCACTAAATTTGAAATAGGTTACTATGGGAACACAACAAGCGCTTACACAATCGTTGACAAACACATACTAGACAATATAATGTAAAACTTTACCTCACTATTTTTCCTCCTTTCTGATTGACAAGTCGATTTGTAGAAACATTCCTGAATTTCGCAAAGTACTCAGATTATCTTGAATTTGTTCCGTAACTCTTAAATCCCAGTAGATTTTGTAAAGGTGTTACAAAATCCCATAGGCAATCAATATGGATTAAAGTTGCAAGTGAACCAACAATCAAAAAATGGCGTCTTTTCCATCGGCAGTAACAAAGAGTTCGCTTGTTGCTCCTTGTTTATCGGGATCAACGGAAACAGTAGACATGATTCGTCATTGAAAGCAAGCAAATATCAAACAGAGGGGGTGGAGGTTGAGATGTGGATTTTCTTCAGTTTGTCTCCCTCTACAAATGAAATTTGTAAGATCGCAACTGCTGATCTGTAATTCAACAAAAATGTCGCAAAAAAAGAGCAACGGGACTCGAACCAGTCATCTGCTGCTTTCCCTTTTCCGATATATTTGTTAAATTGTAGATCAGCAGTTGCGATCTTACAAATTTCATTTGTAGAGGAAGACAAATTGAAAAAAAAAATCATCATTTATCAATACTTGTCAAAAACCTTAGCTATCAGTATAATCAATAGATATCAGATTTTTTTCTTTCAAATTCATTACTATATTTTATCGATCATCATCACAATCTATCTCAAAATGTGTGATGAATATACCACCAACAAGCAGTCCTTCACCATAAAAATGGGGAAAAACACGACGTTTGATGTAGTCATCACACTTATGTATATATACTATGTGGAAATTAACTGTACTTCAGCATTTATAACGGCAGTATTTTGTGGATTATTGAATGAAATTGTATATTGTAACTCCACATGATATTATTCATACACCTGACGACTTATCGGCAAGTCATCTGAATGGCAAACTGCGCGACGACCTTTCAAGAGACAAACAGTTGCTAGCCATCGTTTCTACTTCGTTAATGCAGACGCTTAACATAAAGCAATACAGAAGTGTGAGAATCTGGATAAGCTAACACGAAATTACGAGCATTCAAATTTCTTTCGTAAGTCATCTTCCTACATGGCGTGCCATAGACAATGTTAAAAAGTGTTCGTGATCACATAGCAGTGACGTCACCTGTAAAAATATTCAGCATTTTATCTGCACGTGAAAACAATTAATGACGTCATCTAAAAGGTTTTTTTTTCCCCAGTTGTATTCATAATGTTTTTTCACAGGGAAAAGAGAAAGAAGAGTCAATTTTGGAGACGCACAGAAATATGATATGTTGGTCTTTAATAGTGAAGGTATAACCAAGCATTTCAAGTGACGTCACATCATGAACACGGTGATTTGGCCCTATTACCAGGACGCCCTGTCAAATATCTCTTAAAACTTTAAACCATCCTAACATCCCTTATGTTTCTTCGTTTTACCCCCCCCAAAAAAAAAAAAAAAATCACTGATTTGTTGCTTTACTTTACTTTGCTTTTCTTGAAACCGCTTTGAACTTCGACGTTAATAATCCGTCGGATAAGTTTTACAACACGACACGACCAGACTCACTTTTTTGAGAAAGAAAGAGAAAAAAAAAATAGTACAGGGTATTTTCAACTTCACGCGGGCAGGCAAGACACTATTAGATTGAATAGCGACCATTAAAATCGTAATCCCTTTATTTTTGCCGCCTCAATTTATTTCAAGTACATGTACATTGCACAAATATTCAGAGCTTAACATCACCGTAATAAAAATTAAGTATCAGAATCCTTTACATAGCGCATTACAATGCTACAACGCTCAATTGAGAGAGATTAATCTTTCTATAGTGAGTCACTTGTAAACACTGAAAGCAATCTAGTCCCATGAGACACGGGTTAAATGGACTAAATCCACAGCATGGACTTCTTTTCATCTACCTTAAAACCCTGAATATTAATTTCGCTTTTCCGAGAGAGGGCGGCAGAACGCAAATGCAAGCACGTAAGCATCCCATTGCCATGCTTTCTCTATCTGAACCAGGATTAATAATTACGGCATTGTCTTTGAGTATGAGAACATTCTGGTCTGACATGTCGATGATTCCAATGAAAAGCTTTCATAATACTTTTATCAACATTTTGATAGATAATTATTAATTCCGAGTTTGGTGACAAACGGAGCCAAGGTATCAAAGAAAGGGTTAACATCAGATTTGAAAGAATGGGCTTTGCGAAGGCAAAACACAAATGATAATTTCTGCAATATTTGCAATGCTTCAACTTTTCCAAGAAAAAAAAAACAAACACTAACGCTCATAACAAACGCTCATGCGTAAAATATTAGAGAGAGGCCAGTACGTAACAATGCTCTAATTAGTGACTTTCGAGGCACATCTAACGGTTCATTAAGTTTGTTGGAAACGACGTCGTCATTGAATGCTCCTTAGATGACGTAAGTTCGACACGATAGCCTGGTATTTTAAACCGCCTATTGGTTCAACGCCAAGATGAATCACACGTGAACATTGAACCCTCATACCGCCCTCTACGTTTTGGAAATGAGGAGCAGAATATACAAATCAAGTCTCTGTCCACTATCTATTGATTTCCTTCAGCCCTTCAGCCATGAGGAAAAATGCTCCTCTCTCTGTCAAACAGCATTCATCCTGTCCAAGTTTGTTTGATTTTTTTTTAAATCTAAGTAAACTCCCGCTAGTTACTGCTAATCGACAATAGCAAAAAGGGGATAGTCACTCTCTTTATTTCTGTTTTGTTTTAGTTTTTGCACTACCTGAAACTGAACGCCGAAAGGTGAACAGCTAGTTATAAATATGCACCTCCTCCCCCCCCCCCCCCCAATCCGCGTTAGCCTTGCGCCCGGTATGCAAAGGGAATACCTTAACATTTGCATTTTATTTCCATCGTGGGATTGAAATAATGGTTACGACTAATACTTTTGGCCTCATGCAAAAGATATGTCGAAAGGTATTAGTGTTGTTTTTTGTTTCTTTGTTATTGCGGAGAACCAAACGCTTATAATTATTCACGACGCTGACAGTCATAGTATCTTCATACGCAATACACTTTGAATTCTCGCCTAGATATTGATCTGAATATAATCTACATCATGTTACCTCTGCTGTCGTAACACGTTTGTCACGATAGAATGAAATCCCCGAAGACTTGTCACATCATTCACCATGCCGGTTCCCACAAACTTTCGCGAAGGCATGCTTAAAGGACAAGTTCACCTTCATAGACATGTGGGTTTTAATGAATGCAGCAATATCAGTAGAACACATCCGTGAGAGTTTGACGAAAATTGGACAATCCCTTCGAAAGTTATGAATTTTTGAAGTTTTTGCTCGGTCACGACTGGATGAGAAGACTACTATAGCTTGTGATGTCACATGTGTACAACGATATAAAGAAAGAATAAAGAAAATTCAACATATTTCTATTTTTCTCGCATTACGAGAAAACACTCGATTTCCCTCTTTCAGAAGGCTGGGGGAATAATATTACCCTCAACATTTGTCAGTAACAAGTCGAAGAAATGTGCACCTTATTCAAAAAGTAAAGTTTTGTGAAATTCTCTTTTTAATTTCCTTATATCGTTGTACGCATGGGACATCATACACTGTAGTAGTCTTCTCATCCAGGAGGGACTGCACAGATACTTGAAAAAATCATAACTTTTGAACGGATTGTCTGATTTTCCTCAAACTTTCACTGATGTGTTCTACTAATACTGCTGCATTCTCTCAGTCCTTACGTATGTGAAGATGAACTTGTCCTTTAACTTTCAAATGCGCGAGCGAAGTAAGCTCAGTGTTACATAATGTTACACGCTATTATTTTTTTCGTTACTCTATCAACTGAGAGGGGTGATGTTGCAAACGTAAATTCAACTGGTCGCCACGGATGTACCTCATCTGAAAGAAACTGACCCAAAAATACAAATGCACTACTTACATCATTAACCACTTTTATCGTCGTACCAAGGGCGATATAAACTGCACGGTAGTGGCAGGGGTGAATAACGTTGCTAAATTCGACAATGTTGAGAGTGGATGTAGTATAAAGGTTTCTGCACCGACAGTAAACCACGACGCATTATTCATACCAAATACGCAATTACATTAGTACACTGTGGACGGACAGGTAAATTCGACGATGATGTTCATTGTCTCAGTATTAACACCAGAAGTGCGGACATTGTGATTGTAATGATTATCGTGGTACTATTTACAAGAGACCAATAACAGTAAGGACTCCACTCCAAATACAAGATAGATAGAGTGAGGTATGCATTAGACATAAACATGAAGTGCGCAAATCATTTCTTCATAATGTTTAAGCCATACCTAATAGCCATGTAATGCATTGGTAATGATTATAGTGCTTGCCACTTCGGTGCTCCAAAATATTCTGTAGTGTATGAGACAAAATGTGCTCGCATTATTTACATGGTCGAACGTATTTACATGTTTCTCCCACACCAAGGACAAGCGATAGACATTATCATAGCTGTAAATGGATGAACGAAAGACCAGAAACAAACAACAACAACAACCCAACAACAGACAAATGTTTGCACTTTAGAGAACGTATTTACAAAAGACTACACATAACAGCCATACATTGACGAATCAACGTTAGTATGTGTTTATGTGTGGAAATCTTGCCGCGTTTTCAGTGAACACCAAGGAAATACGCCGCCTAGTTGCAAACGTTATCGACTTTTGATACTCTTTTGGTCGGGCTAATTTTACATAAGATGATAATTAGATTAAGATTAGTTTCTGTTCTACGTGACTGCTATGAAAGCATTGAATGCTTCTGATCAAGCAACCACAGGTCCTATGGCTTTGAGCCCCCTCAAAAGGAGTAGGAAATGAGGATAAAGTGCCTTGCTTACAGCCACAACTGCTGCTGCCGGGAACTCGATCAAAGGACATGATGACAGGTAGTATTGATAATCCGTAGTCTCGTCAGCAGATCTGCAACAGCCCCTTGTTGCCGTCGGTATCCGAATATATAACGCAGTATTAATTTGCAATATATAGCGCCTTTACGGAAACGACCTCCATTAATCAGTGCAACATCATTCAAGATCAACTCGGTCCTATAACATTCTAAACTGTGCAGGCATTTTTAGGTCCGTAATAGTTGGCGATGTTTTTTCTTTTTTTTTTCCTGTCATGACCGGTGTGCCAGGAAGGACTGAAAACACTGAATCTATCAACTTTTGACCACATTGTCCTATTTTCTTCTTTAAACTAACTTCCCAAGCATATCGATATGAGCGGAGATGAATGAACGTATATTAACAGGTTACCAACAAAGTCTTTCTATACTTTTTAGTACGATACAGGGTTTCCTATCAAATCTAAAATACTTTTGGCTATCTCTTTGTTTTCTGAGAAGAAAGAATCTACTTTTATATTGAGGAATCTTCCTTTCCTTGCGATGCCGTAAGCCTCTCACTTTTCGTCTTCATGCTGATGCTAACGGAGATATTTTCCCGGGCTTTACCCCGCCAACAGGGCCAGAAAAACTTCTTGAAGTACTTCTTGAAGCTCGTCGTGGTGAAGGCATACACGAAAGGGTTGACGCACGAATTGGCGTAGGCGAGACCCAGGCAGAGCGTGTACACCTCGCTTTTGACGTGATTGTTGTAGTGGTCGCTGTCACTGTACAGCCAAAGGTTAATGGTATGCATAGGCGCCCAGCATAGAGCGAAGAGAAACACGACGATGAACACCATTCGAGTGATCTTCTTTTTCCGCCGCAGCGACCGGGCGTTCGCCTGTGCGGATTCCGTACCAGCTGATGTTTTGTGCCAGACCTGGTAGAGGATTTGGATGTAGCAGAACATGATGATCGAGAGGGGTACGACGTACATGGCTAGAACGATGAAAAGGTAGTAGATGAGGTTTCCGTGGTTCCACCCGAAGTTTCGGTCGCACTCGAGGTTGCCGCTTTCTGATTCTTCTGTTTTGTTGAAAACGAGCACGGGAACGTGGACGACAACGGAAACTGCGATCGTGAGAAAAGAAAAAAACAGAGAACAGATTCTCTTTACTGTGATCGATGTCCAAAGCAGTGTGTGGAAACCTAGTCTCTTCAAATTCTGAAGCTCTCATTCAGTCTTGCGTACATACAAAATTGTATATTCGTACTCACGTGTTCGTATTCTTTTTCTCTGTTTGTATGTTTGTCTATGTGTATGTATGTGTGTGTATGTATCAAATACACACAGAAATCAAGTCTTTCATGGACAGGTACATTTCCTTTGCGGCATCTAACAATCCAATAACATAATCATAGATTTGCAGCATATAACTTTTCGCATGACATAGGGTTAAAATGTCATAGTAAACAAGGATAATCATAAGTTGGTATATTTGATCACTCACTTAACAACTAACGAAAAAATGGAGACCGTGCATGAGGCAATTCGCTTAGAAAATTAACTAAATTCTCGACAATAAAAATGTTGATTCGTCCATATCGAATTGTCATGGAAACGACTATGGATGTGGGCAAAATTTGAATGTCGAGTCGCGGAACTTACATAACCATATTCCGATGTTGAATAGCGCCGCTCGTCGGGTTGTCCTTGTGTTCCTAGAGCGGACTGCATGGACGATCAGAAAGTATCGATCGATCGTCATCGCGGTGAGCGTAAGACACGTGGCCTGAACTGTTACCTGTACAAGAAAGATAAAGATAGATGGATAGAGAGATAGAAAGATAGATAGATAGATAGATAAACAGATAGATAGATTATAGATGGATAAAAAGAGACAGAGAGAGAAAGAAAGAGTGGAGTATTATTAGGAATATTCGACAAAGTTTCTATCTCATTTTTCTAGGGAAAATCTTTTCCCTTGTTGTTGTTTTTTTCTTTTCTCCTCATCCGTTGTTATATTTGTTTTTGCTTTTGGAGGTCTGTTATTATCCTTACTACCTCCATTTTACTTTAACAGGCACTGTTCCTTTTCTACCGAAGGAGATTGAACATCTGCCCTTATTCCATGGCACCTAATAAAACCCATGTCATTTTTCATGTCACGACAAGATTGGTAATGGTTGTAGTCTGGATGATTATGGAACTTATTTCCTAAATGTCAAGTAGCCACTTATCAGGAAGAACATAAAGCAATAAAAAATGCAAACGTCACACACTCAAACACATGAAAAGAAACATAGTCTACCTATTGCTTTTCAGAACGCCTTGTCTTTCTTCCTACAACTCTGACAACACACAATTCTCAAATCCACAAGTCATCCATGAATTGGCGAACAAGGTTTGGATTCAATTCAGTTCGATAAACTTTCTTTTCCATACATAACAGCAACAACACCACTAAACTGACAATACAACTCAAAATGAGTACATCAATTAAGCTCAGCACAATGTGAGGAATCTCAATGAATTTCACACTATACGCTTCAGGCCATGGGATCAATTTTACACGTTTTTGGAAAATGTATCGACTCCGGCACTGAAAACAATACATGTCAAGTCGGGTCCCTCCGAGAAAATTCGTCGAAAAGCGAAACAAAACACTAAGGAATACTAAAAAGTGGACGAATACAGAAAAGGGAGGAAAAGACGACTATGCGACAACTAACACAAACACACACACACACACACACACTCACACACACACGCACACTCACAAGCACACTCACACACACATACATGGTATGGACATACAAATGCCTCCAGGATGAATGTATGCTTACAGTATTTTATCTATAATTATCTGTGTATCTAGCCACCTGTCTATCTACCTACTTATCTTTCTTAATTATTATCTATTATCAAATCAACACAACGATATTATTATACTAGTGCCTTAGTATGGGCCATCCATCTATCCAGGTACAAATCTCTCCTGTTGGCCTTTTTTATTTTTAAATTAAAAATTGTATTTTTCATAAATTCACTGGGGATTTGCATTTTTAAAAGGAGTAAATCCATTTCATTGTTTTATTGTTATTCATTTTACTTGATTCATTTAATACAACGTAGTTTTTGTATTATAGTGCATACTCGGTAAGCCCGGTCTCGTGTGCGTTGGCATTGACCCTTGAACTCTTCATCCTTTGCCCTTTGCCCCTTGCCCTGTCCTCTTCTTCCCCTCCCTCTTCCTGTCCACTTTGACCTCCTGTTTATTCTTTAAATGTGTATGTATTACAAAGAGAGTTGCTTTGTTTCTGTCTGTGTGCGCCCCGACAAGCCCCCAATTGTTATGGGCCCGAGGAAAAGATGGCGGCGATCAACACGTCGCATGCATCATCATCAGTGACATCAAACAGAACAAGAGACCCGCGGGTCTAGCGCTCACCTGAGTATCGCAAGTTCACCTTTCACGCAGTCACTAATCTAAATTATTTACAGCTCCACCAAAATTTGACCAGGCATTCTCAAGTAGAAGATGAAAATGTACAATAAAGGCCCAATTTTTTTAAGATTCCTTAATTTGGGGGGATTGGGGCCCCCTGGGGCCCTCTGGGTGGGGCATGGTGCCCATTTTGATAAATTGAGATCCTGACCCCCTAGGGATGCTACGTGCCAAGTTTGACAAAAATCCATCATGAGGTTTTCAGGAAGAAGATGAAAATGTACAATTCAGGCCCCCATTTGGACCCTTCCAACCACCCCCCCCCCCCCCACCCAAGAGGGGCACCCCTGGATCTCCTATGAACAAACTTGAAACTACAGTCATTAATGTACTCACTCATAGTATTATCTCAGCTCTATAACTTCTGATTCTAGAGAAGATTTATAAAGATTCCTTCATTTGGGGGGTTTGGGACCCCTGGGGGCCCCCTGGGTGGGGCATGGTGCCCATTTTAACAAATTGAGATCCTAACCCCCTAGGGATGCTACCTGCCAAGTTTGGTGAAAATGGGTCATGGGGTTCTCAAGACGACGATAAAAATGTACAATTTAGGCCCCATTAGGACCCCTCCTCACCCCCTCCCCTGGGTCCCAAGGGGGGCACCCCTGATTCTGCCATGAACAAACTTGAAACTACAGTCATCAATGTACTAACTCATAGTATTAACTAAGCACTATCACTTCTGGTTCTAGAGAAGAAGATTTTTGCAGAATCCTTAATTTTGGGGGGCTTGGGCCCCCTGAGGGCCCCCTGGGTGGGGCATGGTGCCCATTTTAACAAATTGAGTTCCTAACCCCCTAGGGATGCTACCTGCCAAGTTTGGTGAAAATGGGTCATGGGGTTCTCAAGAAGAAGATGAAAATGTACAATTTAGGCCCCATTAGAACCCTTCCCCACCCCCCTCCCCTGGGTCCCAAGGGGGGCACCCCTGATTCTGCCATGAACAAACTTGAAACTACAGTCATCAATGTACTAACTCATAGTATTAACTTAGCTCTATCACTTCTGGTTCTAGAGAAGAAGATTTTTACAGATTCCTTAATTTTGGGGGGTTTGGGCCCCCCTGGGGGCCCCCTGGGCGGGGCATGGTGCCCATTTTAACAAATTGAGTTCCTAACCCCCTAGGGATGCTACCTGCCAAGTTTGATGAAAATCGGTCTTGGGGTTTTCAAGAAGAAGATGAAAATGTAAAAAGTTTACGCACGACGCACGACGGACGACGGACGACGGACGACGGACGACGGACGACGGACGACGGACGACGCACGACGCACGACGCACGACGCACGACGCACGACGGACGCCGGACGAAGGGCGATCGCAATAGCTCACTTGAGCCTTTGGCTCAGGTGAGCTAAAAACTGCATCGCCACCAGACTTTCTTTGAGAAACAGCAACTGACAACGTTATTCTCACCCTCGAGCGCCATGTCTGTCTCTGAAAACTCTCGAAGCTTATCTATCCCCCCCCCCCCCCCCCCCCCCGGACTTAGCATGCTACACTCATTTGCGTAAATGCATATTCAAGCACAACTCTTAATTTAATTTCCGCATTTTGATTAAATGCTATGAATTTCTAATAACATGCTGATCAACGTTGACAAAGAAGAAGAGGTTTTGGTACTATATCATCCTTTTTATGATGATATTTGAAGAGAAAGTAGCCTACATACAAAAGTGTGTACTCAGAAAAGATGCTTTGAAGTTTAGGGTCTAGTCAAGTGCTTAATTTTACCCAGCTGTGCTCTCTGCAATGAATGGAACAGAGAACTGGATAAAAAACTCATGGCAACTACTATGAAGGAATTATCAAACTGAAGTAAAAGTTTGGATATCTTCAATTACATACAATTTATGACAGGCACTAACTGCCAACGCAAAAGCCCCATCCCTTCAAAAGTTATAAGAGTTGAAAGTGATAAGTGTTTGAAGGGTTTCTAGTGCTTATAGACCGAAACAAAGTGTGCTAGAAAGACACTGTTAAAGTTCCTATTTACCTTTGGGAGCAGTGATTTTAAAAAATCAAGATATCACTTTTGATGCATATGTGTAGGTCAGTTATATCACAAAACATCCTTATACCGTATTCTTTTTTTTTTTGCAATAAAGCCTGAAAGAGTATAAGGAGATATCACTATTTTCCTCATTAAACCATAATTGTAGACGGTTTAGTCTGGAAACATTTTTATTACAACTATTGTTCACATTTTGTGTATTTACCAATACTTAACATCGATTGTACTGGTTCAAATTTTTACATTGGTTGTTTCTATCCCTAACTCACATTTTAGAACTATTTTGAAGCACTACTACTGGGTTTTTGTTTCATCTGCAAATGGTAAATTATGCCTTTAAGAAGATAATTTCCAATTCGTGTTACGATCCCCATCCTTAGAAATATATTGGAGAAGAATTGTTCTTTCATAAAATATTGAAAACTGAAGATTGACAAGGTTTTCCCTTTCCACGTGTTTCCAGTCCTCGCGGAAAATCGGCTCGTGTGACTTTTTGTTGGTTTTTGGAATGCATGGTCACATTTATAAGTTCGCTTTTTACGACCATCAAGCTGTTTGGTGATAACTCCATTATGTACATTTACTTATTTGTTTGGTTATAATATTTTTGTTGGGTAAATACTTTATATGTATATTTACTTTATTGTTGGGTAAATACTTTGAATGATTATGTATATTTACTTTATTCGGTTGGGTGAAAACTTTATGTAGTCTTTTTGTGTTTTATGTATATTAGCTGGGATATTAGCGCGCCTGGTCCTTGGTCTTCGTGTTTTTGTTTTTGTTTTTTCTTGAGGAACATTTCCCATTCTACATTGTTAGTCTATCAGTCAGGTCAACGCGAACACATAACGGAAGTTCACTTTTAATGGCAATTAAAGGAAAACACGCACGCCCCTTCTTTGTTGCTTTATAGCTGTCAAATTTGAGGAGACGAAGACTTCAAAGTTATCATTCGAGAACTGTACTTTATAAAGAATACAAAGAAGAACTTGAAACGGACCACGCAGATGGTGAATGATTCGAACCATCTTCCCGTCCATGCAACCCTGGTCCCTGGTGCTCCGGTCGGCTGAAACAATGCGTTCTATTTTGTTTGTACAGATGTACTTTGTGTCAATTACCCTACCTCGTTCCTGATGAAACATCGCAGACTAAAAGAAAGAAAGAGCGAGAGACAAAACAAAGACGCACACAAAAAAGAAGACACCCCTTATTCCCCTACCCTCTTACCCATCACCATCCTCAGCGCAATAATTTGTTCCTATCTGGGCCCGGGGGCAGCGCGCAAAATGTCATGAAAGAGCTTTCCAGAGAAACAACGCGCGATGCGCGACATCAATTCCTCTGCATAGCGGTGAACCAATCCCTGGAGTGGACCAATTTCTCACTGAACGGTACCAAATCATTACTTCTGCGAGGCAACACGAGGGAACCCGTTTTTACGAGAACGCTGATTCAGATGTATCTTCTGTCAGTCCTGCAAGATTGCCTCTTCTTATTCAGACTAGATAAATAAGTGAGTTTTGACGTCATCGACGGATTCTAAATTTTCTTTTATAGAACTTTTCTTCTTCTTTTTTTTTTCCATACGAAGGCGGCATACCAGACTTTGGTACCCTTTGAGATTATTTCACAAATGAAAGGTGATATGAGGAAAATCCTCTCAGCTTGCAGGGAGGCGGAGAATTGCCTCTCGCCGTATTACTCTGAGTAGCACAAGCAGTGGATATCTTGTTGCAAAACTTTCCCGCCGAATTCTGCCCGCTCAACTTAAAATTAACGAGCCCAAGGAAAGGAGAGGGGACTACACCAGACCCACTTTACGTTCGCTTCGATGACGGACAATACTGAGCGGCATATCGTGTTGCCTGTTAAAATGTCATCTTGTTTGTTTGGGTTTTTTTTTTTCTTCCTTGTGATCAATGATAAAATAAAGGATAAACTATAAAGAAATTAAGCACTTGAGCAATTAACTGTCAACCTCAAATTCACGTGCAATCTCTTAACATACAATGTGACTTGCCCACGCGTCATTTCCGTGTTGGCAGCTCCTTCCTCTTATTCAACCTGCTTGCTCCCCACCCCCCCCCCCCCCACTCTCTCTCTCTCTTCCTAAATCCTTCTTTTTGATAAGTAGTTACAGCACATTGGTCCTTGTGACGGGTTATTTAATATCAGGCATCACATCGAAAACCATCTAAAAAATCCTACTTGAGTAGATTAAATATCATTAAGCTTGGTGAGTAGCGGAATGTACTGAATGCAAAAGTAAAAATGCTAAAGTGCATTCGTGAGGTAGATAAATAGACCCACACACACACATGATCACACACACACACACACACACACACACACACACGAACACACGAACACACACTCACGCACACATTTTATACAATCTATTTCCCACTCATGGGGTGGAACAGTCTAGTCAGCTTAAGGCTCGTTTTCAGGGCCTTCATACTCTCAGGTTAAAGATTACAAAACATTTTATACATAACCATGGAATGCATGTTAATCAAGGACAAGGAATGCATAAACTGATCCTTGGATGAATAAAACCGAAGATTATAAACACAGTTGTGTCAGATATAACAAATACTAAGGGGAACAACAATTCATATCCGAGTGAGAATTCAATGATTGGGGAGAAGAAATCGTTTCTCTCCCCCTCCCCCCCCCCCCCCTCTCTCTCTCTCTCTCTCGTACTTTGCAATGCTTTATATATTCAGCAGCTTTTTTGCTACAATTATATTTAGAGAGCAACAGTTGGGTCCGCCAACTGCGTGTTGGTCATGAATACCTAATCAGTAGACAGCTGAATTACGAGTATGTGCGTGTATGTGTGTGTATGTGTGTGTGCGTGTATGTGTGTGTTTGTGTGTATGTGTGCTTGTGTGCTTGTGTGCCTCCAAAAAGGGATTTGTTCGTCCCTTTTATGGCTAGAATGGATACAAGTAGCAAGGTGCCAATCTGGCACTTGAGGCAATAGTTATAGATCCTGCACACGTTGAACCTGATCTCCTTGACAATCTGGGGTTGAAAATGGTTTTCTAATTTGACTATTCTGTTTTAGATTTTGTACGAATCGGAATTGTAAAAGGACACGGAGAGAAGAATAGAGAAAAAAAATGTGAAAATTAAAGGTAAACGGCAAATTTAGCAAATCATTTCATTTTACAGCGCAGCCCGGTGGTTGTCGGAAGCGAGCAATTGCTGAAATCGCATTGATGTCATTTTAGAAGGCAGATTTCTCTCTCCCTCTCCATCCCTCTCTCTCTCTCTCTCTCTCTCTCTCTCTCTCTCTCTCTCTTTCTTGGATCGCATGTACATTTTCAAAGTAAACATTACGCGAGGGATTTGCTCAAAAGAAAATGCATATAAAAAACAGGGTCACGAAAGAGACAAAAAATGAAAGAGAAAATGGTCCAGGGCAGAGGTTTGGCAAAGGAACGGGGAAAACTTTAAATAATGAGAATCAGGCAGGGAAAAGGGAAGAGGGTTACAAGAAATGTAAATACTAGCTGCTGTTGTTGTTGTTGTTTTTTCTATAGGAGAGACAGTGAAAGAAAGAACTTTTTTTGTAACACAATGGCCCGAGGACAATGATAAGAATAGGGATATCAAAATCAGGACATATAATCCACGCCAGCGTGGGACCCTAGGGCGTAGTTTGCTTGACATGGAAAAATCAAGGCGGCAAAAAACAGAAGGAAAACTCGCTCCTAAGCGACAGAAAAGGGAAATGGGTTTTTGAAATGGTAGAAGAGACCTTCCGCGCCTCTTTGACAGAAAAAGTCTAAACAAATGAATGCTACATTGAAGGAAAAGAAAAACACTCTAAAATGTAGGAACTGGATCATTGGCTGATTGGGTATGGCTTATTGCTGCAATACGCAAGTAACAATGTTATACAGTACTACATTCATATATTTAGAGAGAGACATGCAGACAATCAGGTAGAAATATATATGATTTGTATATTCAATTTATATATAGCTATATCTATATACATATATATAATCATATATATATATATATAGGGAGAGAGAGAGAATTATATGTATATATAAACATATATATATATGTATATATATATATATATATATATATGTATGTATGTATGTATGTATGTATATATAGTAACTGGCAGTGTAAATTGGGGAAAAAGTAAGACTCCTACATGTAAGAGAACCAATGAAACAACGATAAATTACATTTTGACGTTCGCTTCATACAATGAGAGCTATAGAAGATGAGGGATGGAGATAGATTTCCTTGTTGAAGATTTGTCTAATTATTTCTTTCATCAAGACTCTCAGGATTCTCTCACTGAACAATATGAGTTTAGTTCATTTCATCACTCGCTGTCTTTTCGATCCGTTGTACACTCTCTTTTCCCCGCCGAAAAAGATAAAAGACACTTGAAAGAGCATCTCATTGCAATCACATATTCATGATGATATGATTAAACATGCATCTTCATTCTTTGTTTGTTTGGTTGTTCTCTTATTTTTAGGGGAGAGGGGTATTACTGAAGTATTCGATGGAAGTACATGCCACATAATCATGACAGCTAGCCTTTTCATACTTTTTCGGCACACTCGACAGAATGACAGGAAAGAAACACAAGACTTGTATTTAAACCATACCATGCCTTTAGGTATCTTGATCCTTAGATTTAAATACCGTTGGATCCCAACGAAGAAAAACATGAAGAAATAGAGACGAAATGAAAAGAGATGAACGTGAAAACGAGAAGAAAATAAAAAATGACTCTATCATCCATACGAGTATGCATTTAGCTCTTTCGTGATAGTATCATGATTAAAGTGATCTGAGTATATAATGTTCCCAACACAGAGACAGCGATGAAAACGAAACATATTGGTCATGCTGGTGGATGGTGATACTCTCTTTCAACTTTGCTGAAAATACACCGTGCACGCCCCTCACAGTCCGGGCTCTTATACCTCTAAATGAACGCAGCTGATGAACAAGAAAAGAGAAAGTGGAGGCAAAATCAATTTGGACAATCCTTCGGTGGCAATTTGAAACGGCTGTTGTAAATATTGCAAATCCTCCCGTATCGTACTCGGTTTACTCTACCAGAGCGTTCAGGGCAACTTTCCCACTAGCTCTTGCTCCCTCTCTCTCTCTCTCCATCGACGCAAACATCACATGAACCCCGATCTAAATGGATACTGTCCCATTCATGGCCCAAGGCTTTGACGAACATCAAACACAATCTATGATTTCATCTTCGATAATTCCGAGCAAGCCCGTGAGATAAGAGTCGCGATAATATGCGATGAAAGAGAGAAATAATCGTCATATACGTTCATTTTCAATATTGATGCAGGTGTCTTTTGTTCAGCGGCACAACTCGCTGTTTGATGTCTTCTCTTGCGATGAATTGCACAGCCGGAGTGCCAATTTATATCTGTTTCAGTTAGATCACAAAAACAAGAAGATAATGCATCGCTTTTTGTCTGTTATGTTTATCTTTACTACACGATAGAGTTCTGTGTTTATAAACACATGTGTGTGTTATACTTCTGTTTTGCTTTGGTGTGTTTTTCTTCTTTCTCATACTATAACGGTACCGTTACGCCTTGCACCATGACAGATATAATTTCGTTTTTATATACTGATTATAACAAAAAAGGACGGATCAAATTCAATGTTCATTAGTACGAGGGTAAAATTACATCCTAGAAAGAAACGTTCATGTTGTTTGACGCTTCATCCTCCCGCTCTATTTCCTCATCAGTGTTTCAATTTGATGAATTTTTGGACTTCCTTGTTACGTTAAAAAGAATGGTGATTTCAGTTTGTTTGGTTTCTTTTGATATGAAGGGAAAGCAGTGTTTCGCTGAAACAGTCACAAGAAACAATATTTGAGTCACGGGATGTCAAATAAAGGCTTTCCTCTTGTGAAATATCATTCCGGTAAAAGCATCTGACAAACGCTCATTCTTGGGAGCAGCAAAATAAAGCCAAGAGTTTACGCAAACTGAAGAATACGCGTTGGATACCGGTATGTCTCTCTGATCTATATGTTTGTGTTGCACTAAAAGGGAACTGCAATATGGAAAACTACAACAACATCAGCAACAGCAGCAGTAAATGCGTGGAAAGACTTATCAAACACTCAAGCGAACATCGTCATGCACTCTCCGAGAATAGGACGAAATCAAAACCGGGTGGCTCAAATTGACTTGGCGGGTACAAATGCAACGAAACACAACACCCTCCCCACCAACTTTAGCTTGAGCGGGGGGAGAGAGGCAGGTCGACAACGCCTCGCTAGAGCCGCCGCTGCGATCTCATCGATCAGCCGGCAGAGAGAAGGACTAGGGTGACTGGTGGAGGTGTGAGCTTTGATCATTTCGAGTGTCGAGATCGATCGAATGTGGCCGGAGGATTATCGTAGCAAATCAAGAGAGAAACAAACAAACAAACAAACAGAAATGTAGATACAGAGATAGATAGATAGATAGATAGATAGATAGATAGATAGATAGATAGATAGATAGATAGATAGATAGATAGATAGATAGATAGGTAGATAGAGATAGATAGATGAATAAATAAATGTATAGACAGATAGATAAATAGATAGGCAAATAGATAGATGTAATAATAATAGGTAGATAGATAGAGACATATACATGGATATTATATGAATATTACACAGATAGATAGATAGATAGATAGATACATACATACATACATACATACAAACAAACATGCATACATACATACTGTACATGCACGCATGCATGCATACACCCTTACATGCATACATACATACTGTACATACATGCATGCATGCACACACCCTTATACGTACATAAGTAATAATATACACAGAGAAGAGAGAGAGAGAGAGAGGGGGGAGGTGGCGAAGGAAGGGAAGGGGGAGAGAAAGGTGTGAGATATGGAGAGAAAGAGGAGAGACAGACAGTAGTGGTGGTAGAAACGCATCCAAAATAGTATCATAAAGCAGAATGTAATCACGGAATAAATCATAAAAAGGAAAAACACCAAGGGAATAAAGAAATAATTCGACGGGCTCTCCAGTGACAGATTGAGGGATGGACAGGTTGTGAAAGAGGAGCGAGTCAACAAAAGACCAATTTTAGCAACAATTAATTTGTACATTGCATCATTACTTATGTATGAAAAGCAAAACAACAGCAAAACGAAACAGATTCTAATTTAGGAGCAATTCTCACAATATCTACAGCAATGGCGCAGCCTCAGGCTGACATCCTAATACTCTTTTTGTGGGACTGAGGTTTTAAGAGGTAAGGCAATGCGAGTCTAGTCAAACGCTATGTCTGCTCGAGGCATTGTTTTTTATTTTAGCGCAAAAGAATGATACGACTAAAGACGTTTAATACTATCAGTTTCGACACCATCGTTTGGCACCATCTACACATAATTTCACCCGCGACGTCACTGCAGCAGTCTATATCTGAATAGTATCGGTCTCCCTGTCGACATGTTTTCTCATGAAATATCACCATGCTGCTATGCGAGCTTTATGTTACTATGGTGCAATGCTCACGTAAGCAATTTAAAGTTTGGGCCAATGAGGTGAACGCACTTGTTTAAACCCGTTATTGGTCCGTGAAATAATTTTTCATAATATCAACACCGGTAGGCCTGCAGTGCACAGTATTGATCAGAGCGCTCAGAAGGTTATAACAGTATAGGTATGGTGTCACGTATTGCTAAGTTTGTAACCATGGCAACTTTTAAATATTATGGGGCAGTCACGTCACGCCAGAAACACTCGTTAGCGTATCCGCATGAGCCCAATATGACAATATGCATAATATGACCTACATAGACAAATATGTAAAGCTGTATACGCACAACCTCATCAAAGTAAATCAAATAGAATATGTTACAATAAGCGAGGTCATCTGTGAAAGCTTGTCTGAATCAGACAGTTCGGCTTGCCTCAGAAGAGAAAGTGAAAGTGTGGAAAGCCAGTGAAAGTGTGAGCCTAATGAGACATCCTACGAGAAGGCTACACAATATATGTTGGTAGTGATTAATGTGGCGTCCCGTGCGGTAGTCTAGCGCTGTCCCTGTGACGTGACTTCGATATGAACTCTTAAGTTTCTTTTACACACGAAACGAGAAATTTGGAGTTTTCCCAGTTTGCTTGTAATGTCCACAGGGAAGTATTGACTTTCCCTGTCTTGGGAAATGTGTAAAAGCTGTTGATTTCATAGCTGCAGGATAGTTCTAGAAAAATGTCCCCTCTAAGATAATGTGAAATAACTGACATTCCGTGTACATAACAAGTAAGGAATGATAGGCACGTGGCGTCGCCGTGTTTGTTTGTATGCTTTCCTGCATATTCTTTATGGCATATACTTCAAGTTTGACGTGTTCGTGTCGTGCAGATTTATTTGTCTTGTCGATTAACACAATTGTTTCCAAATCTGATTTGGATTTCATCCGAATTTCTTGCGATTAGTCGTTGACAGATCGGTACTTTTATCAGAAAATAGTTATACTTGTATTAAACCCTGCGCCTACGATTTTACCAGGGCAACGTAACATTGATGAGTTATACACCCACGCTATATGGCACACATGCGTGTAGTTGCATGTATGTGAGTGTGTGTGACCACGGCTTAATGTTAAGGATCAACCACATTGGTGCTCTTTTGCTAACATTAGCAGTGCAAATAGGTTTGATGAAGTGGGTAACACCCCAATTCTAATGGCGAAACGTAATATCTCGCATGCTCGCAATCTTCACGCACTTAAAGAGATTAGCATCACACAGGTGTAAGGATCCACAGTCCAGACTTCTCTCCTTCACCGCACTACGTGGTTGACGGACGGACAGCTTAGATAAGAACCGGTAGATTTAGATCACGATCTGCACGCTTTCAAAGCCGCGATAACATGGTTGCCATTTGCAGGGATAACTGTTACTACTGCAACTAAAAGAAAGTTTCTAGATCTCCATCGAAGCCACTCCCTACGACTTGAATCAAAATAATGTCGGTTTGTTATCCACTCATCTCCTCCACTGGTTCTCTTCTGAATTTTCAAGAATTTGACAGTAAAGACCACCGTCTAAATTTTAATATTGGATATGATATCGCCTCTTCCTCGAGAAAAAAAAAAAACCACCTGCACAAAATGTAAGTCAGCATCAGTGAAAAGCAGTGATGGCAGCGATAATACTCTAATCGTCGATGCCTTTGAAGTGTCGTTTGCCTAAACAGTGCCGTTTTCCCCATTATTTCCGCCGCTTTCTGCATCCTTATTGATGCACAGCGTGTGATTTATCATTGAAATTGAATCAATTACTTTAATTTGTATGCATCCGGAATCACTTCGTAAGTGAAAGTTACTTTTTGAAATTTTATAGGTATTTAAAAGATCATTCATCCACACCTCCTTATCGAAATGGAAAACATACTATCAAACAAATTCATATTCAAAGCTCAACTTATGTCACGGGCACTGCGCTGTAATTATCTTTAAAGATCTGTCTATCACGTATATAACTGTGATATGAGGGGACATTATGAATAATTGCGATATAAGTAAGGAATGTGTATAAGAAATGTAAAGACAATTTTATTTCATTTGATTTGAATTCAGTATTTTATCATTCCATGGTTCGATAGGAAATGAATCTACAATTCTAGGCACATTTACGGAGAGTAAAGGCAGATTGTACGGTAAAATCTAGAATGGAATTTCAGTAGTAGAAAAGATTTTTTGGAGTATCAAAATTACTTGGTGACAAAAAGCAAAATAAGAAGCTTCGGCAAGAAACTTTGTTGCTAACGAGAAATTTCACGTGAAAAACAGTGTCAAATAGTATCTCTCTTCCCCGAAAACCTAAAAGCCATCACGTCGTAGCATAACCGAAGATCTTTCTTCTTACTGTTCCATGACATTTGCTCCTGCGACAATTGCTCCCACGAAATGCCTGCATGCTAAGGCAAACGTAGATTCTACCCACAAACATAACCCTAACCCCGATCCTAATCCTCACATCAAACTAAACCTAAAACCCTATCACAGCCCCAGCACTAACTCTTGAAGTCCTCGGAGAAAATAAAACCGGAGCAAATGTCGCAGGAGCAAATGTCGTGTCACCCTTTCTTACATGTTGTAATGTGGCACTGTAGCGTTTTCTTGCACCGTAGCGAGATCTCAATGAGAGATAGTTGGTATGTGTAATGCCTGATAAGCGGAAAGACAGGAAGAAAGATGGAAAGGGAGATAGATTTATTAGATAGATGGTAGAGAGACAGAATGTATGACAAACCGATAGAGAGAAAGAGGGCAGAGAGATGGACGGGGATATCTAAAGTGTGAGTGAGTGTAGTGCGGTACACGATTTAGCTTTAGATGCCATTTGTATAAAAGCATGTCTAATTAAGACAACATGGCGCATAGTATGCGCCATAATTGAATAACGACTGGCGACGGATTGAAGGATTAATGTGCAGCACGTCTAATTGAGAAAAAAGGCACTCACCAGTCTTAGCGGAGCCTCGTGACATTACATCTTGTTCGACAGGTGTGCCACTCGCCCAAGGCCAGAGATCTCCCAGTGATCTTATGGCACCATCACCTTTCAAATACACTATCTCACTATATCCCGTGTCACACACTCTCTCTGTGTCAGAGCATCCACTTACGCGCTAGTTTCTGGTAGCGCGAAATGCGCGAATATTTCAACACCGCAAAAATTTCCACTTTTACAGTAAGTGGCGTAGTCTAGTTGCAAGGCCGCGTTTGCATCATCTTGAGAATTACTATAAGCGATAAAAAAATTGTGATTTCGTGTTTGTCACAAAATAAAAAGTTAATCATAAATATTTTCTGCCGCCTTTCTAATCTATTTCTCAATTTATCTTCTTCAAGAACTGGCCAAATACAAGCAAGCGTAACTTTCCATTGAGTTTATCTATTTGTCGCCATCATCTAAACAGGTTTTAGTGTAAGAATTTCCTTCGGTGAGAGCGGATGAGATACTGCACGCTTAGATAGATATATCGAGTGATACAGGCACTCGCGTTCAATGTCGTAGGATCAATGACCCGCAGTGAATGTTTGAGTGGACATTCTCAGTCAATGTGTTATGCAAGCGCGAATTTCAAACTCATCAGTGCCACTAGCAGATGCGTTCGGTAGGCATACTGAATATTTACGTTATCAACTTTCAGGCATAGGTATGCATACTGAATATTTACGTTATCAACTTTCAGGCATAGCTGATTTCCTATCAGAATCACAATGATCTCACAACCGTGCTTATCATGGCAAGGAAGTTGTTTTGATTAGACTATGGCAAGACAAGTAAGACTCACGAATCAAGTACCCTAAGTGAGGAGACAAACCAGACAAAGAGTAACAAAAAAAAAAATCCTCGCCTGTCTCTTCTAAAACAACAAATAAATACAATGTACTAGGGATTCTTTCGTCCTTGTTTTGAAATAGAAGTATCCAGAATAGTTTATCGTTGATCTGTGATCTCCAACATCAGCAAACAGGCGTGGTGTCTAGGCAAGGGCGGACAAAATAAAAAAGTTTTAAAGGTGGAACAAGGAATAGTTTGTGACAAATAAAACGTTTCATATTGTGAGATAATATTGGCATGTTTGTTTGCTTGCTTGTTTGTTTGTTTGTTCAACCACGAAAAGGGCACGAAAATTGAACATTTGCATTCGCAGATTGAAAACAATAACCGTCTAGTGGGTGGTGGGGGGGGGGAGCCGTGGTGTTGATGACGATGGTGATAATATAAACAGATATACATAATTATACACAAATATTCCCTGACCATTTGTGTGTGTGTATGTGTGTGTGTGTGTGTGTGTGTGTGTGTGTGTATGTGTGTGTGTGTGTGTGTGTGTGTGTGTGTGTGTGTGTGTGTGTGTGTGTGTGTGTGTGTGTGTGTGTGTGTGTGGAGGGGATGGGTGAGGGATTAAACATCTTTGGTCAATACAAGTTCACATGAGATCTCCGTTTCAGGACAAACGCTGTAAATCGGAGAAGAACCGAAAGCACATAATAGGGTGGTGTTTTTTTTCCTGCTGTAGCTAGACAAAACCGTGAGGGCAAGACAAATCCAATTAAAGGACAAGTTCACCTTCATAAACATAAGGATTGAGAGAATGCTGCAATATTAGTAGAACGCATCAATGAAAGTTTGAGGAAAATTGGACAATCGATGCAAAAGTTATGAATTTTTCAAATTTTTGTGTTGGAACCGCTGTATGAGGAGACTACTATAGCTTATGAGTCATATGCGTACAACAGTATAAAGAAAATGTAAAGAAAATTTAACATATTTTCACTTTTTTCGCATAATAAAAGAGCACTTGACTTGCCTCTTTCTAAGGGCAGGGGGAATAATATTACCCATAACATATGTCGGTAACGAGTCAAGGGAATGTGTACTTTTTTCAAAAGATGAAATTTTGTGAAAATCTCTTTATATTTTCCTCATATTGTTGTACGCATGTGACATCTAAGTTATTCATACACTGCAGTAGTCTTCTCATCCAGCGGTTACTGCACAAAAACTTCAAAAATTCATAACTTTTGAACGGATTGTCCGATTTTCCTCAAACTTTCAATGATGTGTTCTACTAATATTGCTACATTCTCTCAATCCTTATGTTTATGAAGGTGAACTTGTCCTTTAATGACGTTCGGTTTCGAATAAACAGTAAATGACGCATATCACGCCTACTACTCCATCGTTCTTAGCATTTCTGTACGCTTATCTTGTCTGATGACCGCAGTTAATCTAATTTCAAGAAATGTAGATATCATCAAGAAATCAAGAATCTGAGATGAAACATCGAAGAAAGAACTTGGATGTACGAATTTGCATTCTGCCCAAGATTAGGGGTCTGACTCTTGAGATAGAGAGTGAAGGGAGAAAAAGCGAGAATGAAAGGGAAAAGGAGTGCAATGCGCGCATATCACGAAGCCTGGGGGTATAAAGCCATGACTGTTACTAAGATGAAGTGGGTAAAAAATCTGACGCATGACATAAAATTACGTACATTTTATCCTGGAAACATAACACAGTTCAGATGGTGCATTTGTGGAGGCAATAGAGAACTTACAAGAATGTGAGAAAACTTATTAGAATGTGTGGTTATTTCTTTTATCATGTCATTCTTATGTATATTCACGTGTTTTATTTTCCTTCTTCTTTTCCTTCTTCTCCTTGTTTTTCTTTTCTTCATCTCCTCATCGTTCTCCTTCTATTTGTTCGTCTCGATCAACAGCACTATCTTCTTCTTTCTTTTCTTGTTTGCCTTCTTCTCCACCTTATTTTCATCATCGTCATCAGCATCTCATTCTACATACTCTTTGATTAGGCATTCTGGTACATAGAAACGGAAATGCCCGGGCTAAAACTTTTGCATCCTTCAAAATTATCGTTGCAAATTTACGATTTGATTTTCCGTTATTCTTTTCATCACTTAGCAATGCCGTGCTCTCTGCAAGGCGTCACTTCATTTAGCAACTTCAAAACTTCTCATTAATCAAAAGTTTATGCGCCCAGTACAATTTCCGAGGCACAATTTACTACTTGCCTTCAACAACTTGGCAATTGTTAATCGTATTTTAAGATGTGTCAATAAATATTTACATAGCTTCGATGTTCATGCAGTTGTCGCCCCTGCCGAAAACGTTAACTGAACGAGCGAATGATTTGTTGCTAGTCACGCCAGGAATGCCACCAGTAAAAGAAGCGTTAGTATTCTAAGGCTCAGGCTGTGCTTTTTTTCCCCGCGTTCACCAACCAACACGAAAAGACAAAGCCAATTTGATCGAGGGCTATAGCCAGCTGTTTTCGCGAAATACAAAGTCTCCTGTGTATTTTCATAAAAGAACAACGAGGCGAGAAGAATTACGCCGTTCATTTTCTCACAGAACGTTTATGAGATTTGTTTTTCCTTTTCATACAGTTTGTTACGCAGAGGAAGTGGGGGATATATACCGAAATTTGCAGCACTCGATCACTAATGTTTCCCAATTTGGCTTGACGTATATTGCATTTCACAGCGAACTAATAAATCTTGTTTTTTCTTTACCCTGGCTAAGTCTACCTCTCTCTTTTCTCCCCCCCCCCCCATCCCGTCTCTCTCTCTCTCTCTCTCTCTCTCTCTCTCTCTCTCTCTTTCTATTTCTCAACGCTATGTTTGTCTCTTGCCTTTTTCCATATAGGGCGGGATTAATTAGCTAAACGCGTTAATACCGCACTGGTCAAACGACCATAATTCGCACTTTATTACCAACAGTTCATAACCGATTAGAGTGCGGTTGTATCATCCATTACAGCATGAAGAGAACCGAAATACATGCATTCGATATCCGCACTGGTCTTTCATACACTCTCAGCCACTGAGTACTTTAGAATTTGAAAGCGTGTTGGATTTAATCAGTTTTGATTGTGCGTATCTGAGCATGCAAAGTGATGGAATCGTACGAATGTGTGTAGAACAAAATCAATTCGACGGACCTTTGATAATGCGCGTCACAATGGACTCTGCGCTCTCGTATCATAAAGCTTAGTTGGAAATTGCCAGAACAGTTAGCAGAATAAACAGGCTTTATCGGCAGACGATTATTGTCTACTTCATTAATTTCCATTTAGGAAACAAACAACAACAAAAAAGAAAGAAAGAAAAAAACACACAATGCCAACAAATCACGCAGGACTGACTCCAGCACTTTTAAGGTCTCTGCGCATAATCCATTCCCCCTTCCCCATTAGCTTTGCCATTACAACTTAACTTTTCATAGGATGAATGGCCTGAAAAACCAAATTGGTCTATATAGCAACATCAGCAAATAGCCTTGGGTGCCAATTGTTTTATGTTTCATGTTCTCGAATATAAAAGAGAGTCAGTCATGCAGTCAGACAGCGAAAATTCCATCGAGGTAATATTAAAAGGCGTTTTCATTGCCGAGTAGAAGTTCACCAACAATATCAGCGTTTGATGAAAAAAAATGGGAATATTCCAAATTTAATAACTTCCAAATACGTCTGTCCAGTTCGGAGATAGTGTCAACGTTCTTTGTGTTTGGTTTATGAGTGTATATCGAGAATATTTAGCAAGTATCTTCGTGAAGTAATATACAGTGGACTACATGGTCTGACGATGTCTCAGTTATGCGAAAGAAGATAAGACCTTTCTGCAGGTAATCTGTGGATATTTTTCTTATTTCTTTCAGTTAAGGAGGGTCAAATAACAAAATACTAGCGCTGCTGTCATAATCTACATATAGAAATGGCACGAAAGTAGGAGGTGTTAGGATCCTCTAAATATTCGAACTTTAAACGAGTTATCTAAAGAGTCTGTGGGGGATTCCACCTTTAAGGACGCAATGGCAGTCTGAATGTAAACAATATAACCTTATGGTGGCTAATGGGCACTTCGAAATGGGTCACGTGACCCTAGGTTCTCATTGCAGACAGTCTATTACTTGATATTGTGCGTGTGTCATTAGAAGAAACGAGATGGTCATTTTCGATGTCAACTTGATGATTTCAGTCTCAATTCAATTCAATTCAATTCAAAGTTTATTTCATTTTTCGACAAAACATATAAGTCACACTTCTTTTGACAACAGAGAATAAGGTAAACAAAAAAAGTAGGTTAAAATATGCATTTTACAAATGATACTGCTTTAAACAAATCGTAAGAAAATATGTTTAATGCATATAAAGTACATTTCAAAATATATGTACAATTCAATTGATTAGAAGGAGAAACAAGTCTGTCCAGTAAAGCGCCTGCTCTTGTTCACTCACATAGTGTTTTATCACTTTGGAACTTGATTTCAATCATACATTTAGAACAAATCATAATACTGTCGTATCTCATTTCTTTTGGATGATATATTTTGGATTGTTATTACATTTTGTCATGTACTGTACTAAACATTGTCGTTCCGAGTGTTCCACGATTTACAAACTCTGCTTTTTAGATGATTCATCATCATGATGTTGAATTTTCTTTTAAGCAAAGAATGCGTTGTTTCTCCTTCTAATCAATTGAATTGTACATATATTTTGAAATGTACTTTATATGCATTAAACGTATTTTCTTACGATTTGTTTAAAGCAGTATCACTTGTAAAATGCACATTTTAACCTACTTTTTTTGTGCTCCTGTATGGACATAAATCATAATCTAGTTGAATTGGATTGTTAGACTTGTTTCCCTCTCGATTTTTGACTAAGGATTGCGCAGCTTTTTCAATGTGTGTTTTCTGTATCGAATAATAATGCGGACTATGAAAATGAACTGACGAATGAATTGTACAGCAACACTCTCCCGCTATTACATGTACTAATATTTCCATGATTCCATGAAACGTGGAGTGTACGCGTCTGAAGTTGTGCTGTGGCTAGTTTTAAGATACCATAACAACCAAAGCTCATTCATCCCTTAGTTATGATTTCGCGGAGGAAAACTGTTTACAGCTGAGCATCCTGCCGCCACCTGTTTCAGTCCAATATGATGAGGGAAATTGCCAACTGATAAATCACTCAGTGATAAGCACACACAGACAAACACACACAAACACACACACACACACACACACACACACACACGTACTTACACACAAACACACACACTCAACACTCATTCGCAAAAAAAAGACGCCTACATAGCACTAAATTTACAATATCCAAAGATCTCATTTGTAGAAGTATGTGCACACTTCACTCAAAGAGTTACATCACAGTGGGCTTGTGTCCTTCATTGCTTTTATAAGTGAAAAAAAAGACCTCGCTAAAAGTAATGATATTAAACTCAAAATAAGAAACGGTTAAACAGGGATGAAATGGAACATAGAAGTATACATACATGATACCAGAAAACAAAACTGAGGAAAGTTCTTCTGAACATCTGAGGAGGGCTTCGGAAAAAAATAAAACGGAGACGGAGAAAAAAAAACGGAGAAGGGGAGTGTGAGGCTTTTCTCCTTCTAACAAAGGTATTGAATTCAAATGTGTTTATGGATGACGGGGTTTGGAAGATTTGCATCTGCGTCTGCGGTGCGTTTTCGACGATCTTTTTCTTTATGTCAGCATACCACACTCAAGTTAGAGTCATAAACAAAAAAAGACAAACCGCCAAGCCATATCCTTTCTAAGCTACGGAGAGGAAGATTATTATTTATGAATAGATGATTGTGTCTTTGGGTATGTGAGGAGAGAGAATGTTCTGAGTCGCAAAGAGTCAGCTGATTCTCACCGCGAGGAGACAATCGCAGGCGATTGCCAATGACAGTCATCGAGACTGGATAAAGAAACGTAGGGTATACCGACAGTTCACTGGTGCAATATTCATCAAGGATGAAAAACAGTGCTGAGAAGGACGTGTCAACAGAAACTTGGAGACATTGGGCGAGGATATAGAATGAGAAAGAAGAGAGGAAGAGGGAGAGAGATAGGGAAGGAGAGGGGAGGAAGAGGGGAATAGGGAGTAGTAATCTGCAGACAAAAAAAAAGATGTATATAAACCACCCCTATTTAGTTCTAAAGCCTCTTAATTTCCATCCGAGTTGTTTTCTTTAATAATGTTTTGTCTCCACCATCCTTCGTTGATGAAGTGTTTTGTTTTTCAATCAAAAGTCCGTTGTAACATCTGACTTTGATGTTGTACTTCGATGAATAAAAACGCTCGTTGGAAGTTGCGATCTTCCATTCTCGATGTATGTTGGTTAGCTGTTGCACGGATTATCTCACATCTCAAGTTACAGATTCGAAAGCTGTTGTGCGATGTCAGCACGAATGGTCAATCCCGGCCTTACAAAATGGTCAAACTATGAATACAAATGAGAGTTCAGTTTAGCCTTAGGATCCTACCTTTAAAGAAAGGGGACGTCATGACGACACTTGCTTGTTTATATTGTGACGCACAACCTCTTCTAGACGATCGTGTTTTCGCTTCGCTGTCTGCAATGTCATGTGGTCTCAAAGGGACAAGCGACTTTGTGTCTGTTTATGTTAGATCATTAATGCATATTATTTCGACTGAAAGCAAAAATAACAGTAACTCCAATCTTCCTTCGCATACAGTATTCATGCCATGATCCACAGACAGTTGACGGTTTCAAGGAACATGCAATTAGAGTAAATTCGTACTGGACAAAGGGATGGCTTCATTTCATACAAAAGTAGTCAAGATTGCTATGATCCTGATTAGTGATTAATGAATCCTATGATTAATTGCATGTCAAAACAAATTTCCCAAAGAAATGGAAGGAAAGAAAAAAGGAAAATAACAATATCTTAACGTGATTCATTCATTCATTCATTCATTCATTCATTTTTTTTCCATTTCAAGCAGTAACATAAAAATATCTTACATAAATCGAATACATTAATTACATCGCAATGCATAATGAAATATATGTTTACAGAATATTGTTAGTATATGGATCATAACGATCATAACGAGAGCAAATACCATCAACAAAAACGAAATTATCAGATCCTTTAAAGAGTCAAACAGAAATGAAATGAATCATAAAGAAAAAAATCTTAACAGAGCGACTATGTCTTTAACGACAGCAGAAACAACGAAAGGAATTTCATTGGGGCAATGTCGGGACTAAGAGTGCGCTGACATTTCAAAGGGCGTTCACTGCATTATAGAGCACCACCATACCATCGTTCGTTTGTTTGTATGTCTGTCTCCAGTGGGAGATTGTCGACAGTCTTTTTTTTTTTTTTTTTTTTGGCTACATTCAAGTTTGTAATCTCCTTGGTCGTGGTGGAATTCAAACATATTAACACAAATGCATTTCAAATATGCGCTCTCACAATCAGTGGGGCCAACTATGGGATATTTGTATCAGAGGGGATTACGTAAAACGGGAATAGGAGCCAATTTTTATCATTCAGAAGTGATATATGTATCACACCTCTAGAGCGGATGAGAATTGAATTGCGTTTTCAGTAATGGAAAGGATGAATTATAATACGTCAAAGCTGGACATGACAAATATAAATCCTTTACAACCTTGTCGAGCTTTACACCTCGGTTACTGCTTCACGAGCCACCAAAGTTAATACGTACAACCTGATCGTGGCAATGACGTCATTTATAAGCACGCTCACAGACCCATTAGCTACACGATATATTTTCGGATGTTTCTAGTCCCCCAAAAAACAATTAATGCGGATCGGAGCGTGGTTACGAACGGGAGCGGGCGGAACTCTGGGTAAAAGCCGGGTGTAATCATACCGAACGCGACTGGGCGCCGTAGGGAATAGGTTCAGTTCGCCCGGCATCACAGGATGCCGACTAGCTATTCTTGCTTGTAATTGATGCAAATGAGACGCATCTCCGTCCGCACAATTTGGCGCGAACATCGCGCACGCGGTCACAATACCTCGTAACAATCAACGCACCTGTCCACCTTGCAACACTCTAACACCACTATACGAATCCCTGTGAGCGAATGAGGCCTTATACAATTTCAACCTAACCCGCCAGGGGTCTACGAGCCTTCTCCTGATTTCAAATGGCCAATGGGCTGGTTGGAATAGTGGGTGGGCGGAGGGCTACCCCTCTGTTCTTTGAAACGTATTAGGTATTTAAATAGACATCTCGTGGATCACAACGTTGATCCCGAACACACTTGTGTTCACCATCAACACAGTTATTTTTTTTAAATCTAACTTTACATTAATATAGATAGCAGTGGTTATTTGTTGTCAACAACGGAAATGTCAACGAATTGTCAATGTTACATATTAGTCAAAGAATATGCGTCCCCCCCCCCCACAAAGCACACCCACACACACACACACACACACACACACACACACGAAGAAAAACAAAGTGTGTGAGCGTGAGCAAGCGTGAATACAGTCAAAAACGATCGGGATCGTGAGTATTCATCATTTCCTGTATAAAGGAACACATAAAGAGAGAAAAAAAAAGAAACCATGTCAACTGTTTATTGTTTCTTTTTTCCTTGTTACTGCCCACACTGCAGTGCAGCACATAATCCTCCGTAAGAATCAGACGACACACACATGCAAGCATAACGCAGACGGATGGATAGTCCCTCCTACACACACACACACACACAAACACACACACACATACACACAAACACACACACACACACACACAGCAGCAGCAGCAGCAACACACTTGTACTTGTCTTTTTTTTAAAGATGGAAACCTAGCGTATTCATAACACGGTCGTGCAATACTACACACACTCATCAACACACTTGTATTCACGAACACTGTTACACGTACGTCTTCATAAGATATGAACATGGCGTATTCATAACACGGCGGTGGAATACTGAGAACAATAAACATTATAAAGTTCAGCTTCATTACTGATATTTATCATTCCTAGCTTAGGGAACTCATACAGCATTACCAAAATGTAGCTCCTAGAAATTGAGCTTTTAGCGGCGTCTGTATTCTTCGCTGATTGCGCTCATGAATAAAAATCGCTCATTCTGTGGTAATTTGCCCCGTTTTAATGATCTTAAATGTAATAAACAAATTCATAATACGGTCTTCAAGCGTTATAACTTTTTCATTATTATGTTATCTGTCACCATCTTATCTGTCGAGAAAGGAGAGTGAAAAGTGAATGGACAGAATTATAAATCAGAACGCTTGGTCGTTAATTCCGAAATCACGCCGAGAATACGGTTGAGGAATAATATCATGTTTCTAGTAATTTAAAACGTGATATCAAATGTTTAAAAGCGTCTGTAAGGCCTGGGAAATTTGCGTAAAAGTGCTGTGACATGAGCAAAGATTTTAATTTTCTCAGCGTCAGCATAATACTGAACTTCGATACAAAAGATTTAAAGTCAATTATTTTACCACTTGAATCACGAGATAATTCTTTTCTTCTTTTCTTTTTTTTTATTTGTCACGAGTCACCACAAAATCTGTAGTTTATATTTCTTTAGAGTCTAAGCCTTCCACGAACATCCAGCCTGTCTCACTTTATTTCTAAAGCGTATCGAACAGAAAATAGTTCACTGACCAGACATGATATAACAATAAAGAATATTGGTTCATGAATATAGATGCCGTTCTGCTTGAGGGATTATTGTTCTTGTTGTTGTTCCTTATAGCTAAGTCTGATTAAAGGACAAAATTTCCATTCCATGCCAACCTCATTCGGCTTTCCGGTAAATGCTTGGGACTTTATCGGGGTGATGTCGGGTCACTTTTGATACTGACACTAAAGAGGTTGATTCTATTAAGGTAGGGCAAGTGAAAGTGAGGCTGAGGGAGACCTTAAAACCAGCAAGACGTCACGGGAATGCCACTTCAAGAACTCGTTTAAAGTGCAGCCAAGGGATAAACTTCGGCTCAAGTCCTCTACCAAATGACATGATCTAGATTACCGGCACTCCCGCTGATCTGTTGGGGGAACCCTCGTGATTATCCAGGTATTTTAACAAGGTTCCACTCAATAAAGAACGGGATGAGTTTTTCCAGGGTGTTTTTTTTTTTCGTGGAGGCAGAGGGTGAGGTCAATGCCGTGGCGAGTTTAATCTTACAGGAGTAATACAACTAATCATCTAGATCATGTTTAGATCATTATCTAGGTGCACGACGGAAAGTATTCTCCTAAACTCAGGTAACCTTCATGAATAGTAAAAGGCCCTTGGAATAGAAGGGGCTGACGGGGAAGCAAAAAAAAGTTCACACCGAATGAGTTTGACGGAGATTCGTCACCGGCACGTTTGATGATGGAGTGGGTCACAAAATGTTTCTAATCAGAAAACTCTGCATGGAGTGATGCTACTCGTTATCAGAGAAATGTGTCTAATGCTCCGGTAGCATGGCGCCTGCTGTACATCACCATCGTCTTCTCATTCTGGACAGTGGATGCAGAAATGTACACCAACAAACAGAACAATCAACGCAATAATACATAGGGACATCAATGCTGTTAGATGCAACCAGAAGAATATCAAAATGACACATACGATAAATAACAGTTTGATTACTAGCTCCAATACCAGAGAAGTGGGAAGGAAAGATAGAGGGGGGGGGTCGATAATTTGAGAGAGAATGATGAGGCAGACCAATGCAGAGGCAGTAGACGAAAGAGAAATACCAATCCATCGAACGTAATTCGACTAAAGTACGCACGGCTGGATACAGATTGAATGTTTTCAAGCTTCATTCCTTTTGTTTGTGTGTGACAACAGGAAAGATATGGATTCGGCCAGACCCTATAAATCGTATATTTGGTAACTTACTGACGTTACATGGTTGTTTTGCCAGCTCACGAGCTTCCTTTGCCCTTGGGACAGGAATAAAAAAAAATAATATGTATCCATGTAATTGTGATTATGACTGCATTATATGTTTTCGTTTCCTGCCACGTTCGGTATCTTAATTATTGTGGTTGGTCATACAGTCATGTCTATCTCCATCGCTGGTGGCAAAGACTGGTGTGTCTTGTTTGGTTGTCACTTCGGTAACTTCTACATGTTCTCCTTCTATCTGCTCAGCTCTAGATTATTGTGAGAAATTGGGTTATACCATGTTGTTAGCTTCTAAGTAGTTGAATACGATGAAAGCTTTCCTTAGTGTCGAAAAGTAACATGCCCAATTAAAGATGTTGCTATGTATCTGTTTCCGACACACTTTGATAATATATCAAGAAACAACCACTCTATAGGAAAAACAAAACCACTGCGGCACTGTACTCATCAAGAAGAGTGTAGCGTTCTTATCTACGATGACGAGAAGCAATAAAAACATATAGGGAAACACATTATTCCATGTTGTAGTCATTGAAGAACTGCGAGGTGACTCAGTGGGTAGCGTAAATCTGCCTTCCAATTGAACGGCTAGGGTTCGGGCGCGGGTTCGAATCCAAGTGAGTCTCGTTGAGCAATGTTGTGTATTATCATGTTATCACCTCAAATAGAGGCAAAATACTCCATCCCTCGGATAGGACATAAAATGGGGGTCCCGTGTGTGAGAGAGTCACAACCCACGCACGTAAAGAAAAAAAACCCGCTTCATTCATTTATCGGAAAGGGCCGGGTGCATAACCCGGTGAAATGGTTCACCCTAAGCAGCTAAGTACTCAAAATCGTACCCTATGGAAGACCAGCTAGTGCAGCTGAGTATGGGCTATCCAATAATCAAGTCAGATGGAAATGAAAACAAAACAGATAAATAAAACATTGTTTACCAATGGTACAAAGAGTGCCCCTTTCCAATGAAGATACAAACTATATAAAATGTCAAACCTGACTTAAATCTACCTGTGCATCTCCTAAAAGCATTTATCAATATGTATGACATAGAACGCGCTACACAGACACTGGATGATGAGTGATTGTAAAAGCTCACATAAATCTTTGGCGCAGGTGAGCCTTCAAAAATATAAACAAATAGATAAATTAAAAATTGAAAATTACCAAAAAAAAAAATACGCGCTTTGCTGAAGGCAGCATAAAACACGGGATAGGCAAGAGTGGTATAGGTGGGTGTGTTTTGCATTACCCCAAAATGCTGGGGGCGGCTAAAAGAGGCATTAATCGTCAGTCATGATAACAGCTGGTGCCCCTTAACGGGCAGGCATCCGGGACCAGCATCTCATCGGTCATCAACGTGATTAATTTACCGTCTCCCATTGTATCCACTCACGGTGTCATGGAGGGCGTAGCAATAGCGGATTCAGCGATAATCAAACTAGCATGTCCTAGAAACAACAATCCTCGGTTTGCTGCTGTATCTTTTTTTTTTCTATCATACTCTATACCATTTGTTGTTATTGATTATTTTATATCTAAGATATTAAAAAGAAATTTCTTTCCTCGCAATGCAAATGATTGTGTCGGTTGCAGAAATTTCAAAAGAATCTTAACAATGTCGATGTATAACTCATTTTTTTTATATGTGCAATATATGTGCATATATTTAGAAAAAAAAACCCGAAGTTCTTGCCATTCATTTAAAGATTGACGAAACTTTGTAAATATCTGATTTTGTGCGGATTTAGTGATAATCTAACAAATTCTTGCTAATCTTTCTCTAACATATAATTCATGCAAAGAAACTCAGAATTAACAATGTGAAAATGACAAGCCCAAAACTTCTACAGCAACCCCCCTCCTCCTTCCCCTTTCAAAATTTGATGGTGATGGTTAAAAATGTAGTTCGTGGCAGTTTCGTGTAATGGCGGTTCCTCTTTTAATAGAGTGGTGCTTTAGGAAATGAATCCATAGGGATGTGAAATGTATTGGAACAAGTAAAAGTGCAGCTAAAGGAGAGGTTCGTCACTGACTTTCACCATGCATCCCACCCAATCGATGAGCTTGCTTTAAGTCCCACTATAAATTCTGATGGAAATTTGACGTTATAACAGCTCTCGCGTACAGCGCATCGCACCTGTGGCGAAGTCTCTTTGTTTTGCTGCTGTTTTTGCTGTTTTGTCGTTGTTGTTTTTTTGAAAAAGATAACAACAAAATGAGAAAAAAAAATCAACGAGAGATCACTGCATTATCATGGCTTTAGATTGTTGATTCTCCAAGAAGAACCTAAGCTTTAGATCCACTATCCAGTCTAGCAGACACCATGGAATAGTTTGAGCGTATAAAAGGCAGCTAGTGGTGTAAAAAAGAAGATTTCATACTATTTTTAAACACTATAATATCTTTTAGAAAGTGTTAAGTGAGAGAATGAGTAATAAATTGGCAATGTGGAGTGGTAGAGTAGAATGTTTGGGACCAAGTTCAGATAATATACAGGTTTAATACATGTCAAATCATCTTCACTACATCCTGTCTCTTTAAATAAAGTCGTAAGATAATGTGATTGAAAGTTTTACAGAACTTTTCCTGGTTTGACTTGACATCGATCTACTCTTCGAAGTCATTTTTTTTTTTCAAAATCGCGGCCGACGCTCTCACTATGTTTGTGGCATTGAAACTCATTAACAAATTGTCTTACATCGACGTAAATAATTTAATGATGTGATGTTGAATTAAAAAGCAATTCGACGGGAAAATTTCATGAATTCAAATGACAGTGGCATGTTGCTCTGAATACAGTGGTCTAAATCATATATTATCACTTCAATGCCTAACGTCTGGAGCATTGGGAATTGGTAGAAATGAAAAAAAAACAAGTAATTAATTACAATTGACATTCGTCGATTGCATGGATTTCGTGATGACCTGTCACATACACATTACATGGCTCCAACCCAAAGCGAGATACTTCATTTCATTTCATTTCATTTTATTTCATTTTATTTCATACTTCGCTTGGCAGACAAGAGCAACAAATGATCGAATGTCAGCAGATTTATGTCCACATTAATGTTTCTCAGCCATTTTGGCAAAGAGAGCGATGTGCACCGGGTAATTACATTGTTGCCGCTTGCGCAAATCGATCACGTTTGTTGTTGTTGTTTGCCTGCTTGTTTGTGTATTGTGTTTGTGTATTGCGAGTGAAAAATCTCAAGTAATTATGACTATCCCTCAAGCGGAATCGTTCTTTGGCACATGGTATAGAAATTAAAGAAATCCATCCCTGCACGACAGGAATCACAGTTTGGTCGTTTGTTAAACACATTTTGTATTTTGTTTTTATTTAAATCATGCCAGGACTGTACATCATGTGATTGTAGGGTGTTGCTAAACTGAGTCAAAATTATACTCAAATTATCGCAACCTATGATCTGCTTGAATGCATAACTACTGCATAACAGCAGTAGACATATAGAAGCTACGACAAGATCTAAAGAGCAGACACAGACACAGACACAGACACATACACACACACACACACACACACACATAGAGAGAGAGAGAGTAGGACAGAAAGCACGGACGACTTGTATACCTTTGAACTGAAATGACCAGCTGTCGTTACCAGTCGTTACTCAGAGGAAAATGATGGACGAGGACGCATAAAAATATTCGCAAAAAAAAAAAAAAGTTTACAGATGCCACGCGACTTTTAAAGGTTAAGAAGGATGATGTAGCTTGAGTGTCGGCTTAAAAGTCACGCCGCTATTTTCGTACACATCATGCATAGGACACACCCCCTACGTCATTGTTCATGCCCTTGAGTAAATTCTACGCACAACACATGCACAACAAAAACAGATCTACAAGAAATATTCAAAAAGGCAGTTACCATGGCAACAGATTTTTCTAACTCTGACTAGCAATGTGTCTTGCACATTCAAACCTTGTAGCAGTCATGAGTGCCAAATTTCAAACCGAAACTTGCAAAACTGAAGAAGTTTTTCAGTCGAAAATATTTCTGTATCATTTTACCTTAAGATGTTGTTACCATGGTAACGCATCATCCAACATTGACAAAAAGATCTTGTACATGCTTATTGGACTCACATTTGCTGAATATTAAGTCACAAACTGAAAAACTAGAAGCTGTCGAATCCATAAGATTTATCATTTTTTTAAATGAAATGTTGTTACCATGGTAACACATTAATCAACATTGACGACAGAAATATCTTCAATATCTGCTCAGTAAAGGTATCGCATGTGTGAAATTTCAAGTAAAACACGCAATAACTGAGGGAGTGAGCTTGATCAACATCTTTTTAATGACTGTGATTACCAAAACAGAAGAAAAAAGAATGAATTAATTATTGTTGTTGGTATGGCAATGAATTGTTCGGCATTTACGAAAGGTGTAACTTACACGGCTACATGCTTTAGCGGGCGCATGTACCGATTTCAAACCAAAGAGTAAGCTTGTTTTACTAAAACATTATTGACACTATCTTATTCAAAAAAATGCTGTTACAGTGGAAACGCCGTGCGTAACATTGAGGAAATAAAAGTGCTTTGCATGCATATCTACAATATATTACTGCAAACACGAGTGCTAAATTTTAAGTCAATCGCCCAAAATTTGGAAAAGTACATTGAAAGACAAAATTTGGCAACGGAGAGATAGTCCGACCAACCGACCGAGCGACTGCCCTTTACGCACTTTGGTTTACACACTTACACATTTTGTGCGGATGGCGGAGTTATAATGACAAAGTAGGGCCGAAAGACTGTTAGGCCACAAACAAACGAAACAAAACAGAAACACCCCTTAAACAAAAACAAAGACAAAAACAAAACACATCACGAGAGCGGCTTTACAGGACGTTAGAAGCCACATGTACTACTTAGACAATGTAATTCAAAACTGCTCAGTATCAAGTACTGTAACTGTTACTATTAACTCATGTAAAGTGGCTCATCCCATTGGCTTAGAGACTAGGTGGTGACCTGGGGGCTACTTGAGGCTCGGTGGTTATGGGGTGGTCGCGGAGACGTCTCTGCAACATCTCTACGATGTCCCCTGGAGACAAGCCTGATCTCCACGAAGTCACGAGAGAATTGAACATGTTCAATTTTTTTTTTTCGGGGACTTTTTCGAGTCTCCAGCTGGTCTCAGCGACGTCTCCATAGTCGCAGCCAAGTCGCAGAGACAAATTTTGTCTCCGAGGCGTCTCCGTGACGGTGCAGAGACCCATTGTTAACCGACCGGAGACCTCTCCACGATTGAGAAGACGTCTCTTGGAGACGTCGCGGTGACGTCTCCGCGACTTCAGGGCAAATAGGTTATCAGTTAATTTTGAAACATCGCACGTTTTTATTTTTCACGACGGTGATAATCAATCACAACCATGTGATCCAACGACAAATCGTGGTTATTTTGGGTGATGTTCGTTATTTTGAAGGTCGTTAATCCGAAAATGAAATATAAGGTTCGTTATTCCTGTGGTTCGTTATTCCGAAACACACAAATTCCTTGTACCTGCATGTTCGCTAGACCGAAAATGAAATACAATTCGTAAATCCAAACATGTGTAACATTATTCTGATGGTTTGCTTTACGAAAGGCTCGATAATCCGAAAAGGAAATAAGTTCTATATTCCGAGGGTTCGTTATTTCAGAAGTTCTAAATCCTAAATAATTTCGGTTCGTTATTCCGTTGGTTCGTTATTTCGAAAGTCTGTAAATCCGAATAAAAAATACGGTTTGGTATTTCGAAGGCTTATTAATCCAAAAATGCATTAAGGTTTGTTAATCAGAAAATGAAAAGAAGGTGCTAGCTAACAAACTACGAATTTCAAACCTCATTATTTTCATGTTCAGATTAAAGTACCTTCAGAAAACGAACTGTACCCATCATTCTATCTCCTCAGAGTGCATTCATTGACCAATGCTGTATGTGAAATATATAAAAAAAAAGAATCTGTTGAAGTAAATGGAAAAGAAAGAATAAACATGCATCGTGAAAATATTTCTGTTTAGTCATATCTTTCTGGTAGGGGTAAAACAGTTGCAATGATTATTATCTACTTATTTTCATAATGTTATGGAGGTACGAACAGATCGGACAATATCTGTGTCGTGGTGGGACCATCACATTATCAAAATATCGTAATAAGGTCACCACACATCTCACTATTTGGTAATCCCCTCTCTTTTTAGTATTAATCGATTTCGCTGAAACTTTCAACGTTCTGTTGGTTTATCTCTATTTTATCTGCAAAGGTCAACGTGAGCCTGAGTGGAATTTTCGCTTATACTATAAGAAAATGAATGGAATGCTCCCCTTCATGTGACAATGTCCATTAAGCAAGCAACGGCAAGAGTAATTTGATAATCATCTTTCACGTTTTACATCGTTTTTCAAACTGAGACGAGGATGTGTGGTCCTCCGCAAAGTGTTTCGAACAGAAAACACACAATTGGAAAACATGGCATCTTCTAGCTCAGGCGGTTATTCTTCAGTTTCCAGAAAGGCCAATCCTCGAAAAACAAGATAAATCACCTTCACGTATTGAAAGAAAAAAAAAAAAGGTTATAGTTAAAGAGAGAAAGAAAGTAAGTGGGAAATAAAGATACATAGAGATAAACAGAGATAGATAGATAGATAGATAGATAGATAGATAGATAGAGAGAGAGAGAGAGAGAGATAGATAGAGAGATGGAGGGAGAGGGGAGGGAAAAGAAGGGAGGAGTCAGAGAGAGGGAGTGAGAGAAAGAAAAACTAGGAAAATAGGTACGGCATAATATGATTTCTGACATTGTCCTTGCAGCGTGTTGTCCCGTTGGTACGTTAACATGCCGAGTTGATTATACTGACATGACTTTATCCTGTATATTCTTCCCTGGACAACCCATGGGCACCATGCCTACCTCATCCACATCTCGTCTGTATTCATTCAAGACTTTCATCCATCAAACTGGATGAAAGTTGCAGTCTGGATATAGGCGACTCGTCGCGTACGATGCCGGAAGTGCCGGGGGGCACTTGGGTATGTGAGACTTTGAATAGCTGTGTCCCGCCAGTGAAAGTTGCTGGAGTTTGTTCAAGACTCAAGGAGATTGTCTTTATCACTCCATCACAGCGGAGTTACCCAGTCACCGGTTTATCCTCTTAACGGCCGCACTGAAATGTCAGGTTTCTCTTTGTGTTTAACATTAACCAGCCTATATATTTGTTTTTTCCGTGACTCATGTTGTTTTTCATATTCGTGCAGATTTCGCCCGTCAAGCCGCAAGTTAACGCATGCTCGCTCATGTTTTTTTTTCCTCGCTTATAATACACAGCTACTGCAATTGCACCATCCCAACAGATACGTCGCAGTATCATTACTGCATGAACATGCATAAAAAGAGGGGAGATGGAGATGCATAAAAAAAGCAGAAGAGCAGAGAAATAAAGTGAGTAAGGGAAGAAAAGAACAACAACAACAAAGAAAGAAAAAGAATTAAAGGAGAACTTCAGGAGAAATAGAAGTAGAAAAGAATCAAGCAAACTTATTAAGGAGAAGAAAGGCTGAAGGAAAGGGATGAAATAGTACAAGCTAGGCGCTAATTCTAAAAATAAAAATGCAACTGCATTGCGATGATTGCCAACTGAGAAAGGGGAAAAACCGGGGAAGAATTGAAAACAAGAGAAAATATGAAAAAGACAGAAGAACGACTAATGCAACTACTTCAGAGATACTCGAATCACTTTCTCAGTCGTTGTTTAGTTTTTGTCTACATCAGTCTCGCCTTAGTATTCATTTTTGATTGTTACTCCCGCAGAACATTCGGCGAGTAAACCCATCACCTCCAGCCTCGACCCACATTCAAGCAGGCCCATGACTCCCCGGGGAGTTATCTCACGTACACAGCACTTCGAGCAGCAGGGGGGAGACCAGACGCCAAATTACAGTCATGCAGGTCAGCGGGAGTAGTTAATGATATTTCAATTACACTCAAAATGTGCTCAAAGTAACACTTAATGGGCCCACGGCACACCGATGAAATATTAATAACAAGAAAGTGAAGGAGGGTAAGGTACGAGAGAAGTAGAGAGAGCTAAGAGAGAGAGAAGGGGGGGGGGAGGGAGAGCAATATTGACACGAACCCCACAAACATGCAGATAGAAAAGCAAATGCAACTGAAAAGAAATTTAGCACGAGCGAGAAGTATAGGCAAAGACAGATGCCTGAATTGAAGCGAACACAGGCGGAGAGAAATGCTGTTTTACGGGAGAATCATAAGGAAATCCATCATGACAAGATTCAACATGGTTTTATATCTCTCCATGCCTGCAGTTATGTCGTCAATGCATATATTCATAATCATTATGTCTAACAAACACGTAAACACCATACCTCAAAGAAAAGGTCGCTTGAATAAAATTGAGGAGGTTCAAACAACCCATATCTGGAAAAAATAATGTACGGCATTCCGAATATCAGCAGTCGTTTTTCATAATTTTAGGATGTAGGAAGAGAATTTAGATGACATAAATTCAGTGTGGAATACTCTCCTGGTTTCTCTTAAAGTCTCCTTATTCTCCACTTTCATTGTTGTTTCATTGTGACCTAGCAAGTTACAATATCTGATATATCTTTTTTTTTATTAATCATCCGCCAACTAATGTCGGAAGTTACATCTAATCTAATGATGTCACAGCGTGTTTAGATAAGGTCGTGTATGTGAAGGGGCAGAGATTGTGAATATGCTCACTGTACGACAATGAACACTTAAAACATCGGTTCACTTGTCCCGTTCCATGACAACTTAAATCCCCAAAGACTTTGCGTAAGGTTTTAATCCTTCAACAAAAGTCGGAACGGTGTTCTCGTGTTCTCTTGCAGTGACCGTAACTCTGACTGGTAAGAGATATGCGCGGATGTGTGTATGTGCATTCATGTACTTAGGGGCGTCTTGTATTGTAAAATGAAAACAACAAGAACAACAACAAACAAACAAACACGCATAAGACACCAATAAGTCATAAAGTGCAGCGGAGCATAAGTGCGTAAGTGCATCTGCACTAGGTTCATTTTTTTTTCTTTTAGAATGACATCTTGACAAAGTGGGAAAGGAAAAGTCAAATTTCCGTTTCAACGTGTCGATAACTAAGTTGCCCTTTGGAGGGCGTCTATGTCGATACATGTAAGACGGACAGAGCAAATTTTTGGAGTTGTTTTTTTTTTTCCTGACAGCATGAGGAGGGATTTCGGCAGAGGGTAGGAGGAAAGGACGAGATCATCTTTGGTTACATGCTTCAAAGATTTGATTCGTAATGAAAGTTGTGTCTGTGTGTGTATTCGCTTGTCTTCATGTTTTTACAATATCTCTTATAACATCTCTTATAATGTGTTTTCCTTGGTACAACTTGTACTGATTTTGTGCTAATATGTATGTAAATGTTCTGAAATGAAACGATATGAAAAATGAAATAAAAAGAAAACACGGAACAGAGAGCACAGTATGCACATCTGGTCTCTTGTTTGAGCGGATCGAATCCTGTAAAAATTAAGGAAACATGTGCAGTGGTTTATACTTACATTCATAGTGTAGCCAATTAGGCGACACATGAGATCACCAAGCGGCCAGGACGGCGTGTTCTTCGCCAGGACGATCCCCGTGGGCATGTCGCAGATGATGAGCATGGCGATGTCGGTGATGGCGAGGTTGAGCACGAAGTAGTTGGTGACCGTGCGCATGTCCCGATGCAGGAGGATGATCAGGATGACGATGGAGTTGCCGAAAGTACCGATAAAGACAATAATGAAGAGAACGACCACGGACATGGTGTAAAAGGCTTCGGAGCCTCCGCCTTCCGTGGAATTGGTTCTGTTGTAAAACCAGTCGGGGTCTATGCTGCTATACATTTTGGCGTTGGTTAACGATTTCCCGAAGACGACGAAAATAACGAAAAGGAAGATGGATGCAACTTTATCTACTACCACAATTACAGACGCAGCAAGATGATCCGTTCAATTGATTTAGGCGAGTGGAAAGCGAAGTCTAGAAATAGACGAAAACCAAATGCGCACAGTTCCACAGGTGGATGAAGATGGCTTTCGGCGCTTTCGACACTAAACTGTTCACTGCGGCTTCCCACACCATGAACCACTGCGTAAGTGCGACCGCATGGAATCTTTAGTGAAAGTCCCGCTGTGTACGTTTTGTTGACGAGCCACGCTGATCAGTAACTAGTTATGCTCCGCCACCGTTGCCGGTAGCTGTATGTTGTACATTCATTCTCGAGATTTACAGACGATGCTCTTACGCGCTCTGTACTTTGCACGCATATGCTGTCATGTGAAACGTCACTAAGCGTCTTGTCACGCTATTTCATCTGCACATTGACCAAAATCTTGTCTTCTTTACGTAGTTTACATGTGTGTTTATTTACAATCTTTCAAATAAGCAAGAAAAAAAAAAACAGCAACAAGGAAACTGTGATCGGTGCTTGGTTTAAATGCCAAATTCTCTATAGATGATGGGAGTTCAAGAAGTGATTTAAGGACAAGTTGAAGACTCCGACGTTAGTAATCGATGCGTCTTCGTATTCCAGTACCTCGCAAGCGCGATCTGACGTGTAACTCATCACAAAATAGCGCAAGATGGTTCGGTCCCTCCCACTGTCATTACACCAGTTGATGGGAGCTCCCTCTACATAAATCTTCGCTTAATGGGGCTCCGAGCTGGCACTCTGGCGTTCGCGGAGAAGAGTCGGTGGTGAGAGGTTATTTCACTTCGACTTTACCCTGCAAATGAGAGTGAGAGGGAGAGAGAGAAATGGTGATCGTTACTCTGCGAGTCATATTCTGATTGGCAGCACTGCTGCCACCGTACTGTTTGAGGGAGGGGAAAGTGGAGTGGATTGTGTTACATAAATTAATGAATTTAGAGTCATAATAATGCAACCTCATAGCGCCAAGCATATAATACACCACAGGATCAACTTTGCAAAGAAGCAACAGGACAAGATTGATAGAAATAACATAAAGTGTTCTAAATGTAATTCCAGAGTTAACTACCTGAGTCATTTAGTCGCATACTTCAAGAGAGCTTACGGCGGGAAAAAGGGAAACTGTTTAAAACTTGCGGTGACTGCGAAGGTTGGAAAACGTGAGCGACTGTTATGAGCATCGTGCAGGATCACATTCTGACTATACAAAAACCGAAAACTAAACGAGACACAGCTGTAAATCGAAAGTTTAAAGTTTTGATATCTATTGTAACAATCACCACGAACAGATGCTGTGGATGAAATCCTGACTGAATGAGAAAAAAAAAAGAAATAAAAATAACACTTTCGACTCGTGTTGTTTCGCTGCATTTGGCGCGATGATAAAGTATCGGGTATTGAAAACTGTCTTCAGGTTTCAGGCTTTTGAAATCACTTTTCAAAACGCACCCATTTTTTCTATTATTTCGTCGAAATCTTTCGTTCACTCTACTGGTATGAGCAGGTGGCGTTTAAATGACGTATTTTCTCTCCGAAAGCTTTATCGATCGCGTCTTTTTTTTTTCGTAAATTTCATCTTCTTCTAATGTTTTTTTTTTCCTTCTCTCTTTCTCTTTTTCTTTCCATCTGGAAAATCATTGACGTTTCTCATCAGCAGGAAACAAATCAATAAAGTGTACTGATAGGGCGGTTGATATGCAGGGCATAATATATATATATATATATATATATATATATATATATATATATATATAATATATATATATATATATATATATATATATATGTATATATAAATGTAATTACATATATAAATATATATACATATATATATATATAAATGAATATATATATATATATATATATATATATGTATATATAAATGTAATTACATATATAAATATATATACATATATATATATATATAAATGAATATATATATATATATATATACATATAGCAATAATAAAGTCACAACAGAGGAATGCAGGGAATGCATTGATAGCCAATCTTGATTTAATGAATAATCTGAATTTTCGAGGAACCTTCCTCTTCTTTAGGGATGGCAGTGCGAATATTCACAATGATTATTAAGATAATCATTGTGAATATTCGCACTGCCATCCCTGAAGAAGAGGAAGGTTCCTCGAAAATTCAGATTATTCATTAAATCAAGATTGGCTATCAATGCATTCCCTGCATTCCTCTGTTGTGACTTTATTATTGCTATTTCTAGTACTGCCAATACGCGGAACAACTACAATATATATACATATATATATATATATATATATACATATATACATATATAAATGAATATATATATATATATATATATATATATATATATATATACATACACATATATATATACATATATATATATATATGGAGTATGGCCGGGTAAAGGGCAAACACATGAAAAAATTCATAAGGAGGCGCAAATGCGACATGATCCACTGCCTACTCTTAATGGTTTTGTGGTGGGAATTGATAGGGGTTTTACGCATAGACAGAGGAAAGGGTTGGATATTAGGTAACGATCTAATGTTGTTTAAGGCCAAGGGGGAACTCAACAATATTTTTTATGGCGACGGTGAATTATGACTTCCTTGCCACTGGTGAGAGTCGTCAGGAATTCCTTTTTCTTACCTCCTCGCCCCATGCTCCTCCCCCTCGCAACCCCCCCCCCCCCCACACACACACACACAAACACACTCCATAGAATGTAACGACGATCTTTCCCCTCCCACTTATGGCTATTGGGAGAACAAATCGTGCCTGTCGGCGGAATTGTGTAGTCACCGATCAAGCGACAAAACTCCGAGCGAAATTTCGCACGTTCGAGCGATAGGTTCCGGGTAATTGAACGATTAGCCCTAGCTACCTGCCATGCTACGGATAGCGCAGCCAAAGCACACTAGTTACATTTATTCCTTTATCAGGCCATCCCACGAAGTATCGTAAGTAAAGTAAACTGCAAGTGACCTTGTAGAGAATGGCGTCAAAAAGAGAGTGAAAATAAAAGAGAAAAAGAAAAACAGGGGACAGGGAGAAAGAAGGGGGAGAGAAAGGAAAAAAGAGGAAAGGAAAAAGAGAGAAGGGGAGAGAAGGAGAGGAAGGGAGAGATGATATAGAAAAAAAGGAAAGAAAAAAAAAGCGGAAATAGAGGGAGTGGGACATGGAAACGGACAAAGTGTCCGGGGCTTGATTTTGAGATGGGAAAGGCGTGGGAGAGAAATGTGCTCTTTTAAGTACACACAGTTGAACAAGACTATTTAGTTCATGCTGCGGAAGATGTTATGAATATGACGCCCTCCCGTATGCCAGTGAACGATGGCCTGAATGTTGTGGTAATGAACAGAGAGGGAGCTCTCCATTTTCCCCACCAGCCAATGTGACTGTGATTAACCTTCTGATCTCAAGTCTGTAAAAGAAAAAATAATAATAATTAAAAAACAAATAAATTCAAAAAAAATAATGAAGAGAACTCGCCCTGGTCCCATCACAATGTCCTACCACAAGGTACTAAAATTAACCAGAAAAAAAAGAATTATCCTATGACTTTCATTCAAAGTTTTGAGTCGTTCTTGGTGGGGTCTCGTGTTTATGTATTTTTTGTTTTGAAGGATATGCACCTGCTATAGCTGGTCCCGTGCTTTCCTCTTCTTCGGGGATCCAGAGTTCTTCTTATTTGAAGAAAAGGCACGACAACGCTGACCTGCTCAGATTAATTCATTCTTGCTTTGAGTTGTTTTTCATTGCAACTACTCTCAAATTACCCTTCCCCGACGTAAACACCGATAAATCAGTAGTTTAGTAGTAGTCATGATTAAAAGAAAAAAAAATATGGGCATAGCTACTCGGGTTGGTTTCGAACCAACGATCTCCTGATTACTAGACAGGCGGCGTTTCTAGTTTAAAAGACTAGCGAGCTTCTGCTCAGCAGCTAGTCCTGGTTCTAATCTTTTGTACCAACGAGTACGGCGTGTTTATTCAAATGAATGAACTCTTGCATCGAGTTGTTGTTGTTGTTGTTGTTGTTGTTGTTGTTGTTGTTGTTGTTGTTGTTGTTGTTGTTGTTGTCTTTGTTTTTAAATTGCAACTCAGATGGTTGGTCGCCACTGTCTTTTGGTTGCCGGAGGTTGGAGACTGGTCTTCCCTCATGGATGACCGGCAAAACACACAAACGCACGCACTCACACACACACACACACACACACACACTGGCAGACACATGCACTCACTCACTCGACCTTAAATCTGCAGAGAATAAGTATACAAGCAGAGAAAACGGGAAAATCTTAGGATGCGTTTTAGCACTCTCCGAAAGAGTATCGTATCTCTCCGAGCCAGTGCTCCCGAAATGTACTGCACCGTACCATACCATGCCGCGCCAAAAACGGACCACTTCCTGATGTGCATCAAAAGTGTACCGTCCCGTACCGTAATATGCCACAGTGTGCTCGAACGGTGTCCCAAAAGTTGCATGAGAAGGTGTGACCCCTTGACTTACAGACTTGAGTGCTTTCTATCTGCATGGTACGATACGGTACGGTATAGCTCGGTTCTAGACGGTTTGGTTTGCTTTTGAGCTTCTCGAACGCGGCATTCGGCTGAGTGATGCTTGAGTTAACTGCTGTCAAGATTATCGTGATACATGAATCGTTTGCAGAATTGACATGTCTCAACATTCGATTCCGCCAGGCATACACACAAATGAAACGATGAGTATGAAACAGCAAAAATAAAAGCAAAAAAAGTATAGCTGAGACCACCTTCCCCGTTCATGATGGACGTCCATGTGTACTAGATAATACCAGTATAGATAGCATCACGAGAAACGGAAAGGAGGCCGCTAGCTGAATGACGAGACTCCTGACTGGTGTTCGTGAGGTGGGTTTAAGGTTCTAGAGTGCACATAGTACTCAGGCAATGTCATTATTTGCCCAATCTACTGCACAGAAACATCGTGGCAGTCCATACATCTTGGATAAATATTGATAGACAAGGCAATCTCACGGTAACACAATCCCACACTTGAAAACAGAAAGGAGAAGTGACTATACTTTCTACAGGCAACAAGGATCACTCTGAAGAAAGCTAAGTTGTAGAGAGGCCAAACTGCTGGAGTTGAACCCTGTCAACAGTGATCTCCTAAAAAGGATGTAAATTAATGCAATCCCCTTCCTGCGTTGCGCTCCAGTCAATAGCAGTGACAAAAATATGACAGGTCAATTTTATGAACAATTACTAGCAAAAATCCTTTCCATCTCGGTGCATGACATGCAATTAGTCTCGGAGAGCAATTTCTCGCAGATCGGGTGTGGCAAGGCGGGACACGGCAATATCTTAGATTGAGACAGAGCCGCGGCTCCACAAGCAGGATGCACCAACGACTAACGGGAAGAAATGATCCAATTTTACACACAGACATTTAGTTGGTTAGCATGAGACTTACTTATAACCTGGATGACATCATCAATGGTAATGGACGGCCAGAAGCGTAGTTAGTGGCGTTAGAGTGTGCTTTAGTGAAGTGGTTAAAAAAATAAACAAACAATAAAAATCAAAAGAAGCAAGCAAGCAAATTAACAAACAAAACAATCAAAGCAATGGAAAAACTGGCAGTACAAACCAAGTAATAGAGAATTGTACTCTGCGCAAGTTCAATGCTGGGCCCATTGCCGTTTGCTCTTTAAAATCAACGAAACGGTTACCCAACTGATATCAAAACAGGGCTGCTAAATTTTGTCATGAAGGTAGGCCTACTAGGCGAGTTTACTAATCAGACAACACGCGACTCTGTTTTGAGATAGCAATCAAAATCACATTGGACGATGTAACATTGAACGAGTATACAGGTGTAGTTTGATGAATCTTTGATAGCAAGGTAAGTAACCTACAATGTAATTACTTTTAAAAGAAGGCATGTTTATGGATGACTTACTGTCATAATATCATGATTTTAAAAAAAAATGTTCAATTGAAAAATACCTAAATGCGGCAATTTGTCCGAAACATTCTGATGTTAGGAGTATTAAACTTGGTAAAACTGTAGACCAACAGCTGAAATATCATAATCTTCACATCAAGATATCATGGTATGGTGCAAATACCGAGTTTAGTTGGACGAGTCTTTGGTAGCAAGGTACACTATTGTAAATGATCGCTTGAAAATGAGAGTATGTTTAAGAATTAGTTCATGCCATAATATTAAGATTAAAAAAACAAGAAATTTAACCCTTAAGAATAGATAGATGAGGCAATTTGCAGCAAACATTCTAATGTTGTGCAATAACTTGGCATCACTGTTGATCAACGCCTGAAATAACATTATAATTTGCATTAAAATAGTATGCTGAGATTTAAAAATACAATGTTCAAGAGGTTCTAGGAGTTGAGCTGCGATAAATAAGACCATGAACCATTTAGACAGGTTATGTGCCTGTAATTTATTCCTATTTCAGGCAAAAATTAAGCAGTTTGAGCAAAATGTTATGGCGGAGGAGGAGTACTACCCTCAAGGGCTTGAAGTAGAAAGTCTATTTTCTGCTACCTGGCGACGATTAATTCTGAGAATACCGGCAGCGCCCTCGTTGTGTCCTCCAGTCTCGATAAGTGGCGCCTTCTACAGAAATTCTCGAGTACTCCGTGTCGAAAATATACATACATGCACACACACACGCACACACAAGGACGCGCGCGCACACACACCCACTCCCACACATACACACAAAACAAACCACTTCATCACCACCTGACAGAGGTGTGATTCAGACCAGCGTGGTTCCGGTGGCTTTATACTACACTCCGGCATGATGAAAGAATTTGATTGCTGAGTGTGTGTGTGTGTGTGTGTGTGTGTGTGTGTGTGTGTGTGTGTGTGCGTGCGTGGGTGTGTGCGTATTTGAGTGAGGTTTTTTTTCGAACTCCGGATTTACGTCCTTGAGAATGAGGGGAAACATTGCACTGAAAAAAAAAGCACACGCACCCAAAAACAAAGACAGAAACGAAAATAATAAGATGATTACACACCTCTTCCTTTCCTCTGTCCACATATAATTATGCGTGACGTGATACTCGTTATTCGATTCATTCGAGATTTTATGACTTCATAAAAAAGAACATAAAATTAAATGAAATTATGGTTACAGTCATTACAATGGAAACGTTGTATTCTACATTGCATAAAACTAATGACGGTGCGCTTTTGTGGAATTAACTTTTAAGCGATGTTTCATTTTGTGTGGTTAAAATGAAATATACATTTTATTTCGATTGTCCGCTCTTAGTTTTTTTTTTTGTTATCAGAGTTATCTTGATGATTTGTTTTTCTTCTTACATTTTATCTCTTAATCTACTTTTGATTGCTCTTGTCGTACATCAAACCCCCAGAACAATATGAGTTTCTATGACAGTGAGTGCCACATATGATGAATCTGATATTTTGAGAAAGCTGAATAAACGTGAATTTACACCATTTGAATGAAAGTAAAACAACAACAAGAAAAACACACGGAAAAACATAATGTCTTAAAATACAATTGAGTGCGCTCATACATGCCACTCGTGATCATAAAACTGCACTTGCCTGCTCTTGTTTACTCTAACCCATAATGAAATCTAAAGAGGAGACAGTTCAGAACAGAACAGAAGACAGAACATATTTACGAAACAATTTAAGTCCCTGGTGCAACTGCGCCGCTTAGCTAGTCCCTTGCGTTTTTAACGGTGAAGAGACAATAGTCTAATTGGAGTCCTTTGTCAGAATGATCGACGCGCTTCTCTCCTAATTGGATGACATGCCCCACAACACTGGGGCACTGATGACCGATTATAGAGTTGTGATAAAACCAAACTTGCTCCTCCCCCATCCTCACCCCACGCCCACCCCACCCCTCCTCCCAAGCGCAGCAATGACAACCCCTTTTTCGCCATCACTTCCTCCGAAATATAAAGATAAAAGCACCCAACATGAATCTCACACAAACATGTATTTTTTTATATATTTACGTTTTTCTTTTCTTTTTTGGTTTTGTTTAGCTTAGAAAATACATAAGTACCGTCAGTATTAGATTTGATTGTCGTACAATCCACGTCTGAATTGAGGAAACTGATTTGTGAAAACCGACGACGGAACCTTGATGGGGCGTCAGGCTTTTAAAGTTTTATTACATGAGCGCGTTCTAGATTTGTTTGACAGAATAGTCATCAAAAAAAGAGAAAATGGTACAGTAAGGCAATAACGAGAATGGACCAAGGCGAGAGCAGCGAGCTGACCTTTTATTGCTCCCGAAATTGGAGGTAAAGAAAAACTGGTGAAGGGGGATCGAGAAGTTCAGAAGAATTTCCGGATTTGTCATTATCCTAAATTTCGTTGCAGATATTCATCTGCTCCAAAAGTAAATAAAGAAACAAACAAACGATAAAACAGAGTGATAAATCCTTTACATTTCTTATCCTCAAAATCTTTTTATTTTCAACGACACAAAACTGAAATAAGATAAAAAAAATAAAGATTCAAAAGTATTTCTCTCAACTCCCCCCTCCCACGAAAACAAAAATATGCAAAAATATCCGGAACGTGGATTACCATTTTCGCTACAAAGACGCCTAGTCATCTCGTACGCATTTCAACAGTGTCATAAATATGCATTTGTGCAAAGAGGGTGTGGCCTGTTCGGCCCACGTTGGAGGAGAAAATGGATCGAGACTGGGACAATGGCGCTTGAGGCGAGGGAAGACTAAATTTTTCGTTGTGGTGGTGATTAGTTTTGTTGTCAGAATGTGTGACATGTTGTTGGGCCACCACATTTTCCCTCCGTTTCGTAATAATTGGGGGCTTGTCCGGGAAGAACCCGGGACCTCTCGCACAAAATGCATATTCATGAAAACAGTATTAAATGTATTGTGCTTTTGCCGATCGGGGTCCGAGCCACCAAGGTGTAAATCTACGGCAAAATGTTCTTTCAGTATGATATATTTTACATCAAGCAAATGGAAAAGAAAAGTTGACGGATATTCCAAGAATCTCGTTGGATAAAGGTAAAAAAAAAAAATTAGGTGTCTTTGAGTGGAAACTTAACCCAGCAAACAAACTAATATACCAATACCAACCATTAACGGACTCATTGGTACTGTGTACAAGAGCATCGACTTGTCTGTTTGCGTTTTTCTATGGCATCACACACATACACACACACAACACACACACACACACACACACACACACACACACACATATATATATATATATATATATATACATACATATATATCTTTGTGTGAGTACAAGTTCGTAACGAAATGGACTCTTCAGATTTGCCAGGATCACATACCATGTTTTTATACTTTACCGTTTATTTTCGATAGTGCGTCGAGGAAAAAGAATACGTCTTGAATGTATAAATTTGCGTGTATGTGTTTGCAAATATGATGATGATGATGATGATGATGATTCACAGCATTTTCATGGTGCCGTATACCTGTTTTAAAAAAAGATCAAAGGCGCAGATTCCTCAAAGAGAGCTAGCAATTGAATGTCTGCCAAAAAAGATAAATATTGTTATGCGTATAATGTAAAGATAATATAAAACATTTCTTATATAGGTCCTAGACGTTCTATATTCCATAAACTTTTCATGGTGATGGTATACAGTCATGCTAGGATAAACTAAAACAAAATTCAGAGTCTTGGCATCCACAAATTCAAAAAACATTCTGTTCCCTTCTCTTTCCTTAATTCAATTACGAGATGAGCATTTTGAGCACACGAAGAAAACAGGAAACATGAGAAATCAAGACAGTCGTTGACGAGAAATGTGGGGGGGGGGGAGATGTGCCGTTATGACAACGCAGTAGTCGCTGTAAGTTTAGATAGGTTCGCTCTACTTGAATACATTTATTTTTTTATTTAAGAGCATACCCTCTTTGGACATAGCGACTGTCCTACTTATTTATAGATCTGAAGAGAACCTCAGAATTTTGCTGAGAGTAAGTGCATAATACGCCGTTATACTCTGGGCTATTTTGCAAGACTGCGAGAGCTAATGGAATTTCCACTGGATGTAAATACGACAAGCCGTTGGTCATGTACTTCATTTTCATCTTCAAAAGTGCTAAATCACAAGCTATCGGTAAATAATGCAAGTGACATTTGAAGGCCTTCCGTAGATGCATCTTGTCAGGGTAAATTTTTATCTTCTGCGTCTTCTGCGAAGAACTCTACTTTGTGCCGCCTCGCGGTATTCATTCATTCGTAAATTAGAATCACCGCTTCTTTGAAAAGAACCGAAACTGCGATCGATTGTTCATACCTATCCCAATCTCAATCTCTAAGTGTTTGTTTGTGTTGGGGGGGGGGGGGAGGGGGTAGAGGGATGGTGGTGGCGGCGTACAACATGTAAAATACCAAACTGAATCTAATTGTGTTGCTTTGTAGTGTATAATGAGAATGATTTTTTTTTATGAGGTCAAGTTTCTGCCACTTTCTTTGAACACCAAAGAAATTGTTCTGCGACCTAACGAAAAACAACTTTTTTTTTGGGGGGGAGGGGGCATACTTGTTACAGTCAGACAATAAACTTGACATTTTCATAGTATTATAAAATTCACGCCTACAAGATATCAATTTACTTGCAGCAGTAAACCACTGCGGACAGTAAAATGTACTAGTAAAAAAAAAGTAGTACATGTAATAATATTCTAAACATTGATTTGATAAATATCACCACATGGCAGTATGAGATCATGTGTGACCTTCTTCCATTAATTGAATAGCAAAATCATATTCTGGGATGTCAGGAAATTGACAAACAATAAAAAAACGCGAGAAAATACAGATTCTGGGCCACCGATAACTTTATAATTTACAAACATGAACAGAGGGACCGATAATTGCGGAGGCAGAGCACTATACTGTAATGAGATGAGGTACGCACCAGCGCGCGCATGAGGCGAAGAAGTAGCGCAGCGCTGCCCAGGAGATACTGCGAAAAGGGTGCCTTGGAAAGTTCTTCTCTTTGAGACTGATCAATATTAGGAAAGTGATGATCATCATTCTTTGTTTGTTTGTTTATTTTTGTTGTTTTATTTCTCTGGAGCATTGTACAGAGTTATCTGTCATCAGAGATTGATATGCTGTTCCGAGAACAGTTTTTATTTTTTTTTATTTTAAATAAAAGCCCCTTGACTTCGTCTCGGGACTTTCACGCTCTCTCAAAATCGTTTCAAACTCTTCGAATACTCTAGCAGAACATACTTCATGTTCCCTAACCCCCCCCCCCCCCCCCCCCCCGCGACAGCGTATACAGTAATCTATTACGATGTCTTATCGATGTACACACGTGCGCACTACATTAACCCTGCACAGCAGGAAAAGAGCGTTTTCAATAGCTTTGAGGCTGCTCTACGAAGCACTGCACCGCGACTACGCCTTCGGCAGGTATAGCGCAACACCCTCGCGTTGGCGCCACGACAGCTGTGAGGAAAGCTGTCTATCCGCCGTGATCAATGCCACTCTAATCTCCAGGGCCCCTGTTTGAGGGAGAGCTCGACTGCCCGTCAAATCACTGTGTACAGCATTGATATATTAATCTCTATGCAGGTGTTCCTTTGAGAATGGACACAGTCCCAAGTCCGTAGGTGCCTAATGATGTAACGTAAAAGTAGGTCAGACTACTCTTTCGTAGGTGTATTTTTCGATGACTATTGAGTACATACCGACGCAACGTGATGATAACACTAAATTGTTATAACTTGGGTTGGAATCAGGACCCTGTTTCATAAAGCTGTTCGTAAAGATTAATACGCACGACTTTACGAACAGCTTAAATATGGCAAGCCAAGTAGGTTACCGAATCATTGTTAATTTCAATAGCTGCAGTTGAAATTTGCAGATGATAATGATTATTCTTACATGTTAACACACGTTTTAAGTTGAAAGTGTATTTTTGCCCCAATGTAGATGAAATATTGACACACAGTCGTACTTTGTTAGAACGTAAGGAGGAAATGGGCACACATAATTGACACTTCATATTCAAGTCGTTCGTAGCTCTACGAACAGATTATTTTATGAAACAGGACCCAGGTGCGAGCATACAACATTAGAGGCAATAGTGTTTATATTTCGGGCCAGGTGAGGTTGCCTAAAACCAGTTCCCATGGCGATGAATGGCTAGGAAATCACTCTTTGGTATTCTATTCGCGACTCTGTTCCAATATGCATTCTGTATGTATGGACCATTTGCGAATAAACACAATTTACACGCAGGCACGCACGCACACACACACACACACGCACAAGGATCATGTAAAATATCACCTTTGTGTTTTTCTAAATTCTAAATAAACGTTGATTGAAGCATAAAACATGTAAAATGTGATCCAAAGAAGCAATTCAAAATGTCTCAGTGGTGAGACGACCTACATGTCAGTGTCAGCTTAATCTTAATTTTCTATTGTTCATTTACCTGTCCCATTTTCACCTTACTTCCTTTACTTGTATTGTTTCATTCTTAAAGTGCATAGAGACTTCTCCCTGAATGTGATATGCGCTATACAAGCACAGTTTATTATTATTATTACATGTACATTCATATAAATAGAGAATAATCTAAATAGAGTTGATGTGTTGATGTGCGCTTCGGATGAATTCAGCCAATCAGATAACACGTTACGATTTCTATTTTCTTTCTCTTGCCCCTTTCCATACTGAATTTTTAAAATCCCATTGACTCAATACAGAGGCCACCAGGTTCCAGTAAGGAACAGGTTAAACCGAATCTGTACACTGGGACTCTATGGATATTTTTAATTTGATACTAGTTTAGAGGGATGGTATAGTACTGGTGGAGATGAGAATTGGGCTTTTAACTTTTTGCGAGATACCAAGAAACCACCTAGATTCAGATTCAGATTTATTCAACACTTTCAGTAAAAAACAAACAAACAGCAGAATACAGAAAATTGACAACACCATAATAACAAGAAAAGAATGATCACAATAAGCATCAGTACGAAAATACAATACATTTGAAAGTGTTCGGAGACAGACAGAAAGGCTATGCCTTATATAAAAGTCCTGTCCCCATACTATTTCATTCATAAGATATTAAAGTATTAAATGAATACATTTCTTCATGAGTTAATACACACATACATACGCACACACACACACACACACACACACACACTGACGTATTTTACAAGAAAAAAGTTTATCACACCATTTCGGCATATTGATTTAAAACATGCAATCTTAATTTTCTTTTAAACACATTCAGCGATGAACTCTGTCTTATTTCGACCGGAATAGCATTCCAGATTTTGGGTTCATTAAAAAATATAGAATTATATGATGGCATAGTTCTGGCATAAGGCAATGTAAATCTATCTTTGATTCTCAAATCATATCTTCTATTATCACTCATTTGACTCAAATGACATATGAAATGATATACAGAGCCTATATACCATTCTAAGAGGAATTCAAAATTTATCAGATGAAAATCGGTTTCGAATGACTAAGACATCAAAAAAAAAAACCAAGGTAAATTAGCGATCCTAATAAAAGGTGGGTTCCAATCTTTTTAGAAGGATCTTTCTGTTTTGGATAGCAGCCATTTCAAAACCAATTTTCATCAAATATGTCCAATAAATGTTGAGTCCGTCTTGGAATTACATCCTCTGTCATATTTCAAAAGAAGTTTCTCACCATCTAAAAAAACAAACAAACAAACTATCGATCCCTTTAAGCATTGCATTTGTCAATTTTATCATTCCTGACAACAGAGATAAAATAATTCAGTTTATTTTTCTTATTTCGCAGTTCAGATTTTGATTGGAAGGGGGAGGGGAGAGGCAGGCATGAGATAATCGAAAATCAACCATATGGAACTATCGAGTCCTTTGCTTAAATCATGCCTTCCGGACAATGTGTAAGATGTTTACACAGCAGCTACATTTAACTTTTGTCATAATGACATTACATACGTACGTATAAAGAATGACGTATATGATTTGCAAATGAATAATTGCACTAGTCTTCTGCCTAAATCGGCAAAAATCAAAATGCATCTATTGGCCTTCTGTGACGATGATAACGTTTGAACTCTACCAGTGACTAGAGTATAGCGGTTAGGAGTGTTATTCAGAATGAGAGCCGTCATGGATCATTAATGCGGTTAGGATGTCAATTATGCGTTGAGCTCAAGATAGGGAGGTGCAATTATGAAATAAGGAAAAATAATTAATAATTGAAAAGGTGATTACACATATTTCAATTCCGCGTGTGCCTTCCCTTGCAGCGAAACATCCAATTTTTATGACTGCTCAGGGGTAAATCGATTTTGGGGACGTAATTTTTTCTCCCCGCGCCGTCCTGCAGTGGCACCGACAGAAACTAGTTGGACAGAGAGTGAGGGAGAGAGAGAAACGAATCCTGATTCTACAAGGAAGGACTTTTGTAGCTACATCTCTACAGCAGTTGTAATGTAGCGGAGCTGGATGTCATCTCATGGTGTGGAATATCACTACTTGGGAATTGGACGACAGACACCTTAGAACGCGCCAAATCCAATCTGGTCCAAATCTAAATGTAAGCAATCTAATTCCATCAATTGGTATATGATTGACCGAATTGTAACCTCCCCGCGCTATGTTATCTGAGCGTCCCATCGCGCTGGCCCATAGCGATATCAAAACTCTTACCGCCAAAACTCAATCAAACCTATTCAATTACCAAAAAACGCGCTTTCCTACACACAAACACACACATACCTACAAAAGTGTTGCATATGACCCCCCCCCCCCCCCCAAAAAAAAAAAAGCTTCTACGGAAGTAAAAAGAACAGGTACTTTTTGTTCAATTGGAAGAAACAAACAAACAAACAAAATGGATTATTTATCTGAAAATTATATATATATATATATATATATATATATATATATATATATGTACATATGTCATGACCGTGCATCACAATGCCAACAAAAAGTCGCACGTCCCGCACATGAAGGCTCAAAATAGGTGAAAAGGGTCAACCTAGTCAATCTTGAGTTTTTCATATTTTCTGAAAGAGCAATTATTCTTCTACATTATTCTAAAGTTGGGAATCATAAAACGAGTGGGAAATTGTGTTTTAAGGGGATGATGTAGTTTGGGTTAAGATAGGAACTATTTACATGATAATTAGAAACGTCTTATAAAACATGAAAGAGCACACAATTCTAAGAGGAACTAAAAGTTTACTTGACATAAGTCGGTTTTGAAATGACAGATATCCAGAAACAAAGAGGACCTTATAAAAGGTAGGTCCCACATTTCATTAGGACTATTTTGTTTTACTCTGTTTTTTTATATATATCAGTTATTTCAAAACCGTTTTTCATTTTCAACCAAAGCTATACCATCCCTTTAAGAAGTTTTTTCCAGAACACTTTTTTTTTTTGCAGAAGAGTGTGATTAGATCTGTCCTTTACACGCTCTTAACTCTTTGAAAGGATAATTCTACTCTTTGAAAGTTGGTCTTAGTAATGGATAGAATGTGTTAATAAGGAATATTTGATTTCAGCTCAAACTGATAATGCCTTCATTTTTGTTGCTAAAGCGTTTTACATCCTTTTTTTGTCTCATTCATCAAAGGGCTAGCACGGTTTGGTAGGATAAAGCGCTTAGATAGACCCTATACATCGGAACCTCTTTTTCTCAGTAGACACTTTTCCACAGTGAGTACTTCCTTTCCAATAGATAGGTTATAGGACCGAGAGTCCAATTGAAATGAGTTGTGCATCATTTTAAAGCTTAAAGTCTGCACTTTAAAAATCTGCTCTTAACTATAAAAAAAAGACAAAATATGTCTGGCGACCTCTGTTGGTGTTGTGATGCATGGTCAGATATATATATATATATATATATATATATATATATATGTGCGCATATATAAATATATATTGTATATATATATATATACATACATATATATACATACATATATAAATGATATGTAAGCGCATATCGCAAATCTACAAGAGAGATTATCGGCGTTCTGTCACTGTGTCGACACAAAATTGATCAACTCTTGATATTTCTATTATGAGTTTTTATTTTTCCATCTTTTACTTGTTGTTTTTTTTTTTTTACTTCTTTATCATTAATGTAGGACGTGCAGTGAAACGCCCCTTTGGACGTCAACGTGGTCCATAGAAAATATCTTCGGAGGGGAACTACTCAGACATCTTGGTTCCGACAACAACTAATGCAACATTCTGCCGCAAACCAAGCCGAAGACCGAATAAATAAATGAAAACAAAACAAAACAAAAATATCCAACAACGGAGAGACGTAATTGCGATGTGAAGAGACGATTCCAGCCCGTCAGACATAATTCATCAAACTGTTAATGTTGCCTTGATAATGACTCACCGGGAGCAATTGTCGCAGTCAATGTGATGTGGGAGCCTCTATCTATTCTTTTTTTTATTGTTTTCCAGTAAATGTCACTTTCCATCTTAACATGCCTGAAACAAGGGTATGAAATATTATCCTGTACTATGCTTTCACTACGCAATAAGGATACAGGGTGCTGCCACAAAACTAAGAAATCCTTCCATAAAAACAGGCAGAGACAGAGACACGGACATACAGAGATAGATAGATAGATTGAGAGAGAGAGAGAGAGAGAGAGAGAGAGAGAGAGAGAGAGAGAGAAGAGAGAGAGAGAGAGAGGCTGGGGTTGAGGGACCTCCATGCCTACAAAACAGGAACATAAAAAACGACGAACACATCAGTGTTGCCATCAATACCAGAAACCCGCGTACATTAAGCATGTTTCCGTTTTATTTGTCTTGTGCTTCAGGCACTTCGGCTCGATACCCACGTAATCTGGGGACTTTCGTATTATGTGGACATTTTAGACTTCATTCACATGAACCTGTGATCTCTGATGCGTGTCAACTTTAGCTGATCACTCATGTTGATAACTTTTTAAAGCATTCTTTGTTTTCTAGGAAGGGGGGGGGGGGAAGGGTGCTTTTCTTTTGGTTTTTGTTCTTGCATTGCTGATAACAAGTTAAAGCGATGACGTCAACGTAAGACATGTGAGAGAGGTATTAAGGAGAACGGGGTGCGAAAAAAAAAATCTAAAGCTGGATTCAGACGACCGCAGAAAGCACGTTCTATTCATTCAGAAGCAAACACAGGCAGAAACTAGCACGCAACTCCCGATACCACTATCCCTCTCGTTACCGTATGGGCAACCTGTTAGTACACAATATGGCAGTTTTAGACAGCGGTCGCGAGCGGGTTATGTAATTTTAGAATGTGCCGGCAGAATCGTAACGAACTACACGGTTTTTGCCTGGTTACCCGAATCTCCGGCGTTTTGTAGAACACATCAGAGTCGGTTTACAATTAAGGAGACCTCCGGATGATTTTCAGACTTTTACATTTGAACGACTATAAATTACTTATACTGAATACAGAGTTTCAGTACTTATAGTAATTGGGGTGAGGAATAAGAATGTTTTCAAAATCTATAACAAATTGCAATGAACAAGGATGATGACATGGCAGACTCACCATAAGAATGCGTGAGTAGGGGCTCAGGGAAGCAGAACAAAAGAAGAAGTCATGCATAGATTTCACACAGGTGAACTTTTTAAGCAAGCAGTATTGTAATGGAATTACACTGCTACAGTTCTGAAATAGGTGAGGCTCATATGTCATCAACGTTGTTCGGTGTTGTTCGTTTGAGATTTTTTTGTTTCTTTGCTCAAGTACCTAAATAAATTCCAAAAATCTATACATGAACTGTCAATTTATGTATTACATGATGCGAAATAATGAAAATCGTCTGGAATGCCCCTTTAAACAAATGACATCCCACACCCCATACAAAAACAAAACCAACACAACGAAAAATTAGCTCTCATTTTCTCTGTAAAGAGGAAAAGACACAAACTAATATACACAAAGTATGATATAAATGACATTTGTAATGGAGTAAAACTTTTGTTTGTTTGTTTGTTTGTTTGTTTGTTTGTTTGTTTGTTTGTTTGTTTATTTATTTATTTTTGTTCTAACAAGAAATGAACTTTTCTAAAAAAAATCTCCAGGTCAAAGTTTGGTTTTGGCTCAAGTTCAGCTGTCCTTGGAAGAAGACCATTATAAATCATCTGATGTTGTGAAGTGGGGGTGATGGCGTTTTCAGAACACCATGCCTAACTTGGTCTATACACTGCAACACAACAGTAATTCCTCGGAAAAATGATAATGTCCACCCCCCTCCCCCACCCCCTTAGGGATTGTGAAGTGGTTTGCGGAGAATTTCACCTTCATCAATCGTAGGTATAAACCCTGTTTGCCAAACTGGTGTTATTTGTGCAGTATGAATGTAGTAACTACTGTTTTTTTAGTAAATTGACTCAAAAATATACACCGTCTGTACAAATATAGCTCTTTAAGTGATGGCTCCAGGTATTTCTGCTAAAAATGAATCTCCCGATCGGGCAGAACATGCTATTGCTCATAAATTCACGTTAGGTAATTGTCTAGACAGCTCAGCTCTTGACCCTTTATCAAACAAACACACACACGTACACACCCACACAAACAACTTAAAGTTAGTGTCTCTTTTTGGTAACTCTGAAATTTTTAAATTCCTTCCAGGGATAGGCAATGCAGGCCTTTCCAAAGAATAATAAAACTGAAAATGTCTTTATGATGGAGGGGGAAACGAGACTATAGATATTCAGAAAATTAATTCGGACCCCGAAAATATTAAAACCCTATTCTCAGTACAGAAGGGGAGCGTATTCTCGAGGGACATGGGGTTAGTTTTAATTTAAAAAACAAAGAAAAAAAAAGGTCTGAGATGTATTACCATATGATTTCATGTCCGATGTTGGGAGACATAATTCTTCAACCATGCAAACTTTTGTGACATATGCAAACAGGATATACGACCTTTAAAATGGGCAGAGGTTATCAAACATTTTTGTCCTTCTAGACTCATGTCCATTGTGTTTATGTATTTGTGTGTGTGCGTGCGTGTGATGTAATGTATATGCATGTGTTTACAAGCTAATAAATAGGGCAACCACTTTTAGAAGAACATGAACATGATGAAGAGAGCAATGTTCAGATGTTTCCTACCTACCAACTCAGGGCGTTTTTTTCTATGCTCAATCTCTGTCTGTCTGTCTGTCTGTCTGCCTGTCTGTCTGTCTGTCTCTGTCACTCTCGCTCCCTGGATCTCACGGGTACCTGAGGACAGTAAACATCACAACAACAACATTTTTTTTAAGGTAGAAAAAAATGCAGATACGGTTTCCTTTAAGCATCCTTACTCTATAACACGGTGATTTTGCTACAGAAAGTGGCGCCAACATTGAAAAGTTCTGCAGGATGACTCGACTTGATTGCGCATCAATATCAGAGGCATAACTTTGAGAGCAGGTCGGCTGCTTTGCTGTCCTTCAGATGTAAAAGTAGATCTTGTTGTTCTCCTCTACAGAGGTTCGCAGCTTTCAAAGAATTGCAGGCCATCAGGTCCCATTTCATTTCTTTTCGCCAGACCTAGATCTTCCGAGAACTCACATCGTGTCTCCGCACAACGCATTATTGGCGAAGAGCAATACAAGCTGATATCGTCCCCATGCAGTTTCGCCTTATCTAGCCCTACAGCAGTGCAGAAAATTAGGGCTTAAGAAAGGTGCTATAGTGCTGACGTCACCAAAGCCCATCTTACGGCAATTCTGCTATGGTACGACATGCGGGGATCTGATCCCTTTTTATTTGAAGCTTGCCGTTTTTGTGAGGCGATGTCAAATACCTTACTGGGGACCATTTGTTTCTTCATATTGCTTCATATATTGCAAGTGGTTTCGGAGGGTCAACATTTGAGCAGGCCGATGACTCGGCTTAAAAAAAAAACAACAACAGAAAGACAAAAATCAGAAAAACAAAAATACGTGCGCTCTGAAAAAGAATGCCATAAAAGACAAGATGTCGCTTATAGTTGTACATTGGTATATTCAAAAATACCAAACAAATATACTGACAAACCAAACATTTAAGCCTAATACAACAACTTGAATGGCAAACAAAACTGATAATAATAATAATGATAATCATCATCATCATCATTATCATCATAATCATACTAATAATAATGAGGGTGGGATTGCAATATTCTAGTATCATTCGAGTATCGTTTATATTACTTTATGTAATGCGTATGTATATGGCATGTCGGTATTTGAGTGTTCGATCAATAAAACAGATGGAAAAAAAATGACTTGCAGCCCTTTGTAAAGGTGAGAATGTTTGCAACAACCAACTTCGACGGACAAGCCTCGAATCTCGAATCTCAGCAGTAATATCATTGTCATGCGAAAGTTCGCCATCGGTGCTTTAACCGCTCCGGATGGCTTGTGCGGTTCTCGTTCACGCTGCGCTGCAGATTATTAAACCTATGAAATGTGATTTAGTCTCACCAAAATGGTTAAATAAGGTATTACTTTCAGAATATCGATGGCGCGTCAATCACTTATCTAATTTGTAGACATGAATTTATTATCATCATTATGTCTAATGTACCAGCAATAAATGAATCGATGTGCCGAAAAACTCGGATAATGCGTTTGTTAGGGATCAGATTACAGCTAGTGCGACGGCAGCGTCTTGCATTTCGTTGGTATAAGCCATGCATGTGTTCACAAGTGGAATATTTTTTTACTACCGAGCTGCATCCCTCTGGTTTATTGTAACCATAGTAGCAGAGGCGCTTTATGCGGGGCGTTATCGTCTGCGCGTTATGTAAGCTCATGGACCCCAATGGTAAGCTGGTGCACCTGAATTACGTTGTGACGTCGTGGTGGATTTTGTAGGGACAGCTGCTAGGAACTGAATGTCTCGCGAAATCCTTTGTTCTCAGCTCTATTTTGAGACTATCCAAGCTACGAGCTTCCGACAAATTCCAACACCAGCCAGAGCACTTTTTCCACTTTTAAAGGTATAATCCTAGAAATTATCAGTCCACTTATAATCAGGGGTGGTTCCTGTTTCTGTCCTTTCAACATCATTTCATTTTTTTTTTGTCCCCTCCACCCAGCTACCCGTTATTTTCCCTATTATTCTCATCAGTTTGTCTACATAATAATCTACCTATCTTTTCTCTCTACCTACGTATATTGCTTCGCACCCTCGTCCCTTTTTCCTCTGTCTTGTTATCCTTCTTATTCTGCTTCTTGTTTATTGTTCCTTCTCATTTTCTTTCATGTACCTGCTGTATATCCCTATATATTTCTGCTTCATCCGTACCCTGTAACTGTCTTATTGTCTCTGGCAACCTGTAAATAAAGAATCAATGACGTTGCAAGATGGCACTAATCAGAATAGTTTCTGTTTTGTCAACTTTTGTATAATGTCTTGTGTGCATCTTTGTTCGCACTATCTTTTAAGTTTTCGTCTTCTCTCCCCCCCCCCCACCCTATTTTCTTCTGCGTTTACCTTTTTTCACGAGTAGCCAGGGCCGCTTACATTTTTTTTCTGAGGGGAACAGCAATAAACAAGATACGATTGTTAGCAGCCCCTTCCAATTCTAGCAGCTTACTTTATTACCTATCATCTTATAAGTTACTAGCAGTTAATCCTTCCTCTTAACTCTTTATCTAAAGTTTGCCGCCGCATCAAGCAACAATTTGAATTGAATATTTGATTTGAATATTTCAAATACTTTTTATCAATGCAATTACATTGTGTATAATATCGTGTATATTTTTTAAATGAAAATAGACAAAATAAAAGTAAACGAAATAAATGTATGCATATATATATATATATATATATATATATTATACAGTATATATATATACATATATACATTATATATATGTATGTAAATATATATATATATATATATATATATATATATATATATATATATATATTTATATTTATATACATTACTAATTCACACAAACACACGCCCACACACTCACACGTGACACACACAAACAGACAACACACATACACACGCACGAACACACACAAAGCGTGAAAGTGGTCTGTTCGCTTCTATAAGGTGGAGCTTTAGGGGTCACTTCTGACTGGATTTTCTTTAATGGCCGTCACCTTATTCGTGAGCTTGGACGTGTAATGGACACTGTTACTGTCATGTCCTGTCGTGATCACAACTAACGTAGACTTATACATGAACAATTTCAGCGAGAGAGAGAGCTGCATTAGAGCTGGAGAACCCTTCTTTTTCTACTCACCATTACTTTAAACTTAAAAGTCGTGAATTTACTTAATTTACAGCATTTACTTGTTTTCCTCAATCTTTGCATCTCTGACCCTTCCACAGACGGGTGGTGGTCTTTGGGGGATTTCGTGTTTATTGTGTTGGGGGCAAGTTGATTTTCTTCTGCAATTTGTTGTTCAAAACCAGAAGCGACTGTTAATTATTGAGGGTGCATTATCCCAGCCTGTTTTTGGTAAACATGCATCAATATTGCATTAAGAGCGCATTAGTTGCTCCTCTAACATTTCCTTTCTCTGCCGCTGCTTTTTATAGTACAAAATTTTACTATGGTTCGCCGAACGCTTAAATCTGATGGGGAATGCTAGTATGATGGGCTGGCCACGGAGACCGCTCGTAGGCCAGAATCGGACCGTTCTGAATCTCTACACGATCTAAGTGTTCAGTAATGGGTCGAAACATCAATTATGTCAAGATTAGCGTGTTTCCATTTTTTTTTTTTTTTAGGGGGATGTTAAAAGCCGAGAAGATCGCTGAAATTGTAATGGGATATCACATGTTTTGACGTATATGTAAGTCACCCATGGTGATGTACACGTAAGAGTAGAAGTAATACATATGGCAAAAGGTTACCAATAATAAGTGAATAGCTTGATATGTAGTTTTAGCTTCACTGAGGGCGTTTGGTGCAATCAGACAGAATGAAATGAAGTCAACTCGTCAATTGAATCAAACTGCTATCTACAGTCCTTAATGAAGGTTTCATGCTAATTTTACTTGTTTCACACTGTTAGCTTTCGCAGGCCATATATATATATATATATATATATATATATATATATATATATATATATATATATCCGTTTGGTATATATCCGTCGGGAATATGTAGTTTGTTGATATATATATATATATATATATATATATATATATATATATATGTATATATATATATACACATATATATATATATATATATATATACATATATATATATATATATATATATATATATATATATATATATATATAATATATATATATATATATATATATATATATATATATATGTATATATATATATATATATTACATATATACTAGCTTTCAAAACCTCCAGTACACCATAAGATGCCCTCTGGATATTGGTTTCTGCTCCGGTACTGGTAATTGTTGTTTGTTTTGGGTTTTTTTTGGTATCAAACCACTTTGACACTGAATAGCCTCCCCCTCCCTCCCACCCTCTCCCTCTCCCTCTCCCTCTCCCTCTCACTTAACGGACCTCTCTCTATTCCTCGGTATCGTGATACACGACACACTCGCTTCATGCATAAAACTGGAGTCTGTTAGCGCGAAATATTATACGAAATATGCAAGAAATTATTGCTGTTCCGACGATAAGGCGTTTTTTTTTTAATCGCAGTTCCTTTAATCAAATAAAGCATTAATCGACACATCACCATCCAGAAAGGCGCAGTTCTCAGCTGATACCCGAAGCAAGCTGGTTGCTACCAACTAATGTCCTCCTCATCATCGTATAGGTCACAGTTGCCATGACAACTACGACACCTCCATTGAGCAGTTGGTAAATCAGAGTCTGCAAGTCCAAGTAGAAAGTCTATACCAGAGAGGTGGAAATACAATACAAGAGACTATCCAACAACGGGGAAAAAAGGAACAGCTCGTGTGGCTTGTTGATCGAGTACATCAATGACGTAAGGTCTGATCAGTGAGTGACATTCACCGAGGCGGTGTATTTCTTTGTAGGTAAAATATCTGCTTGCTCTACCGAATTTCCATTGCAAACTCAATCAGTATGTCTTTAGGGTTTCCATTAGACCTGTTTCGTATGCAGATGACATTGGAAGTACAATTTTTGGTGTTTTTGTTTGTCTTGTTGTCGTTTGTTTGTCGAGTCCTGCACAGGCCCGCCAAGGCCGCTTGAATAATCTGTGTTTTGATTTGTTTCAGTATCGGCGAGATATCATACGTGTACAACTCTTATGGTGACGTACAAACGTTATTTAGAATCATTAAATTTAATTTAGTTTGCGCGTGATATCACACAGGCATTGCCTTTTTGACGTGTGATATAACATTATATTTTGTATATAAAGTAATAGTTGTGCATAGTTTAATGTTGTATAATTATATTTTCCCCAAAATATTGTCTTAAAGGGGAAACTCGAAAGGGGCCGTCATGTACGATTATATCATTATATTTTTTTTAATCATTATATCATCATTATGATCATTTTTTTTTTCTAGGCAATGTTATGGTCTACGTAGAAACACATCATTTCATTGTATCGCGCGGTCACACCAGTGTGGATGTGTGCAATTTGTATTTTACATGCCGGTAGGCAGTCGAATTCTGGAACCATAATTACCTGAAGTAACTTCACTGCTAACAATATACGATTTCGATCCCCGCTACATTAATCACATGATCGCATTATGACCAATAACCTATCGATATTCATGTAGACCATGCAATAGTATCTTGAATTAGGCATTATGACGTTATTAATTTCTCCCATCATGTTAGCAAAGTTAAGGGTTGAATTGACAATATCGCAATTATCATTCTCATCATAATCATTAGAAGTTGTAATAGTAGTAATAAAGTAATGATCGTAGTAGTAGTAGAAGTAGTCGTCGTCGTCGTAGTAGAAGTAGTAGTAGTAGTCGTCGTCGTCGTCGTAGTAGTAGTAGTAGTGATAGTCGTAGTAGTAGTAGTCGTCGTCGTAGTCGTAGAAGTAGTAGAAGTAGTAGCAGCAGTCGTTATGATCATTATTGTTAGTGAAGATTATTTTGACGAAAAAAAATGGAAAACGTGGATTAAGAACAATAAAAATAAGTCATGGTCATGCACAGAATTTTTTTGGGCGTTTCGTTGTTATGCTTTAATAGATTGAATGAATCATTAAATAACTGACAAAGAAGTAGCAATGCAAATTACCTTTATAGTTTTAAGCTGTTTAGGACTTTAGGTGGTACACTTTAATCGTTGCCGTTCAGAAACCGGTGAACTTGAAAATCATGTTGTCAGCGCTTCAACGACCGTTCCCCTGAGACTTCACTTAAGTCAGTCAGTATGTCAATGCGTGCCGGAAGAATAATCGATAGATACAAAGTTGCTATCTCTCTACGGACAGCGCAGTGCAACTGTTTTGAGTGCACTGCGCTTGCTTTCATGCAGTGTTCGATCGCGATCACCCGATAGGGAGAAGGGAGTTCTGCAACCGAATTGGACGCTCAGCGGTGTGCATTATCGCCATGGGTTAATCGAAACCACATCTTGCATCACCAAACCGATACCCCAGGGGCAGCGGACGACTAAGAGCTACAAATCGAGCCTTTTCCATTATAGTATCGATATCATGAAACGATACCATGGGTGCGATATGTTAAAACAAAGTTCTAAGGCATGTAACAAAAATTAGGGAAGATCTAACATTCGATGGAAAATGTCACCGCGTGTCCACAGAGGAATGTAGATTTTGTTTTGTTTTGTGTTTTGTTTTATCTTCGTATTGGCAGTCAACAAAGTTGCTTTCGCGGTTCGCAGATAATCAGAATGCGTCCCAGGGCTCCCATGGGTTCTACACGTGTTTCCAGAGGGGTGTTTTGTCAGACGATGTCAAATATAATTTCGTCCATATTTTCGTGTGACTTGTTAGAGACGGGTTCTCTGGCGGCTAAAGTCAATTATAGCGGGGGGGAAATATTTCTGTTGTTCTTTCTTTCATGTGCGCTCTCATCACCGCTGGCTATTATCTTCATTACCCTTAACAAAACAGACGCAAAAGCAAACATACATACATACATACAAACAAACAAACAAACAGTTTCTACACCACATGGGAAAACCAGTGCCTTTCATGTTGTCTCCGTATGAGGGGACTTTACATGATCTCTGAGATGGGGTATGGTTAGACCTTACAGCACCACGTTTCAGTGATTGACGTGTCTACAGATATCACTTGTGGTGTGCTCGAACGTCCCCTTCCTCATTACCTGCTCTATGAATTAAATATCAGAATATCACTTCAAGTCAGACAACTGCGCAGACGATTCGGTCACAGAGGCCTGACCTCATATTCGCAGCCACCCTCATCTTTTGGGACTGATGGCAATGTTTACCAATTATGAGGGTGAAATTGAACAATCGAGAGTTAAAAACTCAAAGCGCGAATTAATTCGCCTGTTTTAATGGTAAAGATTAAGGAAATCATAATACTCCACGTGAGGCCATAGGATAAAATATCCTTCTGAATAATAATGAAGTATACTAGGATCCGTAAGTTCTTTTACACGCCCTGCCTGTAATTCTGCTTGATTATTATGCAACTTACGCAACATATATGCTTGGCAATTTATCTCTTAAATATCTTTTTATTTCTATAAAAAGAGACGTTTATTCGTTCAAATCTGCAGTCATTTGTTTTGAATGATGTCAGCAGTATAGACAGTGCACGTATAGTCAGCTTTGAATTTGACTACGACGGTACACCTTATTGGTGAAAGTTTATCCAGGTATTTTTTTTTTCCAACTTGCCAGATGTGATTGTCGAGTCATTACAAATACCTTTATTTCATTATAAAACAGAGTATGTAATCTATCTGTGTAATTTATGTACAGACTTGCATAACATGTGCAAATCCCTGTACAGGTTAATAGACTGGCGAAGCAATGATGATGTGATCATTACCTGATTACCCAATCATATTTACATCTGTTAATGTTCACAATTGGCGTTTTCACGTTAGCCCGATAAAAATCCAAGCTCGAGATATTTTTCGCGATTGCGAATTAGCGCGCTATTTCATTTCTTATTCACATCAGCCCGAAGAGAATTAGCCCGAATTTTTTTCCGAGCTAATTCGACAGCTGAATAGGCGTTTTCACATCAGCCCGATAAAAATCCAAGCTCGAGATACTTTTCGCGATCGCAAATTACGCGCTATTTCATTTCCTATTCACATCAGCCTGAACATTATAAAACAGCGCGCTAGTTCGCATTAATTATCCCGCTATTTCGGACGGAAATTTCCCGAGTTATACTCGAAAAATTTTCTCGATTAATTAGCGCGCTAATTTGTATTTACATTATCAAATAGCGCGCTATTTCGTGATCGGGTTAATTCCCCAAGTCAGAAAATAGCGCGCTATTTCGAAACATCGGGCTGATGTAAAAAAAAAAGGCCTACTTTGTGCAAACAACATCAGTAATGTGTGTGCCCCCCTCAAAAATTCCTCATGATTTGTGTGCAGTTTGCCTCGATCGATCGGGTCACTCACGCTAGGCATGATGGGATGCATCGCGCTAATTTTTCGAGTCGTTTTCACATTATCAAATAGCGCGCTACTATCCCGCTATTTCAGAAATTTCCTGAGTTGAACTCGAGAAATTTTCTCGATCAGAGCGACAATTAGCGCGATAATTTGTGTTCACATTATCAAATAGCGCGCTATTTCGCTATCGGGATAAATTCCCAAGTCAGAAAATAGCGCGCTATTTCGTAACATCGGGCTGATGTGAAAACGCCTAATGTTGCTGTGACTTGAAAATATGCGACAGTGAAAGAGTACCGTAAATTTACAAGCTAATGAGGGTTTTCACGAAACTTAAACTGTTCTGTTACTAGTATTTTTCCTTAGTTTTGTTTTTACGTTTTTATGTGATAGTTCGAGTTATTGTGCACACGGAATGTCTTTTCACATTATCGACAGCTATTCAAGCGCTTAACAACACAATTAATAACTGGCATAAATCAAACTATACGCCTGGTTTCTGTGAGGGAGAGCAGCAAACAGGAGAACAATATATATATATATATATATATTAATTTTTTTTTTTTTTTGGGGGGGGGTTAAAGCAAAAACATCATATGAAAATGAGGGAGTAGAAAATAATAGCGAAGGGTTAACCGAAGTGCTCGCTCATCAAACTTGGAAAATGAGATGGCGCTTATTGTGGGACAGCGTGATAAAGACGGCCAGATGCTCGAAACGCATCTATTACTATGGCAACAGATGGATCATAAAATCTATGCGAGTAATGTGAGACGTTTGCATTGTTGTGTAGCACACCAGTGTGGAAAGGTAAGAATATGTATCCGTCGCGTCAGAGAATTGCTTTCGCGGTGTTTTGGCAAGAGGAATTACATGGTGCCTGATGAAACCGATCCAATCTAAACTGAGGAAGGAGAATGTCAGACAATAGAACAGAGCCAAATGAAAATTGTGTCTTGATCAGCAACGGGTGGACTAACCAATGTTTTGATAAGGGGTTGAGTTTTATATATATCCACCTTTATACACTCGAATGTTTTGATAAGGGGTTGAGTTTTATATATATCCACCTTTATACACTCGTATATTATTGGAAACAATTTGGCGCAAGCCAATGCAAGCCGAAGTGAAAACTCGTCCTTGGCTAAACGCTAGATCCTGTCTGCGGTTGCTGACGTTTGACTTACATCATAATTGGCTATTTTGTGATTAGCTCATGTGCACATTTCCCCAAATGACCTATCTATTTTTAAGCACTTCGCTTTCAAAGCAACATAATGCATAAGTTTGCCCGACTTAGCAATTTGTGAAGAGTGGGCAAAGCATGACCTTGCGTAGATCAGGTGATCACAATGGCCACTCATGCAACACCTGAGAAAGCATTCACTTTATTGTTTTGCACTGAATTAATTTTTCCATTTATTCATTCATTTCTGCATTTCCAGCAGAAACATACAGATCTTTTTACATGCCTATAGGTATACCATTGATGTGTGTGTATGTATGCGAGTATGAATGTATGTATGTATGTATGCACCTATCTATGTATTTAGGCATTAAAGAATCAAATTAAAAAACACAGCAAACCTGCTACAAGGGGGTAAGTGGGGCGAGTATGATACTGGTAATCAAAAGATATATTTCGATTATGATGATTATATCATCACCTGCATAGACAGAATACGTCATTGACTAATGCAGAAGGACATGTAATTAAAGATGAGAATAAAGTAGATGAAATTAAAAAAGAAAACCAGCATGCGATGTACAAGTATATGAGCGGGGATTGAGTCCGTTACACAAGAATGACAATTTTTGGAAAATCATTTCCTTTTCACGACGCTACTTCATCACCTCCAGCGAACACCAATGCTGGCTGATGAACAATGAATGCCTCTCATTGTGCTGCTAGCATGGAAGCGTTATCAATTGTCGGATAGTATCTAAAGAAGCGGGAATTATTTTTTTCTTCGCTGAAAATGTGTCTGAGCCCAGACACATTAGACTTCATTACGAGTTTCCAGTTTCTACCCGCCATTGATTGATTCGGGGTCTTGTAGAAAAACCCCAGGAATTTCTTTTTTATATTTCTTCATGATGCTTTTCTTGTTAAATTGAAAAGACACAATAATACAGTTAGGGCTGCCTTCTCCAAAATCACAAGTCAAAACACTTCCATGACTTTTTAACAAATAGCCACGTCCAGAGCTGATAAGTACATGCACCTACAACTTCCTTGATCGAAGACAAGTAAATTGAGCCACTCGTTAATACACGTTATAGAAAAGATAAACTCGCTCGCAAATCCTTACACACAAATGGACACACACGCACAACCACCACCTACCAATTATCAATGACGATGTAACAAATCAATAACGCCGTCTTTCCTCCACCGTACTATGAATGCTGATAATACGTACAAAGCAAAATCTAGCGAGTCCATTTTGACGCGGGGAATGTGAAGCAAAGGCATACGAAACTCACACACACATACACACACATATACACATAAAACATTAATTTGATATAAATTCCGGCTTGTGAGCGCAAAACTATACCCGTCTTCGGACTGCATAATCTTTGCAAAACAAGGTGTTCACTCGGAGAAGCACCATGTATCATATGGGAGTGGCAGTGCGGTAGGCATAGTGGATTCCGAAGTAAAATGTCATTAACGCCATCAACTATCCATTACTGTAACGTAGGAAGACAGGCTAGAGTAGAGGCAGAGGGCGCCTTTCCGGACTAGCCGGAATGGAACCATCGGAAGGAAACAGTGATATTCGCCATGAGAAAGACGGCACTAAATATGACTTTATACAATCACAGTAGTGGAATGAAAAAGCGATGTAATTACATCATCACATATTGGTATATTACACGACATGAAAGTTATGCGTAATATGACATCTACGAATGAATATTTTGCTTGTGAACAATAGAAAGAGATAGACAGACAGACAGACAGAATTTGAGAGAAGGGTATTGGAACAGAGACGAGAATGCCACGCAGTCATCAAATTGACTTTGTTTTCTTACTTTCTATCTACGTCTGCTGACGTTCACTTAGTGCGAACATAACGCGTTAAATCACTAGCATTTCAGTCTAATGTAGATAGACAGGAATCATTAGGTTGGTACATTAGGTTGGTACCAACCGTTTATTTCATTTATCGTAATAGCCCACCCCCCCCCCCCCCATACAACAAAAAGAGAGACAGAGCTACAGCGAGCTATAGAGGAAAGGAGAAGAGAGAGAAAATTGCGTTGATAGATATTCAATTTTCACCTCATGGTCCCAGACGATGAAGTATGAAAGGGCAAAATATAACTTGCTAGACGCATTTTCCAAATTACAAGGCTTTCTGGTGTTATCAAGTTGTTAAGATTCCCCCTCTCCACCCCCCACCCCCATTCTCTTTTCCTCTTTCCCTATCTCTCCTTCTTTTCCATACGCCTCTCATGACTTCATTAAAACCCGAGTAATAAATATCATTTTTTTTTAGAGACGACGGCTGGGTTTTCGCAAATGCACGGTGCTCTAATTGCATATATGATTATATTGCAGGCATTGTTGCAACGCCAAGGTGCAACTCAAACATTTTGCATCTTCGTTTAATCGTGATGCATGTTTGAGGATAGAAAATATATTTGTCTCTTTTAAGAGATTGAGGCGCCAACGACAGTTTTCTTTGTTTTTCCCCGGCGTAGCAGATACTACATTGTAATTGTATTACTTCTAACTGTGCCAGGAATTTGCAGTAAAACTTCTTCACTTCTTTTATTACGTGAAACATACACTGTATGCATCCCTGGGTGGAGCAGAGGAGACAGAGTTAGTTATTTTGTTTGATTTTTGTGTGTCTGAGTATGTGTCTGCGTGCGTGTGTGTGTGTGTGTGTGTTTGTGTGTGCATGTGTATGTGTGTGTTTCCCCCTTTTTTTTTTTCGTTGTCAACCCGCACTCTCGAAAGACGACGGGTTGATCATGTTATGAAATTGATTCCCATTAGACGCCATGATGAATTCAGTCTGATTCTTGATAGTGATAATGTAAATTTGTGCTGTGAAACCAGTCTAACAATGCTTACTATAGAAATAGAAAAGTTTTGCTTGGTCTTCCATTGAACGTTTAAGGATTAATTCTTAGTGTCTTTCTTGAAAATTTGTGCTGCTGGCATATGAGGAAACTAATAATGCATTGGAATTTGACCATTTGAGACATATGCATAATTACCTGGTAGGCCAGTCGATCTCCAGGATTGTGAATGTAAGACATTGTAGTTTTCATCTATACACAAACCCTGACCAGACTGTTATGAATATGCATATATGCAAATTCGTGTAATTCATGAATGGGTTTCCATTGAAACCCACGTGGATGGAAACATTTTATAAAGAGGGACATGGGACGCGAGAAATCAAGTAAGTTCTTGTCGATTCCTTCAATCGTTTGGTGGTGATGTAGGTTGATTATTGTTCTGTGTCAATGACGAGTGCTGTATGATTACACTGTCTTCTCCTTGTGACCGCAACATGACTCTGACACGCCATTACTTCCCAAGCATTCCTGACGTTATCTTCCTTTGCTTCATTATCATACAATGTGAGAGTACATTCCCACCCGTTTTCTTGTCCCGGAAAAAAAAATGTTGGAAAGGCAAGGATGCATCCAGTATTGATCGAAATATATATAAATATTATTTTTAACCGTAATCAACAAAGGCCACCTTTCATACAAAAACGTCTAGTAGCTCCTTTCACATCACTTTCACTCTCTCCTACCAATCGGTAAATGACATTCTTTCAGATCGGATGTCTCAAAAATCTTGCACTCGATGCAATGTTCCTCGTCCTTAGGGTTTCCACAACATTATATCCACAGGTATTGTGGATGGTATATAGAGAAACGAGCGCTTGCTCGTCGGACAGACTGATCCGCTTCGGTGAGGACGTTGCACTTTTTTGTGGGCGTGTGGGAAAATGATCCCGCGAGAAAGGGATTTCACTCGCTTAAACGCAGTGAGACAATGGCGATAGATTGGTGAAAAGGTCTCGCGAGCTCGTGGGAGTGTCTAGAAATCTGTCATCATTTGACCATCAGTAGTTTGCCTCGCCTTGTTAGTACAGAGAGCAACTCAAGTAGAGATAATCGTCTTGTTGACGAGACTGTGACGGTGATTACGTAATATTCATCATCTGTCCTGCGAGCTAAACTTCAACCTTTTTTTGGGTGCATTGCCTGATTTTTCAAGGATACCATGTTGATCATGATGTGATCCGATGCAGATCATTTCTCAAATCTCAATACATGGTAAGAACTGCTATGGGTTAGAACTTGTCCAATTTGGTTTTGAAAAGTTCCGCAGAGAATTAATTTTAGGTTTATCTTCATTGTCAGAAAAACTTAGTATCTTCAACTTAGGCCAAAATTATACTTATCAATTCCTATTCAATGCAGCACTGAAATAGTTCCAAGAATTAATGGGCATATCATTAACTGTCATTACATCTCCGAATACAAAACCGGACTCTATAAGCACAAGGTGCGTAGCTAGCTATAGGAAAAACAGGAACCTTCCCAATAATTCTTCACTAACTCAAAAAGAGATGTATTAACTCATGTATGAATCATTGTAAAGAGGATAAGTTCATAATATTATGAGGGCATAGAATGATATGTCCTGATAGAAAAAAAAGAAAGAGAGAGAGAGAGATTTAAAAAAATGACAGCCAACTTTCTTAATGCGCGTGCGCTTTGCGGGAAGGGGTATACTACAGTAATGCGATAGGGGTCTGCTCGTTCAATGACACACATGTAATATTGCGGAAGTGACGCGTAACTGACGGAGAGCATCAGCGTCATGTTGATCCATACGTGAAGAAGAATCCCGGATACATTGATACATTTTCTCTCTGATTTGTAATAATGATCTAGATAAATAGTTGGCTTGTTGTTTGTGATGTTGCGTGTGATGTATTGTTAGCATGTAGTGACTTCCCCTATCATAAGCACCTGAATCTTTTTATCACTATGGGCACATCATCAACAACTTTGTATCGTCATATTTTGTTGATGTTAGTTCGTGTATCATATGTATATATATATATATATATATATATATATATATATATAACATATATTAATTTTACAGTGCATTTATATTCATATTACGGACTTTATATATAAACATGTACATTTAAAGTTACAAATTTTGATTTTTCTATCATGCCGCTCGTTACACACAACGTTTTAGTGTAGAATCCCAAGACTGAAGATTTTTCTCTCCTTTCTTTTGGTTTTTAAGATGATGTTTAACCAAGATATATTTATCATGATCTGCATGAATAATACTGAACGGTAGAAGAAAGTAACGTCTTCCTCGGTATCAAGAGAGTTACTTATTATCAGATAAGCTCGTACTTTTCAGATTTGTGTCCATTTAAACTGCTTCGCTGAACTTCCCATCCCCCCTCCTCCCACGTTTCTCGAAAAGAAGTGGGCAAAGCCTAATCTTTGAGTATTCGAAGATGTCACTTCTAATATATATGTAGATCGAGATCTCAATTTATCCAGACCTGCTTATACATACCACAAGACGCGTCTGCTCACCGGCCCACGACTGTTCCGCTTATTTCCAGGCTATGATTTGCCGGCATTTTTCTTACTTTGTTTCGCTTCGTTTTTGTTGTTGTTGTTGTTGTCGAAGTTGAGGTGTTTTCTTTTTTTTTTTACATTTCTTCTTAATCTTTCCATCGATGTATTCCTGGGGAAAGGATGATAGGGGAAGCCAGAGCTAGACAGTCGCTTTTCCTTCCGGCTGAGTTTGAAAGGTATAATTAGGAGTAGCTGAGAAACAACCATCCAGTTTACTTTGCAACCACTGCACGGCTATAATGCCACCGAATCGCCTGGAATAATCTGAGACGAGTTTATTAACGGTGCAATGGCAGATAATCTATTCAAGGATATTCCGACTCTGGCGAGCCACCTGATAAGTTTTGCTGATTGGGAATTGACTATCTCTTTTTTTTCTTTATATAATGCCTGTGTGATATACTGAGAAGAAGAGAGGTTGATTCGCACCAAAACGCCCGACATGTCTCTTGATTGTATATTGAAGAGCTAAGAATTTTAACCAAAATAGATTTTGTTTACGCAACCAACATGCATGGAGTTACGCAAACCCAAATCATCACAAGTCCGTTGACTTTTTTCTTGTCCCCCGAGGACCTACTTGCGAGGTATTCTAGTCCCATATTTCTATCGTAAGCATGTTTATAGTAGGAACAGAACATAGGATGCATTAGATATAGCAATGTCCGACAAGTGACGACAAGCTTCTGGGTTGTTAAGAATGATAATGATTCTGAAATTCAGGTGGTGAGCATAAACTTGTAATATACCAGTAAAGCAACTTGTTGCATCAGTGACATCTGAAATACAACGCTTCCAAAACAGACAGACAAACAAATATGACCAAATGTCATTACTTTTCCTTGAGGTATCAGTCCGAGGTTATATGTCTGTGTATGCGGCTTCTAACCTCAGACCATAGCACCTGACCCTTCGGTACAAATTCCATCAGCGAGGGTTTTCGGGGGAAGTAGAAAGAAATATCTATACCCCTGAGACCTTGCGCAAGGTATGACGGGATCGGAGATAAGTAAGGTAATACAGTACGGACGTTAATACCTCTGTTGAGTCGTCAAACTTGACAGGTTAACCTCTTTCTTCCCCTCCCCCTTCTCGCTCCGCAAGATTGCATTAGTGGTTCCAATTTCAATACCCATTACCATTCCGAGGTCTCCACACGATAATGTAATCTGTAATGAGTAAACGCGGTACGCCTTTGTCAAACGCGGGGACGAATTGTATGTGTGATTGTCCACTCCTCCTGTTGTGCCAAATATCGACTGTCAAGACAAATCAGATCAGGTCGGGTGTAAAAATTCCCAATGCTGGTGTTCTCACCTTCCTGTGTATACGTCCTTATTCATTTCAGTTTGTTTCTTGCTTTTTCTGTGGTTAAATTTGCAAAGTCCATTCGACCAGTTGCTTTGAGTACGCTTATGATGTCATCCCTACTGTCTTCTTTTGTCAAAAATGTCTGTAGTTGTTTTTCTCCCTTGGCCTTACGAATTCTCATCAGTAAGTCACTGTTGCATCAGTATATATTATGAGTAATATCTGTTCACATTACCAACGATTTTCTGATTAATGTTGTTGCTAGTTTTATTATTATTGTTGTATCAACCCCAGATCGACTGACAGCTGTTTAGTTTCAGTATTTCAATACATCGGTTTCCATTAAGATCCAAAAGGAGATCTGGATCTAAATGTCATAATTTGTATATCCCTAATGTACAATTACCTTTTCTTTGATGGAATTCTTTTTAATAATCTGAGGAAGAAAGGAAACAAGATTAAAAAGAAGAGAGAAATAGGTGTTTGTTAGTGGGTGCTCATTGAACGTTATCATCAATATTGTGCATAGGCAAACCATACCACAAGCAAAATAGAATCAGCATGCTGTGACTCTTGATGGTAGTCTTAATCTTTAAAGTTGCACGGGAAGATAGAAAAATCTCCTGAATTTCCGGCCAACCCTGCGGAACTCCGGAGAGGGAAAGCCCGTATCAAATAGAATTTTAAAAAAATGCTATATCGGCATGACACATTCATTTTACGTGAGCGTGTAACACGTTTCCGAGCGCGTGTGCCAAGCTCATTATAAGAGTTAACACACGCAAAGACGTAAACTCACACACGCGCACACACATACACAAATAGCCTCTAGCAATCTTCTTGTAACGTACTGCGCACTGTTGATATATTGATTGGAATGATCCCCGTTTGTGTTGATACTTCATCTAAAGGCGTCTAGAGGCGTCAGCTGGATCCTTAAACAGACCGCATAAAATTTCGCATCATTCAATCAATTTAGATCGCCCTGTCAGTCATTAAAAGCAGCCTGTGGGTGCTAGAACAATGTTCTATGTATATTAAAAGCTCTCCCTCTCTCTCCCTATCTCACTCTTTCTTCGCCAATCTGCCTCTCTTTTTTTCCAGGATCGTCTCTTTTTTTTTTTACTATGATAACAGTGTTCCACAAGTAATCAAACACTATAGATTCCTCGATTCCTGAGGACAAGCTATGCTAATCCTCTTGGATCACGCATCCCAATTAAATCCAAATTTAGGGAGGCGGAAGCAAACGGGCATTAAACAAATCACCACCCGCTGCACTGGTGACATAGATGATAGAGATGGATTGCGGACGGGAGAGGAAGCGCCCATGTTCGTTTTCATTCACCTCACACAGCGCAAGAGGCTAAACCGCCAGGTTGTGTGAGGTTTGACCTGCAATAAAAACAAATCAAAACAAACTACCGCATGTTGGCGTTTATAACATGGGCAGTTTCACTCTGTAACTCCTTGTCCATGTCGATAAAGATATCAGACCAACAACCCAAATATACCTAACCTCTTTACGATGCTCGCCGCCTTACTGCGCAGCTGCTCTTCATGGATAAAATAGTTTACCAAGGTTCCGTTTCCATCCAGAACTGCATGTCAACGATGTTAACGGGAATATGTCAAGGAATGCCGAGATGTTATCCAACATTGCCCGAATTTCCATGCCTTATTTGAATGAAAACAAAACTTAGCAAAGTATCAAAATCAAAGCCAACTACCAATCAAGCAAAACTACATGATATAATTTATGCCTCATAATATTGCATTTTGATTGGACAGTTAAAATACTTGTGGCGCTTCGTGAAACGACTGGACAACCAACATGTCCATTTTTATCTTTTCCAACTCCAAGTCGTTCTCTTTGCTTGGACGTCTCTCAGAAGACAGTGGCGAGGAAAAAGCAACATCGTTGCAATCACTGGATCAATGTTCCGTGTTATTACCGTCGATGATCAACGTCTATACTTGAACGGACAAGCCTTTGAGTGTTTCTTCAAACGCTGACACCGGTGATCGTCTCATGATGATGAGTAGAACTACACAGCACGAGGATAAATCGTGGCAGGCCCAGCCTTTGTCTTTGGTTCTATTACATATATATATATATATATATATATATATATATATATATATATATATCTTTTTTTTTAGATAAAGTAAATTTGGTATTCTATTTTTACGTTTCAATTATTGAAGCAAGCCGATACTTATTAGCAAGTTTGAGCAGCCACGGTACCGATTGCTTCAAGTTCCCTCCGAAGGACGAATCTCCTCGCTAAAGGTTACCATCGATCTTCTTAAGAGTTTCGAACCAAGAATCTCGAGGATGAGAGCACCAGTTGTTATTCACTTACATGGCCGCAGGCCACTGCTAAGCTTTTACAATGACAAACAAACACACAACGAAACTACAGGACATCTTCCTAGTTCCTTTCACCGTGTGAGCAGAAACGACTGTGTGTGTGTGTGTGTGTATGTGTGTGTGTGTGTGTGTGTGTGTGTGTGTGTGTGTGTGTATGGTTCAGTGACTGCCATCTGCATGCATGGCTAATACAATCAATTTAAAATGCAATGACCTTCTCCTGCTCTGTCTGCCGGATTATCATTCTCTGTTCCTGCAGTTTTTATCAGACTACTGTTATCATGAGCAGTGATGAGCGCATTTCCCTTGAATATCAATCTGCAGGCAGCGTACGATGAATATTACATAATAAAGTGAATGTTTGATTTCAGTCCTGCATGCGATTGCCGGGCAATGGAAAGCCCCACAGCTATAAAAGCTTTCTGGAGCAAAAGTTCCATTATTTGTCTGCGTTTTGAGATTATTGTTTATAGTACAGTAAGTTTGGTGAACTCTTTTTTTTTTTTGAAACATACATTCAACAAGAAACCAAACAGAAGCGCACATAAACAAAAACATGGAAACATGAGCTGTTGACATTCAGATAATCCAAGGAGGACAAAAAATGACAAAAATACAATAGATAATGAATAAATAGATAAATTCCTATACGTTCAAACTAGAAAACAATTTATTGTGCGGTGCTTCTTGTCTTGCAAAACCTCTAAGTGTAATCACAGTCTAGACACAGACAGACTTTTGAAAGGGTAATCTCTTCCAAGTATATTGGAATCTTAAACAATGCCTTTGATATGAGCTGAAATTCTTTGTTGACGATCCATGTGACCCAATGGCATGTCCTCGTTCTTTCTCAAAAAAAAAGACAAAAAAAAGTTATAGAATTATATAGGCACCACAGATGTTGAAAGATATAAGGTTTGCACAGCTATTGTGCCATCTTTTTATTTGCTTTAATATCCAGGTCTCGGGGTGTTTGTTGGCAAATATGAGTATAATATGTCATTCAGCTATCTACAGGCGAAGCTGTTTACCGTGGCTTTTGCAGAATTCTGGCCCTGCAATTTGGAGTTAGCAGTCCTGTATTTCATTACGCATTTTTTTCTTTTAATCAGTCGATGCTGTTTCACCATGTTAATTGAATTCCAAGAAACTTTTGCTGCACTTCTATTGATCATATCATATTTTCCAGACAAAAAAAAAAAATACGTCTCCTTGAACCACCATAAACCACTCCAGCCCAAAGCGCCCCCTTTCTTTCCTTCCTCATGTACACCAATACACCCACGGCTCTCTCTCTCTCTCTCTCCTCTCTCTCTCTCGCTCTTTCCTTCCTCTCTTCTCGCCCGTATTTCTTCCAGTTTAATTCTCTTTCTTGAAGCGGGGAGGGGAGGATGATGAAGAAAGAAACTTTGGCCATTGGAAAATTTGGTGCAATTAACCGTTAAGGCAAATCCAATATCCGAACGTAACGGATTACGCAGTCACTCAGGCAACAGGTTCGAGCGAGAACGCGGGTCGCGCTGGGAAGGCTTTCCTGGGATTGGGAGTACGGCTGAATAACCCCGCGAACATTAAAAATCATTATCCACTGTGCCCACTGGGCCATCAAGCCGAAAGAAACCTATATATATATATATATATATATATATATATATATATGTATATTATATATATGCATGTATATATATATATATATATATATATATATATATATATCGGGCTTCGGTTCATCACACCACTAAATACGCAGGGTAATTACTAATTACTGCTAGAAAACTGTTAATAATGGTGTGGTAGTCCCTTGTTCAAAGCATTAAACTGTTTGTGGGCGAAATGAATTATGGAATAATTACGACAAAAATAGCACTCGACTGAGTGATATATTTTCCGAAGCTGCAGATCTGAATTGCACAGACAAGGGAAAAAAGCATGGTATAACAAAAATAAAATAAGAAAATAAAATTAGGACATTCCCAGGTGCAGATAAATGGCTGTAGTGTCGAGAAATACAAGAAGGTTGTATCGAAAGGAAGAAATAGACATTTGACTTTCATGTAACGGCAGCCATTGCGCCCCCTATGTCGTCTTTCCACAGAAGCTACCATCTGCGGTAGCTTCACATCTAACATAGATGTTTCTACAATATCTGTGTATTTACAGGAAAGACGTTAACGTGTTTCGATTTTCAACTCAAGAGAGTATTTAACGACTTCTGAAACTGTATGTCTTCTAGAAAAACAAAATTGTCACATATTTCGTGAAGAGTCACGTCACATGACAAACCCAACGAAAGTGACTGAAGACGTATAAATACGTAGTCGGGATCAGGCTCAGCGTGTGTTACCAATTTCAGTCCAGCTAGGAAAGGACAGCTGCAGCGCAGGCAGCGGTGCGTCCGGCCCTCTTTCCCGGCCTTAATCGGCCTAGATCATGCGCTTTACTTATGAACCTATAAATACAGTCTCACTAAAATTCTATTCAAATAAGAAAAAAAAAACAATAACAACAACATATGTGACCGTGCATCACAAAACGAACAAAAAGTCGCACACACTGATTTTGCGTGAGGACTGAAAATAAGTGAAATGGGTCTACCTAGCCGATCTTGACTTTTTCATATTTTCTGAAATAGCAAGTCTTCTGTTACATTATGCTAAAATTTGGGATCATAAAACGGGCGGGAAAGTGTGTTTTCTTAGCAGATTATCTCAAACATTTTTGGTAGAATAGTGTGATTAAGTGTGTCTTTAGAGTCCCTTTTTCATTTCTGAAAAACCTTGTACACACCCTTCACCTTCAACTCTAATAACTTTTGAAAGGATAGTGCTACTGCTTTGAAAGTTGGCATTAATTATGGACAGAATTAGTTAATGAGGCATGCTTAATTTCAATTTAATCTGATAATCCCTTCATTGTTGTTACTCAGGTGATTTACTTCCTGTTTTTTGTCCCATTCATCACACAGCCAGCACGGTTTGGTAAAGATTAAGCGCTTGAATAGACACTGTACTTCAGAGCCTCTTTTCTCAGTTCACACTTTTCCTGAGTTTGTGCTTTCTTTCCAATATTTAGATAGGTTAGGAGAGTCCATTTGATTTGAGTTATACATCATTTTAAGGCTTAAAGTCTGCTCTTTCAGAATATGGTCTGAACTAAAATTTCACGTCTGGCGACTTTTTGTTTGTTTTGTGGTGCACGGTCACATAATGATTAGGCCAACTTCGGAGGTTCGGGAGATTTTGATTACAATAATGTATACTGGACTAAGAATTATCATGCTCATTTTCATCGCATAATGAGTTTAAGCAGTTCCAGTTTATATTACAAAGAAGATGCCTTCATGTCAATTTTTTTTTTTCTGTGAAGAAGGTTTATTAGGACAACTGACTGTTTTGAGCGCATAAATGCATTTCCTGAGAGTTAAGGACACAAAAGGACTTTTTAGCGGGGAAAATGATTGCGAGAGGCTGAAATATTTATGACTCTCAACTACCCTAGCCAGATATTGCAGCCGTGATAAGATAATAGTTATGATGATAATGATAGCAACAGCAATAACAACAACAATAATAATGAAGGTAATAGTATTAGTATTGAATGTAATAGTGATGATAATATTTATAATCAGAATCATCATCATCGTCATCATCATAATAATGATGATAATGATAATGACTACATTGTTATTATATAGACATACAATTATATTTGTTTACTATTTTGTACACATAGGAAGGATGGGACTTACTCTCACGATCAAATCTTCACTCGAGTGATAAATTTCATCGATTATGAGGTTGGTTTGCTGTCTGATGCTTCAGCTGCACCGGTGCATAAACAAGAATTCCAGCCTGCTGCCATCATTTGCTTGTTTACTTGTTTGTTTCTCTCCTTTCCAGTACCGTTACAATTGTTATCATACTTTGGCTGGTCGCTAGATTCCACGAGCTTAACTTTGAAGCCCTAATTTGTGGAGCCGGATGACCGCCCAATGAAGATCGAATAAGGTGCTTAATCCATGCACCTGCTACACTGAACCAAACGTTTCGATAAAACGTCATTATATACGTCATACATACATTACACAGCTGTTCCAATATAAGTAGCCTGGTGCATAAAAGTTTAGATCGAACATATCAAAGTCTGAAAATCAGACATGAGTTTCTGAATAATCAGTTCTGATTGGCTGATAACCGACTTAGGTTAGATCTCCTGACTAATGTTTTATTGAATATCTTTTTAAATGCAACAGGACCCTGGTCATTAATAATTGTACTTGGTGCGTAGTGAGGAGTCTATTTCTATCTATTGTCTGTGTGGATTTTTCCTTCGTAGAAATAGACTTTTAGGAACCAATGCAATATAAAAAATGCCCTCTCTGTTTTTAAGAATCTAATCATACTTTCACATTGAGTGATAACATGGCGGCAGGATTCGAAAATAAACTGACGAATTGATCGGAAATAAACCCCTCGCGTCCATCGTTTGGTTATTATGGTGGCACTTTTTAACCTCTCAAGTCCCGGATACCATCTGTCTTGTATTGCGCTGTACCATGTTTGTTTAATCTAGTGATTGTTACCCTTACTATTGCTCATTATTGAAGTAAAAGTGCATCATTATGTTTTATTCAAGATTGTTGAGGTTCGTATGGAATCATGTTAGCTTTTATGCCGCAGATGTTTCAAGATCCAATTCACTTATAGTCTATTTAGTTAAAGATGAAACACATTTTAAAAGTTCGAAGTTCTTGTCTTCCTCCCCCTTGTTAAATTTGCGTTAATGTCTTTTTTATTTTTGTACCCAGATTTAATCTTTCCCCCATTAGGGGATACGCAGTAAAACTCAGAGTTGAATGGCATGATAATCTCAGGAGCAACATTATCCGGAACTCGATGGGTTCATTTAGAAAATCTATTAAAGCAGTCATAATGTTGTGAATCGCCTAACATGCTATCAGCCCCACTGTAGAATATGAAAGTAATGGAGTTCGTGATGAAAGGCTAAACTCTATCAGAAGTATAAAGTCTGAAGGGATAATTTAATAAAAGGAGATGTGTGGAGATATAATTTTTTGCTCTCCAAGGGGGAAATGCTGAAGGCAAAAACAAAGTTGCCTAAAGAAGGAAATACGTTCAACTTATGAACATTATAATTAATCATAACCATCATGAGCGGTTTTCATGTGAGCAGTAAAAATTATGGCAAATCATTATTACCATAATCCGTAATCCCTCATGTCACTATTATGGCAATAAAATTTCCATCATAAACTCATGGAATTTTTATAGTACATAATAAGTAGTATCATCATGAATATGGATAATGTAATTCGCTGCAGTAATTAGTAGAGGTTTCTCGCGCATTGATAACAAATCAAGTAATTTTCCAGAATGACATCAACCCAACGTCACTGAGAATACAGACGCGTGTTTCTTTCTACACCAGAGGTTGGGTGTTCACACTGGCACTGAGGTATGGCACTCTCCTCAGACGACATGGTACACGTATAATATGCCTGTTTTTGGAATAAATCTTTTGACTTCAAATGGAAGCCGACTTAAACAATCTGTTTCTTTGTTTTTATCCGTTGTTGACTTATATTATCAATAATGAAAGTCTGCTAAAAGTAATTCAAAGAAAACCAAAGAAGGCGCGACGCTGAATCTAACAGATGTTATCGTTCTCCAAAATTCAAGGAAGTTCCCATTTTGTTACATCATAAGTATTCTTCATAATGCTACTTGTTGCGTACTATGAAATTTCATGGGTTAATTCCGGAAATTTGATTGCCAGATTACTGACATGAGAGGATTATTGCAATCACACTTTTTTTTTTTCACCTGGATCTGACATGACGTATATAACTACAAGCACATTGCTAATTTCAAAATAATTTCTTAATGATTTTACAAGAATTCAAAAAAAGAAACAAAAAACAAAACAGAAACGCTATACATTAATTTGTAGTCAACTACTTAAACTACATTGATGCCAGTATTTGCATTGTAAATATCAAGAGAAAACTGTGCTAAACATTACAAGGAAGAAGACAATATTTTGTACGTATTAACCTACATAACACACACTGTCCGAGATGGGAGTGAACGAAATAAATGACAACGACCAGGACAGTATATTATCTTTCGAGTGGCATGATTGATGGCTTACATCTCCACCAAGCAATGTCTCTATAAGACTACCTCGTATCTCACCCCCCCCCCCCCTCCTTCCAAACACACAGATAATACAGGCATCCTTGCATTGCGAAAAAGAATCTCAGAGGTAATTTCTGCCGAGAAACAGGTACATTAAGGAACATGGAAACCTGCCATATCATGTGAACATAATACGATAGTCGACTAATGGACAGGCTCTTAGTCTCGGACAAGACAAAAATCACAATCTTCCTTTAAGGGAAATGACCGACAAAGAAAAAGAGAGAGAGAGGGTTGCCAGCATCGTTCCATCCTGCCTCTCCATAAAACCACGTGTTTCGGAGATTTGGTCGCCTCCTCCAACATCCGATTAGAGCTTCCCTTATGTTTAAGCCTGTCAAAGAAAGCAAGTTGAAACACTAACGACGCTTCAGAGAATCCATCTCTTCATCCGGAATTACCACTTCTCAATCAGCATCCCAAGTTCAGGCGAGCAGTTGCATGTGAATGCCCGAAATGCCTATGATTCTAGAATAAGCCTCTTGGCTCTCCTTGTTTGAGAGAGGAAGGTTTATAATCCAAGAAAAATCCAGACTGAGGGCATACTTTCATCCAAGAGGAAAAAAGGAAAGAGAATAGAAAAACAAAGATAAAAAAGGGGAAAAGGGATAGACAAAAGGAGGGATGGAAAAGAATGAAAGAATGAATGTAGATACGGCTGAGAAGAAGGGTGGACAAAAATAGAGATGATAATGAAAGAGAGAGAGGGAGGGAGGGAGGGAGAGAATGCTAGAGAGAGAGAGAGAGAGAGAGAGAGAGAGAGAGAGAGAGAGAGAGACAAAGAGGGAGGGAGGGCGCTCTATATGTTTACAGATTTTGTCCCGAGGCGTTATTGAGTTTCGGTTTGACGACTGTTGGCCAATTTTATGTATCCGTTGCAGTGTGAAGTGGGAGAGAAGATGCAGAAAAGGGTAATGAAAGGGGTACAATCCTCCCCTCTCAATGGTATAGCATCTTCCACAGGGTTTAGTTGAGTGTTAAATAAAGACTTTGAACAGACGTCCACTGATCCTGTTATCGGGTAAACGACAAAGCTAATTACCTCAGCTTCCGTATTGTTGCCTTTTGTCGACTACCAAAAGCCAGATGTGTTTGGAACACTGTGTCTTTAATTTCAATTGTGGTGTTATTTACCATGTCCTTCCAAATTGCAAATTTTATGTTCATGCCTTGCCTCCTACTGAGTATTATATCCTGTTAAGCACATGTTGATTATGCAGTACCTGCGTGAAGAAACACATATTCCACGCATTTAGACTGAATTTTACTCTTACAAAAGAAAATACCTTGCATTGTATGTAATGTTCCTTCCAGATCACACATTAATGCATCAGTTTCTCAACAAAATTCATTAAGATGAATTATTTTATTTTTATTTCAACTGGGTCAATTTATACAAAAATCAAATGATACTGTTTTATCACATTTCTTAATATGAAATTTCAAACAACCAATTCATCCCTAAACACCCTACTCGTCAATCAACATCATCTACCTTTGACATGACCGATTTTTGCAAAATCATCTTTTGTCTCTAGCGGCCCTCTTTTTTCAGTTCAAATCAATTCAATAATCATTTCTTTCTATCCAACAAAAGGGTAAAAAAAATAAATGATACATTTCTTCTAATTCACACTCAACTGTGAGGCTGTGCTAAAGCAAAAATGACGTTAAAGTATGCAAAGATCATTATGCATTTGATGCGAGAGGGGGATAAGAATGCAAGTCATTTTGTCATTTTCTGTTAACTTTTTTGTTATGTTTTTTCTCTTTTTTTGCCTTAATTCTCACTTAGTCGCAGCACACCAAGTTCTTGTTGTGTAAACACACATACACACACACACACACACATACAAACACATAATATATATATATATGTATATATATATATATGTATATATATCTATACATATGTATATATATATATAGAGAGAGAGAGAGAGACAGACAGACAGACAGAGAGACAGACAGACAGACAGACAGATAGATAGATAGATAGGTAGCTACAAACATCTGTCATGAGCAACCCTGATGGCGGTCTGTGAAACAGATCGAAATTTGGGGGAAATAAACTGACTTTGAAACCCAGCTACGTCCATTGCAACCTATTTGATCTTCTCACATTGTACATGACAATTGTATACATCTTGGATATTGCACTTGAAATAAAGATACACGCGCACGCAAGCATATACACGAGCGCGCGCGCACACACACACACACACATGCACACACAATCCCCAAAACGAGACGATCTATATCTCCAGAATTCCCACCTTACCCTGATCGAACGAAAAAAACAAAATATGAATACAGACAGTATAGCATCAATGTACATGTATAGAGCATAATCTAGGGTAGTTGGAGCGTGGGCGAAACAGGAAACATTAGCTTGGAAGCATGAGATGCATGCACATGAACAAGACATGAGACACGTACTCACTACATCCAAATTGTTTCCATCATGTCATCCATCCGTCTATGTTATTGTACAATTTAACTGTTTATCTATGCATATACCAAACTGCAATCAACATGCTGTATTCTGTTGACTAATTAAACCGAATTGAACTGAATTCAAAGATTGCTTTTCGTGACTGACATCTCTGTTTTCGGGGCGTGGGTATGTAAATATATTTAATATAAAAACATACATACACACAGACACACAACACACGCATATATGCGTATGTGTGTGCGCGCGCGGGGGTGTATGTATTTGACAAGCATTTTTGTGCTCTACAAGACTAGAAAATACAAATTAGTGTATTGTGAATGGTTTGTACTGGATAGACTGAATATTTGATTTAATGAGGAGAAATGGCGAGCAGTTATGATGCCTTTCAAACACTTCACATTTAGCAGAGAAGGACTTTCGTTAATTTATCATTGCAAACCCCGATATTGGAAAATATGACTGTGAACTATTCCCAACAATCACGAATACAATGATTAGATTATGGTTGTAGTAGTAATGATAATGATGATGATGATGATGATGATGATGATGATGATGATGATGATGATGATGATGGTGATGATGATGATGATTATGATGATGATGGTGATGATGATGATGATTATCATAATGATAACTTTAATAAAAACGATGGGAATGGTAAAAATAATACCATAATTATAATATCAACAAACAATAACAATAATGACAGTTCACAAAAATGATATCAGTATAGATGGATGCTAACCAAGGAAACTCATGCAAGACAAAACACTCACTGAAAAAAACAATCTTCAGATCCAAAGGTCTGAAACACGCATCTATGACCATTTCAATTACACCTAACTCCCACCCACACCATTCCCGAACAATTCTGCAGGGATCATCGACATTCAAAGGAACGAAGCAAAGGGTATGGCACGTAGATCATTTCGCAAATGGAATCCTATCGGATTACTAAGTTGGATATTGTCATATCACATGCCATCCACGTGGTCAAATAACCTTTCTGCTCTATTTAACCCGTGCGCTCCTATTAAGACTCCTCACAAGTAAACTGCCCAGTGAATGCGCTCGCACACACACACACACACACACACACACACACACACACACACACACATACACACACACAGCACACACAACTCGAATGACATACAGGTGCAGGAACCTCAAGTTTGAAAGTATGATTGGAATACAATATTGTCGCTCTGAAACTCGTGCGGTTGAGAATTTCCTCTCTTTCATCTTTTTACAGGTTGTGCCGTGTATTTCGTCGGCTACATGTATGGACCGCGTGTGGCTTCTTTCACATCACAAGTCAAGGGGAGCATTCGCTGTTATTTTATTCCCCCATCTATAGTACCAGAACGAATGGTTTATATGAGTGCCTATATTGCACGAATTTCACTGCAAATTATGTGTGTGTGTGTGTGTGTGTGGGGAGGGGGATGAGGTGTTCAAAAACCTTCACTAAAGAAGAGAACAGGTAAATGCAACAACACCAAAATCAACGGCCGATGTCTATACACAGACAAAATCAAGGTGAAAAAAAAATCATACATGTCAAGCTACGTGGTATACTTATGACCCCGTGTCTTAATCGACTGTGAGCTGCAGGTTCCATCTCTTCTCATTCTCTTCTCACGAAAAATATATTGGAGGGAGGGGGGGGGGTTGGAGGGGAAGAGAAGAAATGAAGAATGAGAGGGGAAAACTCGAGAGCGACGCTACTCAATTCCGGCGCAGTAAAAAACCAAGAGTTCTAGTTTGGGCTCTCAAGCCCGCCGTGAATGGCCCCCTTTAGGGGTAACGTGCAATGTGTATTTTCCCATTAAAGGCGAGCTTACAAGGACGCACGCGGGACTCCACGCCCGATCAATGTACAAGCCCCTCGATTTCTCCCCGTGAGGTTTGAGCTCCTCATCCGAGGGTGAATTTCTGCTCAAGATGCGAACCACTTTTTACGGCGTGCCTGCTCGGAAAATCAAGGGCCATTCTGGCGACACGACAATGCTAAGTGATAATTGTATCGCGATGGACAGTCATTACTACGACAGGACGTATCAAACACCGGAGAAGCGGCCTTGACGAGTTCTAGTATTCGTCGCAGCACCGCGGCGGCGAGGCTTTTCATAATGAGCGTACCGACTCAGGCTCGTACTGCGTTATTTCACTTTTTTTCCGGGAGTCAACTATTGAAGGCGGCGGACATCAAATTGTCTATGTCTTCCAGGAACTACTTTGCCATTGTCGGAAGACACATCTAATTATCTGGTGTTGCTATCGTTCTCATTTTAGAGATGACAGTCCAATAGTTTTCAGATGCGAGATGCGTTGCATTGAAGAGACAGCCCTCTTGACTGTCTATGAATTTCTGTCCAGTAAGATAACAGCCATGCGCAGGATTTTATTTGAATGCAATGTCCCCTTTGACCAAGCTTTACAAATGGGTACGACCGAAGATGACACAGCCTTCCGGCGGACACTGACAGAGCGGTGTCAACCCTGGAGAGGTTACCCAAGTAAAGTAATGCTGAAAACAAATGCGCACGAACACACACACACACACACACACACACACACACACACACACACACACACACACACACACACACAAGCACACACATACACACACACACACACACACACACTCACTCACACACAAACACTCACAAACGCACACTAACACACAAACGAGCAAACACACACATAGTCTCATTCCAGCCCCCGTGAGGTTTGAGCTCCTCTACTTTTCTCATTCTGATATTAATCAAATTGAACAGGCTATCAACATCGATTTGAATGGCATCAATAGATGGATGTGTTTAAATAAGTTGACTTTGAATGTTGATAAAACTGAATGTTTGTTGATAGGATCACCCGCAATGTTAAAACGATGCAATATGATAAATGCACAGGTAAATGGTGAGCGCATTCGGTCCAAACAATCAGTGAAATATCTCGGAGTTATAATTGATCAAGAATTAAAATGGAATATTCATACAGAAACGTTGTGTTTGAAGATAAGTAATTTGATAAGGTTTTTGGGTCGTCTCCGTTTCAATTTAAATGAACAAAGTATGAGGATAATTCACAACTCTACAATTAAACCTTTTTTTGATTATGCAGATGTACTTTATGATTCTGCCCACAAGAAGTATACTGATCGATTGCAGAAATTACAGAACAGAGCGGGGAGAATGATCCTGAGAGTCAGTCCGTATATGCATATTTCGAATCAGGTTATTCATCAGACACTAAATTGGGAATCCTTAAAAACACGCCGTTTAAAGCATATTTTGTTAATGGTATTTAACACTCTTAATAATTTCAGCGCTCCTTATTTATTGGACCGGTTTGACTTTATATTTCATCAATATCCTTTACGATCTTATGAAAGATTAACGCTGTCAAAGCCTAGAACAGAATATTGCAGACGAATGTTCGCCTGCCGTGGGGCATCCTTGTACAATACTGTTCCCTTGGATATGATATCTTCATCATCATGTAATTCCTTTAAGAAAGCAATAAATGATTATGTTTTACACTGGATGTTATGATAATGACCACGTATCTCTGTATTATGTTATAATGGGAGGGCTGTGGGTGGAGGATGGTATATTGGTAGTCGGTATGGGGGGTACCATTTTCACAAGCTTTTTTTTGTAATGTTCTTTTAGTTGATTTTGTACTGATGTATCAATTTTTTGTTCGTATCATATTATTATGTGTAAGTAAGTGTGTGTATAATTAGTTTTATTGTATGGAGTTTCGATTATTGTAATTTTTCATGTGAAGTTGGACCCCTCGGAAGACCAGCACGGCCATGAAGGCGGAGCTGAGCAGGGCAATCCATCCGTTTTTCTTCAGTTATATATCCCAGTTGTATTGTACCATTGTTATTTTTGTGATTTTACGATGAATAAATAAACAAACAAACGAACAGTCCGTGTTCGTTTTTAGACCTACCCATCCGCTGTGTTCCTCTAAAGACAAGCGGATGAGTATGATTACCCGGTAATGCTTGGTCAATAATAATTGTAGCCTCTATTCAAGCAAGAAGAGTCGTATCAATGATGAGACCGCCGTTAGAAACTCAGATCATTCTACTACTGAGTATCATCAACATGAATTCCTGTGTCCTTTGTGACAATAGTTTGGATAAACCTCCCCATCTTTGAGCTCGTAATATCGCCATAACCCAGGTTGAATTAAAAAAGAAAAAAAAATTAGTTATCATCGGCATTGCTTATGAAAGCAAGGGTGTGGGCAATAAAACAATTCCACCCTGTAAGACAGACTAAATTCAGCATAAATCAGGATTATTTTCCTCTTCTTCATATCAATTACTTATTCTTAGAATAAGCCTGAAATAAAATAATTTGTTCTCTTTTGAGCACACGTGTAACAGATATTCGAAATGTGATGAATGTAGATTGCTGCTTGCAATGACATTCGCAAACAGGAAAGCAAAAAAATTGCATGACATGGGAATGGATCATTTTTTAGCCCTGTGATACAGAAAAGAGAAAAAGGAATATGAACATTTTACATAATAAAAGCAGTGATAACAGGCCTGATACGATGCCTTGGTATATGTACATGCACACGTTTCCATTTTCTATATCACACAGAGAAAATCCTACCCCTGCATGTACATATACCAAGGCATCGTATCATATTATGTTTATGTATGATTGTGTGTGTGTGTTTGTGTTTGTTTTTATGTATAATCCGTAACTGCTGCGACAAATCTTCGCTGAAAGCATTCGCCATCGAGAGCCACTCATTATTCAATGAATTATGGATTCTAGTATGCACACACACGTGACCCGATCATGTGTTGTAATTCTTACTCATTAGCCGCTACGCCGCCCTGCGTACGTGGTCGCAATACGGACTGCTGTCGCGTTCAGACGCTTCCGCTCACTGCTCGGAAGCCGTGTACGAGGATTACCTCAGCGACATTCGAAAGGTCGAAGCTTTCAAGGGATTGTACAGTACTGGTTGAGGTAGGGATTCATGTTTTGAACATTCCTAAGTGAGATAATGAAAAGCCTCTTATGAAATATGAAAGGGCATGTAATTTTAAGAAGGATTCAACGTTTATTTGACAAAAATTGGTTTTCAAATGGCTGAGATATCCCAAAAAAGTGCTAATAACAAAAGGCGACATGCCCCAACTTTATTAGGATCTCTTTGTTTCACCTTGTTTTTGGATATCTCAGCCATTTCAAAACCGATTTTCATCAAATAAACTTTTGATACCCCTTAGAACTGCATGCTCTTTGACATCTTATAGAGTGGTTTCTGAATATCTCGAAAAATGTTAAAAGCTAAAACTACACCTCGACCAGAACTGTACACACCCTTTCAAGGCGATGAGTTTTATTTTCTCTTCGTCACCGTGGTAGTCATCGCCTTCGACTCTTTCTGCTATCTTGGTTTCTCGTACGAGCTTCACATGAACCCACCGCGATGCTAAACAAGGATAAACATCGTACCGAATACGATACAGGAGTCTTTGCTCATCTATCAAATGGGTACTGAAAATTTTACCTATCCAGCGATTCCACTTCCCAGCTGGTATAATTGTTGTTGATGTCGATGATTAAAATCTGTTGTAAATATTGTCCATTCCTGTAACTTTGCTTCCATTAAAAAAAAAGGAAATAAATTGCTAGGACCGGATCTAGAACACACAAAAATGTGACATGTCGAAAATAAGACTAAAACTTTAATTCTATGGAGACAAAATCATTCTTTTGCTCTTCGGATAAGGTACAAGAAACCGGTATATGTCCCGTAGGAAGAAATCCCCTAGTAGTGCGATTTGTTTTGCCTTGGTCTTTTTTTTTTCGCCATCTGCACACTCTACATTTCCTCACGATATACTATTAAGTGTGCCCATAATGCATTTTCGGAGAAACTAATGTTTAAGTGTGTAAATCCCCTGTTGCTGTTCAAAAAAGCTTATGAAATTGTGCTCGCTGCAATTTTTCCTCATCTTTAATGATTTGTAGGCGTAGCCTTCACCCATTTACTCCACCATCCATTCACCTGCCTATGGGCCTTCCACTGTACCCTATAAATCGATTAGGGGCGTGATCTCCTGCAGTACTTGTGGTTAGAGAAACCTTTGTGTCTTCGATTTCCTGCATGCTTTCATTTCATTCCTGCATGACGAGACAAGGAATGAAATCAACTCCATATTTAATCATGTCGAGCCTAAGAAAGAGTGAAAAATAAAGATAGAGAGACAGACAAGGCGAGAGAGAAAGAAGGATGGAAAGATGGATGGCGTATATTTGTGCATGTTTGCATGTGTGAGTGTGTGTAGTAGAAAGTGTTGAACACTGCTGCGCTTCACAGCGTCACGCGTGAAAATCGATGTTTGAAGAGCCACGTACAACTCTAATGATTCTTTCTTTCTTCTTCTTCTCCTTTTTAACCACGTCATTGCCCTTTGCGATGAGAAACGTCATTCAATTGCAATCTATCAATTAAGGTGAAGAGGGGGAGGTGGAAGAAGAAGACTATTCCATCATCATTACACTCTACGTCACATTACATAGCACCAAACACAACCACACTACCCCACCTGATATGCATAGACTGGTTATAGAAGTTCTACCATTGCATTCGTATTTCTAACTCCTCCTTCTCTCACTTAGTTGCTTTGTTTCTCTTTCTTTCTCCCCCTGACACTTTCTATCTATCTATCTATCTATCTATCTATCTATCTATCTATCTATCTATCTATCTCACTTTCTCAATCTATATTGCTTTATCATTATCTACTGATATATCTCACAAATTGCTTTGAACGATGGGAACGCACATCCACTGAATATGTCTTTGAATAAAATATGATAAAGGAAGAAAACTTAAAGAGCAGGAAGAATAGTGGTGGAAAATGGGGAAGATGATAAATTCCTAAGCTTTGGACTGTCGAAAGGAAATCTGACAATTAGCCAAGAAAGAATCGTGGAAAATATCAGGGAATAGTTATTTGATATATAGAGCACCCGCCTAGAGAAGAATTTTACTGCAGCATCGAGGTAAAAACAGCATAGGACGTGTCCTTGGACGTCAACAAGTGGGGGAAGGGAGGGGAGGGACCCTAGGTATTCCCCTCAACCTTCAGCTTTCAAAACTGAGAGCATCATATTAGTTATTCCCCCATATGTTGGAAAACATAATAATTACTTAAAAGACAAATCTTGACTTTCTCTTTCCGGCGCGGCGTCTTCAACCGTTTACCCAGATGACCGTGTAGCCGCAAAGGGGAGGATGAGGAACAATTGTTTTTTTAACAATAACAGAATGCTCGATGATATCAGTTTGCATTCTATTCCTCCGCACTAACCCTGGTCTTTCGTCATCGTAAGGCTTTACATCACCATTGTCATCCACGTGTCATTGCAAACTAACTGCGAGCAGTGCAGGCCGCAGGTGCCAGGTAAAAAGATTTATCGTACATTGCAAAGACAACATTAACGAATTATATATAACTCTCTGAGTACAGGTGCGACCGTGCAACATCGTCATGGACAGACGTACGTAAGCAGCACCATGCTGTCTGTGACAAATAGAGTACATTATTGTGACATTTACGGGAATAAAACCAAGGGGAAAGTTTTGAGTCAATGACATCAGCGCATCCTGCGATGTACGTGTACCAACTGAGACTAATTTCGCAATGTAACATTACCAGATTGCACAATTTATCTCATGTCGGATTTTGACGTAGCGTGTATCATCCAGTCTGTCAGGTTTTTACCTTGTTTCATAAAGCAAACTCAACGTGGTGGTGAAACCCAACCAAATACGGCGCACTTGGGTCTATATCGCGCCAGTGTATTAAGACAGCACATGAATCCATAATTCCCTCACCATTCCCTGCTGCGGTTTCAAATCACTCGCTCAAGTTCCTCATCCCCTCAGGATGTCGCCCACTTTTGAGATGCCATTTCCGCTCATAGTCTTGTGAATAAGGAAGTGATCGAACTTATTAGGACGGGAGTAGTGATAACAGTCGAGACAATGACTATAATCTATACCTACGTTGCTTGTAACGTGGGAACAATAACATTTCTCGTAAAATCGTTTATTCATTACAGAAGGTTTGCAAGAATTATTTCAGACACTTGCTTCCCCAAGTCGGTGATTAATTTTCTATATATTTTTACAGTATCCCACAGTTTTGTTTTATTTATTGTTACAAACGTTATTTTTACCCTCTGGATGTAACTACGAAGAGTAGGCCTTACAGCTTCGCGATACCATACCATAGCCATAGTCAACATGTTAACTTTGCTCGTCATTCTCAAGTTGAAATGCGGTTTCCCATCATTTGTCCAAACAAAGGACTTTCACCGATCAAGTATCTGGAGAAACTTGATACAGCCAGAAGTTATAATCATTCTTATCTTTTATGAATTAGCAGATCTGGCTTTTTGCTGTATACGTCATGTTCATGAAAGCTGTGATTGAATTGTTTAAATGTAGAAAATCTGCATAAAATCAGAAAGAAAGTGATACAATTTTCCAATTTGAGAGAGACATTGGGACTTGAAAATTTTCAAATAAGTTGTCAAATTTTACGATCACTTAGAGAATTAGAAACAACATAACTTTGTAAATTATAAAATACACACAAACAATTACAAAGTAAATAAATTATACATTTTAATATAGTAAAAGCACCAGACTCAGACATTTGGTTTTGGAGACTTGATGTGTTGGCACAAAGTAACTTCATTGTGACTAAAGTCTCGCAGATAATATAGGTGTGTCAAAATCGATGTAGGCCTAAGGAATATATTTCTCCATGCCTCTACCCCTTTTCAAAAGATTATGTTTCTCTTCTTGTTCTAAGAGTGAACAGCACCCGTCCTTTGCTCATTTGCCTATCTCGACGCCATCTTATTACTTTCTAACCCCGGAACCTGATGACAGCCTGCCATTGTTCGTCCGATATCATCAAGCTTATATGAACAGCAGCTAGAACGAGGCAGAGGTTTGCGGAACAAGGAAGAAGTGCCAATAATGGGTTTTGCGGTGGCACTCCTCAATGTTCGGTTAAAGGTAACGACGAGCTGAAGCTTCGTTAGTATATGTCTATATATATATATATATATATATATATATATATATATATATATATATATATCTTTCTCTCATATTTCCTCTTTCTCTGTCTGTCTGTCTGTCTGTCTCTCTGTTTTTCTCTCTTACAGTTTGACAATGGAAGATCAGGAGGAAAGATTGAAGAAAAATACTGGATGGTGCTGAGGATTCTTATCTTACCTGCAATGTCATGCTCCCATTGCTCCTTCCGTTTTTTTCGCGCCGTCCAAATCAAATCAGGAGTATTCTGTCAAGAGTCGAGAAGATGGAGATGGGAAAACTCGATGGCGACATGTAAATATTTGTCAACTTTTGATTCGCAAATGGACGCCAAGTACTCGATCCAAAAGGAGGGTATATCAAGTATCCATCCGCCACGTTAATGCTCCTGTGTAGCCAGGGAAGAAACCTTGGCAACCCATCTCTTTTTTTTTCTCAAGTTTGCGCCTGAATTTAAGAGGATTAAACCATAATTAGACATAGTGGTTACAAAATCTTTTGCACTACCAGATGAGCAGCATACAAGATCATTTATTTGATGTAATTTCCTGAGAGAAAGTAATTATCATAAGGTTCCACAACTATTGTATACTTTTTTCATTTCACATAGGCCTACATTGTTCTCTTTTATCAAAGAAAGTGATGTGCAACTTATATGCTTTGGTAGAAAAATGAAATAAAATTTGAATTGAATGAAATCAAATGGAATTAAGAAAATGCTCTTGTTCAACTGACCTATGGATGTTTATTTATTCTGCTCCCTATAGCTAGCCCCCCCCCCAAAAAAAAAAGTTAACATGCGGATTACATAATCAATTTTATCAAACACTGTAAAAACAAAACATCCAGAGTATACTACTCTAATGTGAGTTAAAATTAGACAACACACTCACATTGTATCTTACTGACTGCGCAGACACACAGCACATAAAGGGAATCACGCATGATGTAAAAGAACTCATTCGCATGATACATTTGTACGTGTGTGATAGCATAATGTTTGCATTTGAAGCGCAAAGTATATAATCATAGTTCACTACAATGATGGGGTTAAGTTTACCATCTTCGAAACGGGTAACAGATTGCTATCATTAACCTCTTCATCTCCGAGAATACATGTTATTGTCCGTACAGAAAAGGACGAGCAGCTAGGTTCAAATGCTTGGTACAATCTCACTAGTTTCGCCTCTCTTCCATTCTCTCATCTAACCTACAATAATTTTATATACGTAATCAATTTTCTGTCTTTCCATTATTTTTGTCTCCATCTCTCTCCTTCTCTCTCTTGCTCTCTTACTCTCTTAACACAACGATTGAGTGTATCGGCGCATGTCGCACTGCGATATGTATAGCAGTCCGCCATTCAGCTATCAGTCAATTTGCATCCCATCTTCATCAAGTTTACCCGTCCCACACAATAACATCCGCGAATTATCGGGGGTAATTAAGACGGTTAAAACACCATCCATCTTACAGCTGTCTTATGCATTGTTTCCGTAAATCTCCTTCTCTCTCTCTGGCTCTCTTCGTTTGATTGGATGCTCAGGTGCAAAATAATTACGTCAGTGATTCATCCAGCTTTAATGTTATTTCAACCTCAGTACATTCCCGCATTCACACGAGATTCAAAATTATTGGTGATGATAATAGCGTTGAACGTTCAACGTCTGCTTCTTACGCCTACAAATTTGCCCTCCTTTCTCTCATGCTGCTTCTCATTCTAATGTTCGTCATATAAATACAATAATGTCTGTGTAGACATCTTTCTCTGTTCGTCACTCAGTCTACTTTCTTCCCCCATCCCAGCTCCTATCTCATCATTCTTCTCCTTTTCTGCCTCCTCCGATCCCCTCCCCATCCTCCCCCCCCCCCCCTTTGCATCATTTTAAAACTTCAACGTATGTAACAATGCCCAGAGCGCGCTTTCCATTAACCTGCATAATCCGCATAATCTTCATATATCTCTATCAGTACGTTGTATCCCACACATGACATCTACGATTATTAGTGATGAGCATGCGCTCGTGAAAGATATTCCAATTCTCCTCCTCCCACTCATAATCGCTCTCCATTTTTCACCGTATATAGCTATGATTTGGGTTTTTTCCCCTTCTCTCTCACTGTATGTCTATTTGTCTGTCTGTATGTTTTTGTCTGTCGTGCCTTCTGCAGCGGTATTTGCCCGACTTATTAATTGAATCGGGCGAATGGAGAATATGATATTTCCGAATGGGTAATTTAGGAGATGGTCTCTGCATGTTTTTGTTCTCTGCACGAGGAGGTTGCGTGCTATGGTGGAACATGAAATTCGAGGCGCTAAGTGGGAAGCATTATGATATGCACGAATGCAAATAGTGAGGTTCAATATCGCTTTCATTCGCTAAAATCTTCACATTTGAATGGAGTCCAAAAAATGAGGAATAGAATTTGATTTTTCTTTCTAAAAATAGCTGCATAGAGGGAGAACACTTTATCACAGTCAATTGATAAAGGTGAAATAACCGTTGGTCTGTCCTTGATGAATTATTTAATAAGCATTTGACACGATCAATCACAGCTACCTCTCAGAAAATGTAGAACATCATATGGTAAGAGGTATATATTGTGTTGCAGTGGATTCGGAATTACCTCTCAAACAGATCGCAGGTATTGTGCCAGTAACAATTAAGGATGAAATATCCAGGAGTAGAAGGATCACATCTGGTGCTCAGCAAGTGTCAGTCCTGGCACCCACACTGTTTCTACTATAAATTAATGATTTGCCAAGCTTAACTATTTTCAATTCAGAATATTTTGCTACTGATTCTAACATTTTTTTTGTCAAACTTTCCTCAAAAGTCGAACAGAAATTGACATGGATGAAATGAGCTATTCAAAGAGGTACAGACATTGTGCATTGTCAATAAATTAACAATAAACATAAAGAGACCTAATCACATGCACAGTGATAAAAAGACCAAGGCAACAATTGTAATTGAATTGTTAAAAGTCTTTAACAATTATGAATATAGTTCATGTCGCATCCTTTTTTAGGATTTCTGATTAGCGTCGTTTGAAGCAAAACATACGAGAGGCAAAAATAAGTTTTCTATTTCTTAAAGATTTAAGATTTCATTCGTTGTCAAAAGTTGATGATAATAGTATAAGTTTATGTTGAATAAAATCTAGAGTCTTTGTACTACGTGTATGGTTTGATTTTTCCGTTGCAGGTTAAAATTATAAGAGAACCATTCTCGACTCGCACTTGTGCTAATTTTTGGTTCTCCTTTCGACATTGTTTTTTTTTCTAAACAACCAAGGTAAATAATAATCCTAGGTATTATGATTGCGCATGAATGTATCTATATCTGTACATAAGTCTTTGTTTACTTTACTCATATTGTCATACTCGCATGCTCATGCAAAAATAATGTACCTTATGCATTCATATTCTCATGTAAATATATTTTGTTACTCATAAACTCAAACTCAAACTCACAAAGAGAGGAGAAGCACACAGATGAATAAAAACATATACTTTAAACAGAGTTAGATACTGACAATAAATTGTATACATGCCGTGTAAGTGTACATAAGTTAAAGGCATGTTTACGCCAATCAATATTTTGGTTGTTTCCCCATATGCGCATGAGGGTCAAGTTATTCAGAAAAGATGAAAGATGGACGAAAGCATCGTTCGAACGCAAGGGGTGTGAAGGGGGTGTGAAGAGGGGGAAAACGTTCAAGGTCCATTGACGATAAAATGTCTCTCACCGCTGAGGAGCGCCGAGTTTTATAGCAATTATCAACGCCAAACATTGAATGGACTACAGTCAACGAGCAGCGGAAATTAGTTGAGAAGAGTCAGGAAGGTAACCCAGAGTGACAACCTCTTAAGAGGGGCGGGCTCCTTTGGCTCCTCTAACACCATCAAAAAGTTTCCGGATTTCGTCTTATTTATAGTTTTATTCAAAGGTAAAATTCTCAAAGGAGATTATCAACTTAAAGAGACTATGCAATGGAAATACATGTTGACTTGGTATTGATTCATCACACCCCATGGTGGGTTAAAAGAATATCTAGACATTATTATGTGCCATTTATTCTATATTAAGTTTTCTAATATTTGGGGTTTTTCAAATAACTTGGATAAGCCCACTAAAAACCTTTTAAACCAAGATTCTGTAAGTGACATCATCATATATCATACATCATGTTACTAATATGATCATCAAGACATTGCGAGAACATGCCAGTTATGCCTAGACTAGTGGAAGGTGCATCCAAAGACTTTTGTAAATCATATCAGTAGCTTTACTAGTGATTGACGGACGATGTCACCGACAGAATGTTTCTTTCTATCTATCTTTCTTTCTTTCTTTCTGTCCTTTTTCCTTTCTTTCTTTCTTTCGTTCACTCTTTGTCTTTGGTTAAAAAAGATTGCAGAAATATCATTATGAAATGTATGGCACGTGTTTAGATATTCTGTTTGCTACATAAGTGACGATCAAGGTACAGTGTATTATGAATCAACTCATGTTACCATATGATTGCATTGCATAGTATACCATAAGTAACTCGGAATATTTGAATGTTCCTATAGACTATCGAAAGAAATTATGAGAAACCAAAATAATGTGCAGGTATACTACTTTTGTAGAAGTTAAGAAACACGGATGATTCTATCATCATTTTGGCAACACAGCAGTGCGAATGCGAAAGGATACAGTTGCGGCTTGAAAAGATTTGCTAAATCCTAGAAAAGGAGAAATATCCCTCCATCCATTGGAAGGTAAATACCTTGGAAATCTAGACAACGAAAAAAAAAAGAGCCCCTGAAATTCCAGGATTTCCAAGGGATTCCGCCACCAGACCCACGCCAAATCCTCATTCCCGCGGGACCCCCTGGATCCCACCATGAGCATCAGAAAGACGAATTTTGCAATCCACCCCACCCCCTTTCTTACCACCAACATTTCAAAGGAAATGGAAAGGAAATATAGGTGGATTCTACATATTCTCATTTTTCTAGCATAACGAAAGAGCGCTTTATGGCTGATGTCTTTTGGAATGCAGCGGGTGATATTTTACCTTCAACATAATCTATGACATGAAGGAATGTGTACTTTTTATAAAACATAAAATTGTGTGGAGATCTCTTTATATTTTCCATCCATCGTTGCCCTACTGTCACATCAACAAATTAGAGTTTTTACCCAGCGATGACGGTGACAAAAGTTTTAAAAATCCATAATATTTGAAGGGATTGTCCGATTTTCCTTATCCTTCACTGATGTGTTCTACTAACATTTCTGCATCCACTCAAACCTCATTCACATAAATACAATGTATATCTGCATTAAGGGAAATGGAAACCAAATTTTGGTTTTTATTCTCCTGTAAAGGTTTCATGGCAAACACTGCAACCCGATTATTACATCAATGTGAAACTACAGATTACGTGAATTATTGTGTGAAAGAAAAATCAAAGCTTCTGCTTATCCATTGTTGTTGTTGGTCTTTTTTTTTTGTAGAATTGTCCTATCAAATTTCCACACGGGTATACACAATAGAGAAAACCACCGGGAATTAAAGAAAATGGAGGCACCGAAGCTTTCTCAAGCATTTTAAAGCAACTATGACATCTAATTCTTATGTTCACTTTTCAGATTTGATATTTTCACACATTCACAGTGAGACGTTTTGGGGGCTTTGGGTTACATGACCACATCATCGTGCGTGCATTAGAGTTTGATCCATGAATGTAAATTGTTAAAAGAGAGACGAAAACCACAAAATAATCATATGTTGCTGTTTTTCTTAATTGATTAGAAGACCGAGGAAATATTATGGAATGCAGATCAGGGATGATTCATTAACTTTAGACCTTGTCACAGCAACACAAATTTGGGTCTTTTGCCATTGCATGGTACGGCTCTTTATGTAATGAACTTTCCATGGCCATTTACGGTTGTAGAACGTGGCTGGTGACGATAACCTGTGTTTTGTATGATACTGTGCGTAACCACTTTGCATTCATAACGGGCTGCATATTGCCCATGATATTGCTGAACCCATGAGAATGTCTCGAAGAGTCCATGTGATCACCTCTGACGCATGCGCGGTTCGGATGTTGCTAAATACGATTATTATGACCAAACTCCGTGAACTAAAATGGTTTATGGACCGTTGCTCTTCTGACGATCGTAAACTTTGAAACATAAATTTGACATCTTCCTCGATGTGTGTGCTGATAGGTGGGGGTATTGTTGAGTTGGCGCTGTTGGTTACAATACTGTTCTTCGTGTGAATATTTTAGTCTGTGTGTATGAGTGTGGGCGTGTGTGTGGGTGTATGTGTGCGTGTTTCTTTGTGTGTGTGTGTGTGTGTGTGTGTGTGTGTGTGTGTTGTGTGTGTGTATGATTGGGACACTCTGGCCTAATGACACCATAACCACAATAAAACCGCCTTTCTCCTTATATTCTTATTTGTGTATGTACAAGTGTGTGTGTGGGGGGGGGAGGATTGGGAGAGTCACTCTGAGCGACTGACATATCTTCTTATTCCTGAACTATACTGTAGTCCCGAAATGGTAATAGATTCTCGCGCCTGGGTCATCTCGTCACACGCGAAGAAGCTGAGCGACACAGATGCATCAAAGTTGATCGAATTAGATTGGACCCTTGGGGAAGGATAACAAGGGCAACATTTCCACGTATACGCAATCGATTCTCCCTTCATTTCGTATATATATATATAATCCACGCAGCTAGCATACAGAGAGAAAAAAAAAAGAGCACACAAACAGATTTACGAACTGATACTCATCGACGAGGACACGCAGTGTAAATATACAACATAAAAATGCGATTGCCATTCAGCTCTTGATTTAAAACCTTAATCTTCGTAGGGAGAGTAATCTGGCCTTGGTGGCCGACTTCGAAATCCCGCGCATTCATATTGATCGGGAAGAGCGTTCGAGTGTCCCTGCGAGAAATATGCAACATACACGTCATGGAATAAAATCTACTCTTATCATGCGAAAGACCAGCGAAATCTAATGACAATAACGATTTTTTTTAAAAAATAATCAAATACCAGATACGACGATCAGAATACATTCTTGCGCTTTATTTTCGTAAAGTCTGGAAATACCGTGTGGTACAAGCAGTAGTATGAAGAAAACAGGTGAACTTGGACATTCATTCAACTCGGCGCAATACCAGCAGACTGCTGATTGAGATAGGTATTGGAAAATACGTTGGCCCTATCAACGTTCTCTTCCCAATAGATAGAAATCAATTCCACGGTTTTTATACTTTATTTAGATTTGCTGCGAGGGAAAAAACCCAATACAAATAACTAACGCTAATGAGTCCGGTGTTCGGGTAAACGCACTGGTCTTCATGCGAACGGATTATTTGAAACTCTCCGTAGCCCTTGGCCGATACCACGACAAGATGGTCCCGCCGAAACTTCTTGTTCGTCTGCGGGATTCGCTGTCATCAATGCAGTCCTGCCCCCTGGCGGTTATCTTCCACTGCGCAGCTATACGAAGGGAGCCGATAGTTCCCCCTCACGCCATCCCCCCCCCCCCCCCCCGCCAAAAAAAAAAAAAGAAGAGAGAACGAGAAAGAGGGGAGACAGGGAGAGATAGGTAGAGACAATGAATATTGAAGGGAGGGGAGAGAAAAGGGGAACGGGGAGAGACAGAAGAGTGAGAGGGAGAGAAGCGCGAGAGACCAATGGAAGACTGATATAGATTGACAGTAAGAGAGTAATACAGAATGAGATAGAGAGATATATATATACTGTATAGAGAGAAAGGAGAAGAATAGCACTGAAGAATATGAAACATGAAATATGAAAGAAGAAAAATAAACCTTTTATTCTGTTTTAAAATGTGAATCCACTTCAGTTCAATTCAGTCAAGTTTTGTTTCTGCATCCCATTTTCTATGCAGTGTAACAAACTTTAACAGTGTTGGTATATTCATAGTATGAATTATTCGTGAGGTTATGCAATACGATCGTAGTAAAAGTGTACAAGATAAAAACATATTGCAATTTTGTATAATAAAGGTACACCAGCAGAGTAAAACACTTCGATTACAATTTCGAGGAAATAATCATAGAAAGATATAAAGCGACTATCTTCATAAGCAGAGCTTACATAGGAAGATGACCCCAGGTAATGTTGCGACATAAAAATAGACCATCATGAAGTACATTATAATCTTGTCACTCACAAAGTGAACAGCGGTGGGGGAGAGGCTGGGGGTGCGGTGAGGTGTGGTGTGCCGTGTGGGTGTTGATCTGCAGAAGTACATTCTATTTATGCAAGTGTGATGTGGGGAAACGTATTGTAAAAAATGGCCTTAAACTCATTGTTTATGCAAAGAGTGAAGCTATGGCAGGAGTTTATTTGCGTGTCGGGAAAATGTGGGGATGTTAAGAGAAATTTACTCTTCTTTAATCTCTCAAATTTCTCTCTCATAAAATGAAATAAAAACTAATGCCCTTTAGCATCAAATAATAAACCATTCAGGCATGTTAACTCGATAATGATGAATTTGGAGGGGGAGGGTTGCCATCACATTGGTTAAAGACCAAAATATTATTTTCATGTTTATACTGCTCTATGACAACGTGTAGACAGTGAAAATTTCACAGCTGTATCATCTTATGTCGAATTTCGATGAAATGTCTACCAGTCTGTATGAATGATTTTACTCTAACTAAACAATCCAGGTGATCATTGGACGTTGCAAAATATTGCCTTTGAAGAGAGTATTCTTGCCAATTCGAGGCTGCAATGATTTATCTCAGGAAATCGACACGAAACTTAGGAGATAATTGCAATTATTTACCAAGTTTAGGCGTTACTTACTCGACTCTCGTAAGCTAAGGATAGAATAAAATAATGACCATTTCAGTATGATAAAGAAGGATATACCGAAGTTTAAGTTCTAAGAGCACAACAAAGTAGTGGTAGCATTTAGCTCTGAGGCCTAAATATTTTTTTCCGCAAAAGACAAATGTGACTACTACAATATTCGTAAATTTACCACGGAAAAGGAGAAAGTGACACCCACAAAAAACGTATTAAGGTTAGCTATAGGCTCCAACCGTGTCCAGCAAGGACAAGGTAGTCTTACACAGGAGTTGGTGTATTTGACTGTTTATTTGGTCGCTTAGCGATGCTCTTGTTTTAATCAAGCCCTTCTTATAAGCGCTCGAAGAGTGAAATGAAAGTAGGTGAGTGCAAAGTACATGACTGTAAACGATGCTTTCCCTTTACTTCACCTCCTTTTTTTCCCATGAAACACATCAGAGCTGCCTTATGGTATACCCACAGGGAGCCCGGATTAAATGGTGCTGCGAATGATGAAATGCGTGTGTCAACGTTAAACCGCAAGGAAATTCTCATCCGCGGAGGTCTGCGAGAGATGCTGGAGGCGTTTCGATTATCCCCATCTTCCTCTGTCTTTCTCTTTCTCTGCTTGTTTCTCTCTCTCTCTTTCTCTCTCTTGAAATCTCTCCCTCTCTTCCTTCCCTTCTCTCCCCTTTTCCCTCACACCCTCAGTCCCTCTCTCTCCCTTACGAGTATATCCCTCATCCAGTCATCTTTCCTTACCTCCCTCCCTCGCTCTTCCTTCTCTCCCTCCCTCACCCCTTTCTCTCTCCTACCATCCCCCTCTCTCTTTCCCTTCTTCCCTTTCCTTCTCCATCCCCTTCTCCTCCCTCCATCCCTCCATCCTTCCCTCCCTCTCCTTTATGTGTCTTTCTTTTACAGTTTATCTTTCCCTTTCCTGGTTTGCAACATGACTCTATTCCACATTGGTCAGGCATCGACGGTTGTAAGTCTTCCTGCGTTTAAAACAGTGGGCATGTCGTTCGACTAACGGGTAGTGCAGTCTCCCAAAGGATCGTCAAATGAACGCAACGATTGCAATAGCTGCGGGACAGTGATGAAGCTAAATCACATCAGATTTGCATATCTGATCGATAAAATGTCAAAGGCAGACTCATAATTCCTAATTCGTTTCAAAATAGATACCCTAGTATATAACTCTTTTTCATACACTCATGTCAAAATGTAAGATCGTCTGGGTGTATCCATTCTGATTCTATAGCTTCCGTTGTCTGTCATGTTAAGTGTATTTTGTTCTCCTTCTTCATTACCTTGAATTCGTACAGTTGTGCACAAGCTTGTATGCATTATGATTATAGACTGTGCTAAATGCATTCTTTATTATAGCTTGCTGACCGTACGGTTGTCATTGCAGGTCATTTCGCTGTATCATGCAGAGCCCGATAAGATTGGCAAAGCACTGGTTTGTATACACGTGTTAAGAAAAGCGTTTCTATGGCTTTATCGAATTCCTTCTTTCCCGGAAACGCATATCTTCAATCGAGCATGGCAAATCGTGCTCGAGAAGTCTTCACTCCACGCAGTCAACTCATGCTTCACTCTCAGTGTGCAAGGCAGTGCTGTATGAACGGTTTGACGTCTGAAACACAATTGAGGAGGCGGAGCCACTTATCTACATGGACAATCACCACTTTTTTTTTCTTTTTTTTTTCATTTAGTACGTTCGCACACCGGCGTGTAAAGGTTTCATAGTGACGTGTATGCTTAATTGGCAGGTGATGGGAATGGGATTTGGGGTTTGTGATTTGTAATTTGTAATTAGCAGTCGGGGAGAAACTCTTTTCTTTCGTTTGTTTTCAGGAATCTGCACACTGCGTAACTGCGAACATGTTTACACACGCGTTTCGAGAACGCCATTACGAATGAGCTGTTTTGTAAGTCTGAAGAAGAAAAAACAAAAACAAAATGCTCGCAGAAACAGACTGCAATTATTAAAGGCAGCATGTATTCCCTTGACCTGTTTTATTTCTTCTATAAAGATCTTTTTGAGAGACGGAAACAGAGAGAGAGAGAGAGAGAGAGAGAGAGAGAAAGAGAAAAAGAGGTAAAGCTCGTAATACAAAACGTAGACTATAGACAAAACAAGCTCTTTTCATTGTTTTTTTCAAAGAAAACCTGACCACAAAAGTAATTATGAATGGTAGCCTTAACTTGCGAATGCTGCGTATGTATCACATATGCGTGTATATGTATATATATATATATATATATATATATATATATGTTTTATATACATTTATGATTATACTTGTAAACATGTATACATATATATGTATATATATATATATATATGTTTTATATACATTTATGATTATACTTGTAAACATGTATACATATATATATATATACGTATATGATCAGTACATGCTCAAGGCGCATAAATACAGAACGAAAGTAAGACAGAAACAGAAAAGTTATAAATGTCTTTGGAAGGAGTCACATGTCGCGAAAGCTTTGATGTCGTCAGGAAGGCTATTCCACAGTGTACACGTATATTATACAATCGATATATATATATATATATATATATTTATATATATTATATACATATATATATATATATATTTATTTATTTATTTATATATCTATTTATTTATTTATATTTATACACATGTGTGTGTGTATGTCTACATATATTATGTTTATCATAGCAATCAACGAAATTATAGACATTCACGAGCCCTAAATTTAGCTTACGTAAAGGACTTCTATACTCGAGGTGAACCAAATTTTGGCGCCATTTCGCTGGCGCCTGAAAATTTTGAATCCGAGCAAGATGCGAAAGTACCAGCGCAAATCCATGAACCCGAAGCACGTCCGTACGCGGGTTAACTAAATAAAATGCGAAATTATGGTCAAAAGGTAACAAGCTTGCTTTACAACAAAGGTCTCGTGAGATTATCGAAAACAAAATATTGTATCTGCGATACACTGAGCAAGGTTAGCCATTGTTATTGAATTCTAACGTTATTGATCACGTTTCCTTTTCTCTACAAATCAATATTGCTTTTAGTGAGAGTCTCCTGAAAGTTCTGTGTTAACAAAATCTAAACACTCCATTAACTATAGCAACGCAGACCACACATTGTAAGACAGTTGACAATAATTGTACAGGTCTTTTTTTTCTGTATAATGATTCTACGTCTTTTTTTAGTGGAGGTGTTATTACTACAACAAAAAACTAAAATTAGATTAATTTTCCTAGTGATGAGATGTATCGTAACTTGGCCTAAAAAAAGGATCATTAGAACACCATGTGATGAAAAAAAGAATTACTGAGTTAATATCTTTGTTAATAACTAATCACATCAGTTTTATTCAAGTTTTATACAATAATTATTCTCTTCTAATCACCACACAATAATCTTTATTTGAAAGCAAATTCTACGCTTGCAATTAGATATACGCAGAGGTACAAGAATCCTTACTCTAGTCTCATATACCATACATTTTTGTTCAAGCCTACAAACAAACATACATACACCGGCCAGGCCCATGACTAGTATTTTTTACGGGTGTTCAAAATTTGAAATACAGTAAACCTTTCTGAAAGAGTGAAGCGTACGAGGTGGGTACGGTCAGGGAGAGGTTTATTTTCAACGTAAAAATCAATTAATTTTGCTCTTTTGGTAGCTTTGTTTGTCACATGTAACAGCCATGAAGAAAAGTCTCTGATCTTCTTCGTGCCTATACTGATTTTTTTTTTTATAACCTGTTATAACCTAGACTTTACCATTATTCTTCTTATATTTGTGCTTCTGAAGATGTCAACCACCCATCTCTTCCACGTTGACTCCTTCCTGGCAATGGATGTGAAGAAATGCAAGAGCCGCTAATCAAGTTCATGGCCGTGCGCAGAAATATTTACGTGGGGGACAAGAATACTTGTTCAGTATTTGGGGGAACACGCGAGTGAGGGAGTGCAGCGACCGATGGGGTGAGGGGGAGAGGTGTGGAAGAGGGGTGCTTCTTTCCCAACGAGGGCGTTTGTGCATTTTTTTATAATTGAAATTCAAAGAACAAAAGCGCACAACAAACTACATTCTGAAATTGTTGACTGATTTTCTTATTGTGATCATCCGAATATCTAATATCGAAACGCAGCGACCGAGCTGGGAGAATGTCGAGTGGGGGGGGGGGGGGGGTGGTATATACTCCCTCCCACACGAAATTTGTGCACATTAACTCATTCTCATTGGTGCAAAAAAAAAAAAGGTTAAGAGATGTCGTCAATCATCATCTGGATGGTTTTTCTTTCAGTCTGCCTAATGTCAAGACGATGTACATACGGGGGACTTTCACGCATCATGAATGTCACAGCGATATAGAGGAGACATCCACGTTTATGACTATGAGACATGTGATAATGTGCCTGTTAGTATACTGTCTAAAGTAGATTACGCTTGCACAACTCGGCTAATGTAGGTCTCTTTTTTGACACCATCACACTCTGCAGACGATCAACGATTAGTGTAATGAACACTGTATGCTTGGGGTAAAAATCCCATGAACTTCGAACTACTTTTCACTCCCCTACCCATGCCTCTCGACATAAAAAAACAACAAAGACAAGGAGACACAAAATGAACAAAGAAAATGGCTCATACAAACGACTTGAGTTTCCAGTTGTTCCAATCACTTGGGAAATTGTGTGTTCACATCCCTGAGAGTTTTACATCTGCTGTTAATCTCGATGATTCCTGGCGTAGTATAAAGTGTTTTGTTTTGTTTTTTTGTTTTTTCATGACGCAAGAAGTTACAGAACGATTAGGCAGTGGCAATATCCTCCGAGATGTACGCGGGTTCAACGAAACTTTCATGACCTTCTTATGAGTCAAGAGAATCTACTACGTCTGTTTGTTTGAAGAAAAGTTTCATCTTATTTCTATATATTTTCAAACAAGTAATTTATCTTGGCTGTTTGTTGTTGTTTTTTTATTTCCAGAGTCCGCTTACCCGACTAAGAAAACCCAGGGCACCATTTCATTCAAAAAAAAAGTAGATACGATAGCAACTCTTGCTGGAATGGTAGCTGTCAAGGCAATGAGAAGCAGTGATAAGAATGCAACTTCCTGATTGGCTGTTGCTAAGAGAAGTTATTATTCCAGCAATAATCGCTATCCTAACATGTTTTATAAAATGGGGCCCTGATGAACATGCAAGACGGGCTTTTGATTAAACATCATAATCAACTGACGCGTTGATACAGGGGGGTGTTTCATAAAGCTGTTCGTAAAGTCACGACCGACTTAGGACCCACTGGTGATCAGTTCTTGTGCTAAATTATTGAAATTCTGATAAGTATGGCACTGATCACCAGTCGTTCGTAAGTTGTTCGTAACTTTACGAATAGCTTTATGTAACAGGGCCCAGGGAGGTTCACGGACATAAAGAAAAAATGCAAGAATGATTTTTTCCCCGTCAATGAATATCATAACTTATGAAACCAAGTCTGTAGCCATTTGACAGGATTTGCGTGAAACTTTTGTCGTCCTTGCAGTTACTCCATGAATAAGCAGTTAACATTGGTTAAATAATTGTATCGTAGATCATGTTAGATCCTTACCTACTTCGGAGAGTTTTCTTTTCGTAAGGTTCTAAAATGAGGGTCGATAAGCCCCATCTGTGAAGAAAGATTTTCTTCAAACAATAGTCAGATACTTAGCTGGGCTACAATACTGACTGTACGCTTCCTGTATATTTCTTTATTTTCAAATTGTGGGTTTCAGGGGTACCTAGGTAATTCATCTGCCTCAGTTTCTCATTCCCCTATGCACACTTTGTATGATAGGGGGAAAAAACAACCAAAAAAAAAATCAGAAAAGTGTGACTAACAAAATGGACAGAAATAACAAAGTTGCAGTGTGAATCGAAAATAATTATATCACTGTCCGCTTGTTATCTCCCGAGGGATGTACCTGTTGTGTACAGCTTTTAAGGGTGTGTTATTGATCCGAATCTAGTTTAGAAATTGAATTCGTCGAATTGGTTTGCCGCCCGGTTAGTTGCTGCGCCCCGGCGCACAGCACAAACGTGATTATCCCGAGGGCTTGTTTCATTGTATCCAGTAACGGGGGAACAATCGGGCATTGCACCGCTCTTGCTGGTAACTCATGCCGGAAGCTGCTCACGCTTTGAAGTCTACATTGCCTCTTTCCACAGACTTTATTAGACAGAAAAAACATTGATAAGATCTCAGGTGACATGGGAGGACATCCAGCAGAAACTGTTTTCAAGATGAAAGAATAGACCTGTCAAATAACCACCCGGTAGATATTGGTGTATTCAATCTGGTTGATTTTTATCATTTCGGGGTTGGTGTTTTTTTTTTCTTCTTCTTCTACTTCTTTTTCTTCTGGCAACTTTAAGAATTGCTAGGCAGATGCCGAAAAGTGCTATACTCCAACTGCCATAGCAGTCCGATGGTTAAGATTGTGCTGGTATGGGGGAGGGGGTGGATTCGTAATGGCGACCGGATAATAATTTCGCAGATTGAGGCACTAATCCTTTAATACTAATCCGTCAGCACCGACTGTATGCTGACGCCTTGTTGTCTTTCGTCTTATAATTTGGAGCATTCGATTGGTATTGTTTGTCAGTTCAATCCACTTTCTAGCAAACTAAAAAAAGAGAGAGAAAAAAAAAACCATGTGGCGTTGATCTGCTACATGTTAAAGCATTTTTAGTTTATCTATGACACCGTATGTTATCACAGATATATTTTCCCTGAGCTTCAGTTATTCCTTTTACATTTTTTGTGGTGGTTTTGATTGTTTGCTTGTTTGTTGTTGTTTTTCCTCCTTTTTTTTGGGGGGGGGGGAGGGAGGGGTATAGAAAAAGCAAACATACACACGGATACTGTGGCCCCAAGGAAACGCTGTAAGTACTTCCATGTTCATTTGTACGAGTGTTGAGCTCGTGGTGGGAAATGAAATGATATCTCTTGTCTGCTACAGGAAATTGGATACGCGTGGTACCTTTCATCATCCTAAAAGGGTGACAAAGGCAGGCAGCAAGCTAAGCCGTAAAATAATCCCATGATTTCAGAATTACAATGCCGTAGAAATGCAGATATACCACGTCGTTACGCCTAATGTATCAGGACTGAACTCTATCCTCGGGTCAACAATACACCAGAGACTTCTACTTAATCCATTACATTTTGCTGTGAGGATTGGCACCACTCAGACAGACCGAGAAGGGTAAACAGGATGTTTTCTACTCTGTAAGACATGAATGACCTTCAAAATAGCATTTGTTAACAATACTACCTATTCAGCTGCAGCAAGAAAGAGCTATGCCATGTACGCAGTAATTCAGTAAAGATGACAAGTTTCATAATTCGAAAGGTTATGTAGAATCATAGCCTTCATGTGCCTAGGGCCAGATGTCTTGCAAATGGTCATGACACCGTAAAAGCTGAACTCTACCTGTCTACGCAAGCTGCGGGGAAGAACTTCATAAAATAGGTACAACGCTATGTCTCCTGAAGGATATTCAGTATATACATGTACATGTACATTCACAAGAATCTCCTGAGACAACTGCATGCTTCTTTTACTCTGTTATATCTTCTCGTCTTGACTTTGCCAATGGGATCCCGATAAACTTACCTGATTACCAATAATACATTGCCTCCGGCTTTTCCAGAACTCCGCTGCTAGATTAATAATGATCACGAAGAAAACCTCACACATCTCTTATGTCTTCCATAAATTACGCTGGCTTCCTTTTCATAAGCGAATTCTCTACAAGATCTTCTACGTGATTTTTCCTTCTTCACAAGACACAGCACCAAACTACCTTCAGGAACGGCTCCATAAGTACAAACCAAGTAGCTGTCTTCGTTCATCCACCGCTAGTAACCTTCGAGTTTTTCCGCACACTTTATTCATGGGACATAAGAGTCTGGTTCTTCTCTCATCGCCAGTGAACTGAGAATGGAGACCTCATTTCTTCTTTTTCAAAAAAGAACTCACAACCTTTTCGTACCAGTTACTCTTGTCTTTTACTTTCAATCGTGGGGCTCTTTCCAAATGATGCAAAGTTCAAAAAGAGGTCTCATCTTTCCTGGCCAGGAATGTCACTTTGTGACAGAAAAGACTAAAAGACTCAATTATTATTATTATTATTATTATTATTATCATTATTATTATTATTATTATTATTATTATTATTATTATTATTATCATCATTATCATAATCATTATAATTATATTGCCTTACGAGAGTAATATCCTCCACTAAAAACGATTAGCCGAAACTAACTCCGAACGCCAAATTGCTGCCTGAATACAACCTGCCGTCAGAATTCTCCCGGAATACTGCCTAATCATGGTTCAAACGTCCGTGAATTCAAATAGAACGCAGCGGGCATATACAAAATGTGTACTTACTTCAGAAACCCTGATGTTACCTTGCGGTTGAGTCTGCCATGTCTGATGACTTGGTGCAGACAGTGGAACCAAGGATGGAGAAGCAGGATACCATGATGAGGAAGACGTCATATACCTCCAGACTGGAAGCTAGCCATCATCCACGGTGAGGCTGTTGGAATACGTGCACGTCACAAGTTCGACACCCACTAAACATGCAGCCCGTCATATAGTCATAGAGTCATATAGCCCATGAGTCATACAGCCCATGAATTCGGCACTAAGCAAACAAGACCCATAAGTCCCAACACTTAGCAAACAAGGCCGACGAAACCGACACATTAAGCCCGTGATGTAATGTCGCACTCGTGGGCCGTTTTTGCCTACAGGGTCGAACTCGTGGGTCTTTTTTGCTTCGTGTCGAATTCGTGGGCCTTGCTTGCCTAGTGTCGAACTCCTGGGCCCTGTCGGACTCGTGGACCTCATTTGCCTAGTGTCGAACTCATGGCTCATGGGCTGTATGACTCATGCACTGTAAGACTCATGGACCCTTTTTTTCAATGTTGAACTCGTAGGCCGTATGACTCGCGGGTGTCGGTCTCGTAGGATGACCCCGGTTGGATTCGGATGACAATAGCCCCAGCCTAATGTACATGTGGCATAGCAGACCATCTGCCTCATCATCCCTGTGGCCTACCAATCCATTTGGAACACACGGAGGACAACACCTGCCCCACTACTCTAGAGGATTGGACACCTCTTGAGGGAGGTCTTCAAAACTAGATGGGATATTTCTTATGCTGTTGGAGCTCTCAGTGACAAGCATGTGGCCATCAGGAAACATGCCAAGAGTGACTCCTGCCTCCTAGTGTTACAACTATTAAAGGACTGCTTCTCCGTGGTCCTCATGCCCTGTGAGGATTAGGACAGCAAAATTCTGTCGATGGATATCCGTTGAAGACGAAAGTATAAGTCTAGATTTCCTAGTTTGCTGAAGCATCCCCGACACCCCAAAAATTGACAAGCCTGTGCCTTATCCTAGGGGATGATGCCTTTGGAATCAGGACTTCCTGATGACGGTATGTTCGTCACAGGAATCTTCAGATGGACAAGAGGATCTACAACTGCAGGATTTCCAGAGGCCGACGTGTGGCAGAGAACGCGTTTGGAATCCTAACCCAGAGATGGGGAGCCCTCTTTACCACCATGCAGCCATTGTCATCCATTGTGCTGTGCAGAAAATCCAAGACATCGTTGAATGATGTGTCTGCCTGCTCAAAATGACGTGGATCTTTTATCCTTGCTCTCCATAATGGTTTGTTAGATAAGAAAGATGACCTACCCAGTAGGAGCCTGGAGCAAACTTACAGCGTTGAGATGTGCAGCATATCGCAGGAAGAAACACAGTGAGATATCCTCAAGCATCACTTCAGCAAGCGCGTAGGAAACGTGCCATTTGCAGAACAGGGTGATGGATAAGAGATTGAATTTATGGAGAAATGACCTATGTACACAGTATTTTTGTTATTTCTTTAAGATTCGACGGTGTTTGCTATATTACGTCCGAACACATTCGAGGGCCAATCGGGACGTTTCGAGCGACAATCGAGTGATTCCGACCGCATTCGAAGTGCCTTCCAACTAAAGCCATTTGATGTCGAAATAGATTCCATCAGCAATATGGGCTGCTTTCGAGATATTTTGGCGGGAGCGGGTGTGGCTTGCCGTTTCCATTCTCCCTCGACTGCGATCAGAGTGTTTCGAATGCTGTTGGATCAGTCGGGGATGTTTTGATGTGCAATCAGAGTGCAGTTGCCGCTTCGAATGCCGTTAAATATCCTCCCTATGCACTTCCAAAGTTTCGAAATTGGTCAAAACATTCGGGCTGGCCACAAAAATGGGCTCGAATATTTGGAATGCACTCAGAATACAGTTAGAAACTGAAGAATCCAATTCGAATTTCAAGGGAATGTGAAAATGAACAAACAAAACAAAACACGAACAAACAAACTCATTCCGCCTCTTCCATGTCTACTGTGACTAGGGTATAAGGACGTTGCAGTCTTTCGGATTTTCCCAATATTAGATTTATCAGTAAAGCCTGTAAGTTTGACAGTAGATTCATCATCGAGAGCTCCCTCCTCCCACACATCAAGTTTTGCCCGTAATTTCCAAAATATTGGTTTCTGGTGTTCCTCACTATAGAATTTCAATACTTTAACGCCATGTCTCAGATAACTGATCAAGGGGATGGAGGCAAAGGCTAAATTGCATGACTGCCGTACCGTGATTTTTTTTCCTACCATACGATGTTCGACTGTAGGAACATGGCATTTGCTGCGTACTGTCTACATGATACCTATCCAGCCATCTCGCGGTCCTGATATTGACTACATAAATCTTGCTTCTCAGAAGATGCAGTACTTGCCTGATTGGATACTACTAGCCTTCTTCCCTTCCCGGGAATCAAATATCATCATTTCCTCGTTGCATCCCGCCCTCTCTTGGTGATTAGGACGTAAGCTATGCGTGTCTCTCCAATCCACGCCTCTGGCATTGCGAGCCGATGAAACGCAGAAAAAAAAAATCTCTTACAGCTTAGAAGGGTGGTACGGTGTTGTCCAGGTGATTGAAAATGTTGCCAGAGAAGAAACAAGTGACAAAAAAAGCTTTTACCCAGACAAATGAAGGCCTCTACACGACGACGGATATCTATAATTTAAAGCCCTACCATCCTGTCAATTAAGCCTGTTGTCGTTTTTTTTTTTTCATCAGATAGTATTTGGCAGACATGTCTAGACTGCATTCACATACATGTGTGTGTGTTTACAGCGATTTTCTTTGCAAGGTTTTAGAAGCCTGGGAGGACGGAATGGCCCGAAAAATATGCATTGCGAACAAATACGTGATCAAAAACATATGTTGATTCAAATCTTTCACACTCATATGTTGTTACTTCAGACCCCCCCCCCCAAAAAAAAACAAAAACACCAAAACAAAACAAAAACAAAACAAACAAACAGTAGAAACTGCATTTTCACGACTCCCTTCTTCGTCTATTGGCGTGTTTTAATGTCTTTTGGTCACAATTTGTTAGTGTGCTGGTTGATGCTGAATGTGTCTTTTTGCCTCTAAATTTAAACACATTTACTATGTTAACTACGTACTCACAATTTATAATTAGACTGCAAACATGCGTTGCTATAGATTGATCAATATCATATAACAATAACTACAATATCTAATGATACATAGAAAAAACAAGAAAATAGAAAAAGAGCAAGGAGAAAATCACTAGTATCAACTAACTAGGTATGTGTGTGTGTTTTTTTTTTAATGAGTATATACAGAAATTAATCCAGGATTACTATTGTACCAGATTGCTAACGTGTGTTGTTTGCTGTAATTTCTATAAGCTTTCTTTTTTCTAGCAAAATGATGTTTCTGACAAGATCACTATGGGCAAAAAGGCGGCATGTAAAATTAGCAAGCGGCTATCAGATTCGCCATAGAAAAATTCGCTCTGAATACAAGCCAAACTTTATTCATTTGTATTTGTATAATATGTTATGTGTGTGTGTGCGTGTATGTGTGTTTATGAGTGTGTTATGTACTTGTGCTTCATTTGGTCACGAAATCGTTTGAATTATTAAAATATTTATTAATGCATCCCCTCTACCTCACACCGACAAACGCTTAAGGGGTCAAACTATGAAAGATTAATCGTCCTTCTGTGAATCTATGTAATTTCCTTGGAATGAACGGTTGATGGCCTCAGAGAATATGAATAAATGACGGTTAGAACGCCGGCTTGATCAAGTCCAATGAAATGAAACATCAGGGTCCATATTTTAATGTACGTTGTAAGTTGGGTGGAAGTAATTTTCACACGTTATTAACACGTATACGTGCATGAACCTGGTGCCTCTTTTGGGTATATCTGCTGTTGTTGTCAGGTGGACAAAATCAGTCGTTGTTCATCTGGTCCCGAAGAAATTTGATAATGGAAACACAATTTATGACATAATCAGCATGACATGAATCTTCCGGTGGGAGTCCATTAAAGATCATATATAGTGTATCATCATCAGCCACTTTCTGAATTTTGTTTCGGGGATTGACCTAGGCTGATATGAAGTTAATGGCAGAGCATGACATTTGTTCCTTAATTCACTCCGCACCCTACATATATCCCCTCCCATCACCGTTAGGTACATACACCCTAGAGAAAGTATGGCCTTAATACATCGCAAAAGCATCATCCGTCTTTGATTGCCTGTGAATTCTTCATGACAAAAAGTAAATCTGTCCGTAATACCATTGCTCACAATATTTTTCACTTAATATGCGATTTTTTTTTTTAAATGACATTCAAAGACTGAAGAAGACATCTAGTCCCTTTGATGATTTGGCATGATACATAGATTTCAGTTCCGCTATGTAATGCAATGTCTTCAGGGCCGGCGGAGCGTTTTCAAAAGTGTGGGGGCCCACTTGCGGGTTTCATGAGCTAACAAGCAAAAAAAAAAGTCCTCAGCTCATCTCTCCCTTTCCATTTCCGGGTTTCTTCTCTTCAGATGACAAGCAAAAAAAAATTAATAATAATTACCTTACCGCGCTCACACTTCAAGATCTCTATCTATTTCTATTGAGTGCCACTTACGTACTTCCGGGTTTAAAAAAAAAGTGTGGGGGCCCAAAGTGATGACACCTTATGTATTCCTTTGTATGGTGCACAAAAAGCGTGGGGGTCCGAGCCCCCACGGCCCCCTCGCTCCCGCCGGCCATGGTCTTATTGTCTAATGCCTCATTTTTGAGAAAAAAATGACATGGCAGCAGCTGTCTGCAATCGAAAACTCATGTCGCAAAATGCCAAGGCCGAATTTCTTATAAATTTGATTCTGTGGTATTTTGAAGACATTTAATAGATATGGTATCAAAGAATGTCTAAATTACTGTGCAAAATGGTACACGAAGGTTCGTCGCAGAAGCATTAGAATAGTATCCTCATCTTTAAGAAATGTTATGGGGGAAATACACCAAATATCACTTGAATTGATCCGTCAGAGCTGGAGCAACACTTTTGTGATTATGCTTCTTCCATAAGCTATTGCATTTCTACTTCAACTTGGGCCCCGCAACATTCAATGCAATACTGCTATCTGCTCTTTGGGGATTTGGAACTGTGACCACGAAATGCATAATAGCTATATGAATAAGATATAAATGAATAATACCTATCCCGGAAGCCACTGAAGCAGCACTCGGAGAAACAAAAAAGACATGCGAGGTTTTATGGAGGTGGTGACAGATGTATTCGTAGGTCTATGTTCTTGCCATGAACTCTAAAAGATAGGTTGATTTACTCTTCTCATTATTTGTGACAGATAACGTTTACTCCTCAACATGACATACAAAGATTGTCAATATATGTTGCTATTCTTTAACTTACAACCCCTTTGCAAAGAGTAGGTGGATTTTAGAGGGGTGTGTTTTTTTTTTACCTTTGTTTTCGGCGTTGTGCTTGTGTTTTTCGTTTCCCCCTTTCCTCTTTTGTTAACACATTTCCAGAAGAGAGGGTGAATTTAAAAAAAAGATGAACGTGAATTATATTTCCGGGAAGGCTTCCTCTTTGATTAAGAATGCATTAAACAATTAAATTCCTCGCAAATCTTTTAGAAACATTCTGATCTGTATATAGTACGTCGAGATTTCTCCCGTTGCTTTCATTTCATCTGTTGGCGATAGGTAAGAAGTACGAAATTTAAAAGCAGGCAGCAACTGAGAAATATCGATAAGTAGAGAACGTATGATTTCCTGCCAATAACACAAGCTCAAAGTAACTTACGATGAAGCCTTAGCTTTTTATCCAAGAAGTATAGGTGATTATTAATGGTTTTAGAGTCTTATTATAAATGTCCTTTGAGACAATAACAAAGCAAGGCAGAAGGCGGGATATTGTCATTTTGTTTTCTTTCAACGCAAGTTGAGAGTCGTTTCTAAACATTGCTCATTGCATTTGCGCACCTTCCATCAATGCATCTATATTTCCGCCAGAATAAAAGATAGCACAGTCATGATTTTATTCAATTCTGACTTTGAACATGTTGAATCACAAGTCTGATTTTTCTCCGCGTTTCCCAAATTTGCAGTGACAGTTCTCTTACAAACTACTTATCAATAGTGGATTTAAAAAAAATCAAAGTGATACAGACGAATATTGCTCTTTGACCGCAATATGTATGGTTATTAAATTTTTTTGTTTAAAAAAATAGTCAGGACGTTTTATTTACATGCAGTCTCTCGAAATGGAGTTTGTTGTGCTCCATTTCAGTTCAAATTTAGTTGGCTTGGTTAACGACAGTTTTTAATGTTGTATGTTTATTTAGTTTCTTGGCCATGGAACAGCACACAATGCAAAAAAAAAAAGAAGAAGAAGAATACTTCATCTCTAGGGAGAGAGAACAATAATTTTGAAATTGATAACGCCAAGGAATATCAAAACATAAACATAAGTTCACAAAACAAGCTCGGGTGATAAGCGGTCACCACCACAAATTATGGACTTATTTCCTTCTTTGTTTTTGAATGTGTGTTTTTTTTTTGCTCTCTGGTATTTGGCGCAAGACTATTACTTTCTTTTATGTCTCATGTCAAATTCCATCATAACAAAATGATCAAGATGGTACAACACCGTACCATACTGAATATGATCAAAATATCAAAATCACATGTGGAACGCGTTTTTCTGTCAGCGATGCGAAGTACTGATTCATATTTTGCAATACCAAACATACTAGCAATCAAAAGACAAAAAAAGAAATAGTTTAGGTTTAATGGGCTTCCACTAGATTCAATGGATTTCAAAATGCAGACATGACCAAGCCACCAAGTTTTAGAGGTAATGAGGTATATAGCACGAAGGTCTTACTTAGAGAAACGTCTGTCCGTGCGATATCACACTTACATTGAATAACCTTCTCAAGACCAGGCATTGGACATGCCATCGTCATAGTATATCTAGTGATTACCTCTGGTGGTGAGAGAGTTAAGGGGAGGGGGTGTTTAATCTTCTCGCATGACCGAGGCCTCAAATTTGTTCCGTGCCTCTGTGTAGAGAAAGGGTTGATTGTCTTGTGCCCCGTTACACGCCGTGAGACACCCACATGGAACTTGAGTCTTCCCCCTGCTCATAATTGTGAATAGGTCTGCGCTTGTTCAGGGCAAGCAAAACATACAGACCTAAAAGCCAAAATGCTATTTCTGTCCCCCCCAGTCCATAGACAAATTTTATCGAAGATAATACGGCGAGCCTCGATTCGTACTCCCTTTACAATCTTGCGAGGAGAAATCTGGGATAAGGGGAAATAGATGTGTCACATTGAGTGATGATCAGACTGCACATGATATAAAAGTAATACCTTCGGAACGCCGCCGAATCCTCGGCAGCCAAATCTCCTGCAACCAAGGTTGAGTCATGTCTATTTTATGTTATGATATGACGCATCGTATTTCATTTTACACTTCACCGAAGAAAATAATGATGATAATAGCAATGCGATACTAACGACATTGTTTGCGATGTGCATATTTCATCATTTCTTTTTCAGTGTGTACACTTCAGAATTAGCTTAGTGATCCATTACGGATGTCTTCGTTGTTTTTCCTTCTTGGAAAAACTTACTTGCAAAGTGCAGGTGTATTTATTACACTGTACTATCATGACTATAGCTAAGTTTCATTTGACGCTGCATGCTACGCAGACAGCAGACGACACCCTCCCTCCATCACTAATAAGCACACACACACACACACACACACACACACACACACACACGTATTCACATCGCACAATATTTCATAACAGTTCTATTAGAGGTCTTCTTGATCAGGGGGATTGATTTGGAGATTACGCACTCTTGGAAACACGTCTCGTCTCTCTTTCTCTCTATACCCCTCTGTCTATATCTCTTTCTATCTCTTTTTCTCTCGGTCTATTTATTTCAGTATTTCTCTCTCTCTCTCTCTCTTTCTTTCTCTCTCTCTCTCTCTCTCTCTCTCTCTCTCTCTTTGTGTATGTTTCTCTCTCCATCTCTCGCTTTCTTCGACTGTCATAACATCCTTTATCGCATTAGACGCTTGCTCTGCCATGTCTTGGGAAATCAAAATATTTTGCCTGACTACTAAAACTTGTATGTTCAAAATCTGTTTTCAATACAACTTGTTTTCTTAATATATTTCTTCTCCACTTCATGTGATCTTTAAGTAAGAACTACCTGCATGAGCGGACCTGACCTGAGAATGTGTTGTTAAAAATTATGCACTCCGTACTGGTTGGTACTAGAACGAATGAACGCATTTGGGTTGATATATGGGAATTTGAATAATTATCATGTATAGTCGGGAATTCCCCGTTCGCGAGAAATTAGAATCGCTAAACATAAAGATAGAATACGTCAAGCAAAGGTTTGTTTTTGTTTGTTTGTTTGTTTGTTTGTTTCATTTTTTTCTCACAGACTTGATTTGTGCTGCTCCTGATATTCACTATTCCCCTCATTGGTTTACTATTTGGCACATCCGATTCCTATAAGCCTGACCAATCAGGTCTTGCGGGAATTTCGATGCAGATATTACATAATGTCCTCATTGAATTCATAGCATCTCTGAATTTCGCTGCACATTTCACCCTTGTGGAGTTCATTACATCTCCAACAACAAAAAATCAGAAAGAAAGAAATTAGCAAAACTTTGCATATTCAAGAGAGGAAATGTAACTCTAATCTTCTAAAATGTGTTGCAATCTTTTCTCTTAGGGGGAGGGGTATAGGAGCTGCCACATTATAGATTATATAGAGCGGAATATACTTTAGTCAAAATAAGAAGCACTGAAAACTTGTTAACATGAAAGGTTTTACGATTTCGTCACCACGGTATTATAAAACAAAATTTCAGAGTAACGGTCCAGGGAACTTCATGAAAGCGATGTTTTACCTAATCATTTACAGCCTGACCAAGTCTGACGATAGTTTAACGTTTGTTTCTTTTTCATCATTTCACAGAGGCTACGATAAACCCATGCCCTCACATGTGGGTAGGTTTTGATGTTTGGCTTAGATTCCAGATATTACATGGGAGCAATTGTCGCTGAGGCAAACTTGTGGAACCCACTGAAAAAGGTTTATTTTGTTTTATCTGATGACAGACTTACTTTAAAGTATTTGAAAATGTAACTTCACCATTTTGCCATCAAGCTCTACATACATGTACATGCATGTAAGTATGTGTGTATGTATGCGTGTTACCCCTACCTTTATAGATAAAGATATATCTATTTGTATACCTCTTCATAGATTTATTCATATTTTACGCCACTGTGTTTTGCCATGTTATCCAATAATACTATATTATGATGAATCAAATTCAGACTTTAAAACTCACATGAGACATACTTTGAAAGCCAACGAAACAATCGTGGAATGGTGTGGAAGCGGGGCTTACCGCGCATGTGCACATCGAGCTGCGATTCCCGGGCCACAAGATCCCGGGCCAGGTAATATCATAACCCCTTGTAGCGCTGTGCCGTAAAAAGTTGAAAATCACCAACATCTCTCTCTATCTCTCCTCACCTATCTAACTATCTATCTATCTGTCTATCTATCTACTTATCTATCTATCTGTATCATTCGTTCCCTCTCTCTCCCTTTCTCTCCCTGTGACATTTTACTTTCCGTATCTGAGGATTTTCCGTATCTGAGGATTATAGGAATCACGCGCTTAATGAATTATTTTCAGCTAAATTGTACTGGGCGCTGCCTACGTACGACGGCTCTACAAAAGATGATTCATTATCTTATTTCCCCCACATCAATTTCATTGGAAAAAGACATCTCCATCCTAACCTATAGCTACCACGGTCTGCAACAATACCTCTCACCAAATTTCAAAGTAATTATCAGTGGGTTTATAAAACATTCAAGCTACAAACTTCGTACAAAGTGTATTCGCACTCGCAGCGTATAATATAAGGGCGTTGAAGGATTATACATTTTCTCTCTCTCCCTCTCTTTCGTTGGAGATTGAACAGGGTCTAAGAATCATCGATTCGGGGTTTTTTCTTGTCGTCTGTTTACTTTGCACACGCTTCTCTTTTTATCATTTCTTTCACAGCCGCCACCTCATAATCGCCGTTTTCATATTCCAGCAGATAACCTATTTTGGTCATGAGTAACATATACTCTGCTGAATCCTCCTATTCCTCATGTCATTCCATTTGGTTATTCCCTGGTGCCATCGTGCTAATCTTCAATGTTTCGCCCACGCGGTAAGGACCCTGGCACTATACGGTTCCCTCGTTCCTCCATTTTCCCCTGCTTTTTCCTTTCTCTATCTGTCTGTCTGTCTTTCTGTCTCTCTCTCTCCATCTTTCTCTCTCCTTATTACTGTTTTTGCAGGCGGAGACAAGAATAAAATATCGATTGCCCAATTTCAGGGGATGCATCTTAAAGACTCCGCGACTGTCAGAGCCTGTGTACAAGAACGTATGTATGTATGTATGTATGTATGTATAATGTTACATATACACACATGCATACACACACATATATTATATGTATGTATATATATATATATATATATATATATATATATATATATATATATATATAAAATGTGTGTACGTATGTGTGTGTGTCAATACATGTTTGTGTGTCGTTAATCGAAGGGACCGGATACGGAACACGAGAGGTAGAATCATTCAGTTGCAGATGGAGCTCCCAGTTTGTTTTTGCCTTTTAAGAGCGCGTACAAAACTCGAAATTAGCATTGTGTAATGATTCGATCCGTCAAATTTAATTCTAATTCGTCTTACAAGTGACAGCATCGCAACTTTTTTGTTCGCTTGTTCCGACTCTGTTTCCCGCTCTTTTGCCCAGGGGATCGCAGACATTGCATAACGACTATAATATTCCTCTCGAGTCGACCCGGTTCTCCCAGTTATGTAAAAGTTATGGAGTCAGTCACGACCGAACTCAATTCTGATTTTTCTGATTGGTCTTACTTTTCCATCATTAAACAATTCTTTTATTTCTGTAAATCGATTGATTGACGTCTTAATGACTGCGCCTAACCCGTTGCTACTAGTCAAGGAAGATTTCATGCGAATGTTTCCAGTAAACTTCTTTCCTTTGTTTTTCCCTCTCTCTCTGTGCTTCCTCTATTGTGCTTTCTAACTCACTATCTGACATTGCATCAGTTTTTTTGTTCTCTCACTCACTTTGAGTCGCTCGTTCTTAGCGTGTCTCGTTTATTTCGTCTCGGAGCGAAAGCCTGTCAAAGTCTCCGGTAGCTTCGATTTTATGTCCAGAATACCTTGTGCAAATCAGGCGCGAAACAAGGAGGGAGCGGGAGAAAAAAAAAAGCCAACCGCAAGATTATCTATGAAGACAATGATGTAGAGAAACGAGAGGACACCTTAATGTGATGGTAACGTGGAGGGGCGCAGCCTCCTCTAAGTTTGTAGCAGCTCTTGAATCAGGCTCCTCTAGTCTAGCGATGGCACGTACGTACTTCTATAAGCAATCGATTCGAAAGAACGAAACAAGAAGAGCCCTACTCGTCAGCTCCGGGGAATTCGTCCTATTACGGCGGTGCAGCACGTCGCTTTCTCGAGGAAGACGTTGAGTACAGGCAATTACAGACTCGAATACGGTCCTGGCGAGCAAAAATGCAACATTGCTCTATCTTTTTTGTTTTCGTATTGAGGGCATAATTCTCATTACAGGAGGTAAGTTCCTTAGCTTGGCTTGGTAAACCAGGCAAGTCTGTCGAACTTTCTTTTGTTTTTATTTGTAGAGACTAAAGACTGCACCCTCGCTCGACAAGTACAAACTTTATCTTGTAATGTAAGCGAGGACATTGCTGGTCTTTTATCAAACTCGCAGGTGCTCAAGTTCACGTAAAGCCTTCTAACTTGTTCGTGACTACAAGGAGTTATGTCTATTAAACGTTATCATGTGGTGGCTAGATTGAAAAAATGAAAAGAAACATAGAAACATTCAACCTTAATCATCTACGTAGGTACATACGATTACTACAATAGTAAGCACTCTTCAATGTCTACCAGTAACCATTTCGAAGCATTGGGCTATGAAAGTACACCAAAATTAGAAGACTTGCGAGCGAAATAATAAGGGATCTAAATGAAAAACGTTTGGCCAATTTCTTCCAGGCTCCCGATGGCGTTATGATCATCGACGTAAAATCAGCTTGCCTTGTCCAACAAACAAGGCGCACTGACTGTTATTAAACAGTGCTGCTGATTCAGTTCCGGACGAGGGGACTGCGATAAAAGTGGCAGTTACGGAGCTGACATTTATGTGTACAGACTTGCACTACCAACTGGCGCGCAGAGGGATCTTACACGCATACATGGCGCCAAAAATGTATCGACAAAGTACAAACAATTACGCTAAAAGCGGCTGGCAATATCCATGCCTTATTGCCATTATAATGTCTTATCCAGGTTAGCCTCTATAGTCTTCGCACTGTCATTCCAGAGGGGCGCGCCATTATCATTACCCTAGTAATATAAACAGGTACTGATTCATACATCTATAGAACATAAGGGTCACTATGGTCAATATCTCTTTTCTAGGGATGAAAGCAGTGAGCGGGATTCCAGCCGAGTGAGGCCTAATCGAAAGTACATCTCCTTTTCCATGCTTGTAATACCCACTACACGACAATGCTCTAACATAATGAATATGAAATTGGAACTGTATTATGCAACAGCCGAACTGCCCCTGTCGACTGATTTCCACAAATTATATAGTCATAAGGCTAAGCTTTGAATGACATTTACGTTACAGGGATACATTTCTCTCTCGAAAACAAAACCGGAGAACATGATATTTGAGAGACGACAGTTTGACCTGTTCGTATTTATGTTATGATTCATGTTATGTTATAATCTATGTATAGGATAATGTCATGTGCAGATATTCATGCTTTGAGTAAACTAAGCGTGAGACCGCCTTTTATACGAAGAAATATTGGACAAATGCCATCCACTTTATTCTATACACAAAGGAATCAAATTTGGGGTTTTAACCTTTTGGGAAGCTTCATAGCAGCATAGTTTTAAATATCATATCAGTTTGCTTTTGTAAGTCACAAAGAGCGATTGCCCTGGTAATGGTAATGCGGCACAGAGGATAAACTATTGACGTGTATAGTTTCTGAATTCAAATCTGATTCCATTCGTACAGCTTCGGAGATTGTATATTTCACTTTACCTTCTCTGTGGGGTAGCTAGTAGGCCTATATTGAAGGGTTTTTATTGAAGAATAACTTCACAAACAGTTTCGTCTGATTTCGATCAAATTTGTGATCTCTTGGCTTTAACATTTACCAAGCTCGCTTTAAATAAATTTCTCCACTAAGTATTTTTTAATCTCATTGAGCCCTCACGTCAAAAAAACAACAACAAAAAAAGTTCAGATTCTGTCAACCAAACAGTCAACCAAACGGTCAAAAAAGGTTAGCATGATTTACAAATTTACGTTCTCCTTGGCTCGCAGATATTAGTCTCCCTATATCTGTCCGAGGAAAGTGATAGGTTTCGGCACAGATGACATTTTTTGGCATCCATTTGTCACTGCAGTTTATCACAACGCTTTGATAGATGCACATTGCCTGCCTGATAGTATAGAAAGAAATTCAGTACAAGCCAAATGATATTCCCCTGATTAAGCATATACCATTAGCATTGTCAGACGAGAATGCTGGTGTCTAGATAACATCGAAGAAAAAAAAACCTAGCGCACTTTAGATATTTTCAGATTGCCTTCTTTCACTCCCACACACACACACTGCGAGCCATTCAGCCGAAAGGTGCAAAACGAGTCACATTGTTATATTCCTTGTGTAGATACTCGGCAAGACGAAGTACGGTACTTACTTCGTGGGATCTTCTCCGAAGAACAACTGGGTCAGCGACTAGAGGATAAAATAATTTACAGCCTGAAATTCGTCCACGCATCTGTGATTGTTTTTTCACCGATCCATCCAGCCGCAATCTCGCGATTATTCAAGCCCTTTAAGAAGCCGGACGGAATAAGAAGGAGGCAAAAAATATAAATGTAACCACAAAAACTTTGTACGGCACGAGGAGGAATGCTTTCCCCGGTCACAAAATTCACAGGTAGTCAGTCTGATGTCAGGTGGACTGCGTCGTGACGGGAGCTCCAACAAACACGACACCGTCTGAGCGGACACCCTGCCGAGGAATGACATGTATTGTGTGTGAGTGGTGTCTGTTCGAGTGCGAAACTACGCGCGCGGCACTGCAGACACGCCGTCATGTGCGGGCGTATTTTTAACGTCCGCTCTCTGCATTGGCCTTGTGTGCAAGGGCTTGGCTGTCAACTTAACGTGAAAGCACGCAGAAATGCCGCCCCGTCATGCGTAAGCTTCAATCAAGTCTACCCCAGTCCATGTTTGTCTCATTTCCGTGGGCTTCGCTGGCAAACGCTGCAAATATACCGGTCATTTGATCCCCACGTGGCCTTTGACATTAGTATTGTACGTGCCCTTTCCCAAATTACTCAGCCTTCTTATTTGGGAATCAAACTAGGTAAAGCGCCACTCGTGATTATCTTGTGTTTACATCTGGCGCACAAAAAAGAAAGAAAGAGAAAAGGTCCATCGTATTAAATTTTCAAGTGGCAAATTTCTAGTCTTGAATACTCAGAGTACAAATGCAACATGTGTTGCGACACCTGGATAAGATAAGATGTAGATGAACGACGCCTTTCCCTAATATCACCCTTGTTGGTGTTTTAATCAAGCTTCAATATGATCAGACTTACGATTAAACAAAAACAGTATAAGATCATTTTAAATCTTTGCAATCTAAACATCAATTATTCAAAGCATTTCTCCCACATCCGATGATTAGACGCCTTACTTGCTATAATTTGCTTTCACCATTCCTCAACTCGGCCACCAAAAACACAGTTTTTATCCCCGACCCTTGCCCTAGCACTAACCCAAAAATGTCACACAACCTGCCTTGCCGAACACACCTTACCATCTGAGGTTAATAAACAGCTAATGAAGTTAATTATCCATACAATAAGCCTGTGGCCGCGATGTACCACTTCCACGACAATTAATTGCCCTAAAGCCGCCCTCAATTAGAGCGGACTGCTAAATACGGGCGGTCCCGCTCACAGAGATATTGCCTTTTCCACGCTAAACAACGACTAGAAGCTGCAGGACATTAATAAAGCTTACTTTGAGAATGGCGGTGCCAGGGGGGTCTTGATTCAAATCTATAAGCGGTGTAATTAGAACAGTGATATCTACCGCTGGTATGACACTGGACGTGTCGCTATCATTTTATTTCAGTTGTCAAAATCATGTAGGATATGAATTTCACAACAGTAACAGCTAAGAATAGACACCAGTCCTTAGAAGAGCCGATAGGTCTTTAAAATTGTAAGACCATGGATACACTTTTCTGGACAAAAAGAAACATTATGACTTCCAGCAGGCGTTGATTCTTTCTCAAAATGCATCACATGTTGAACGTCCTCAAAGAACAGAGAGTTAATTCTTACAATGATAATGATGGTTGTTAAGGATAATGATATACAGCAATAAATGGTAATTTTAAAAAACACCTCATATTTGACACTAGATTTTCATGTTGGTGTGTTCGCGTTTGTCAATAATTGGCGTACTACTACTTATTTTTATAGAATGATATTACCTTAAAACTTACGCCTTTGCATTTCATACTCTACATTATGCTTCTGGAGATTTTTCTACATTTCTCGCATTCAGAATCATGATTTCACAAATTCACAATAGTGACTATCATCCAGCTGCGATTATTGACCCTGCGTACGCCCAACGCACAAAATGTAACTTTAATGTGTCGGAGTGTCTCCATTTTTTTGCGCAGCTGTCCAGGCGTTACGTTAATCGGAACGCTGTAGAAACACGATTATTCCCACGCGTACGCGCCTGTGTGCGTGTATGAGGCACGGCGCTGATATCATCCACGAGAGATCGACACCTTCGCAGAATATTCTTCTTGTTGTTATGCGTATAATAGTAGAAATGATATGCGTTACGGTTGTCGGACCAAACAAATGATATCCTTAATGAATAATAACTGGCGACTTTTTTTGGCAAAACAAGGAGCATATAGTGAAAAGTGGTGCGGGCACTGATACTAGCTGCTGAAGTAGCTGGGGAGTCAAGGAATATGCAGAAGAGAAAGGAAAAGTCTCTTGCCCCCCCCCCCTTTGTGTGGGTGTGTGGGGGGTGCCTTTACACTCATGTACAGCATATCCACTATCTGTTACTCCGTTTACCGTTTATCATCTTTTGACTAATAATGCTCCGTCTTGTCTATCTTGGTCTACCATTCCTTCTGTTTGTTTTTTTCTTTATCTATCTCTCTTTCACTCTCATTATCTTAATTTTCACTATCTATCTATCCATTTATCTATCTATCTAGTATCCCTGTCTGTTTCTGTCTCTCTCATTTTCCTGTGGCGGAGGAGACTCAAGCTTCAATAGATAACGAAAGATCTTGGCTTCTCTGTGTAATGAGTTCTACTTTCTTTCTACCTCCCATGTGCCCCCTCCCCTTCTCCCTCTCTCTTCCCATATTTCCCCTCACTGACCTCTCCCCCTCTCCGCCTTTTCCCTTCCCAAGCAGATGTATTTGTGGCTTTAGCGGTGTCCTGGAAAATATGGGCTTGATTGAACGCTGTGATGGACAGTGACCACAAAATCCGCAGACTCGTCAAATCGGCAATCCCGAAGCTGGTGCGATAAGGTTGCATTGTCTTGAGAACTTGACAAGCCGTCAGTGAGGACTTTCTTCCACATCCTCCGAGACAATATCGACAAACGTCATTACTTAAACATCCGGAACAATTAACGTTTCCCCAAAGAAAGACAATTCCGTTGGCCTAGAAATGAGGAATTACGCGCAGTAACGAATCTACGGTAGATATGAAATTCGTCAGTTTTTTTCTTCTTGTTTTGGATTGCTTTTTTTTTTTGTTGAAGACACTCAATACATATTATGCCTATAATCTATGGTAGATATGAAATTCGCCATTTTTTCTTGTCTTAAATTACGTTTCTTTCGCAGGACAACCAATCCACGTTATACCTGCAATGACATCAAGTTAAACCAATAGGGGCCTAGATTTAACCATGGAAATGGTAATGTACAGCTCGTCTGGTTGACTTTTTAGATAGTAGAATATATCTATTAATCCACAATACAATATATTATCTTAGAAAAAAAATAGCGGGTGTGCAATTACCTTGAAAAATGTCATTTATATATGAATAAACATATTACAAATTATTAAATGATGGGGTGCATCATTGCAATTTGATTATCAAATACTATATGTTAATTCATATCGCAAAGAAATAAAAAGATGGGTAATGTTTAATCTTTTAATTTTATCCAAAGCCATTTGCATAAGCACATAAATTAGATTAAAAGTAAGCATTTGATCTAAACAACAAGAAAACGAAACCAGAACATGCTTTTCTGGTGTTTTTTTTTTATTATCATTTACCACAGATTCTCTTCTGTTTTGTTTTGATTCTTTTTTTACTACCAATATGACAATTCTTGCCTCGATCATTTTGCATTTGTCTGTATCAATTGGAATGGGGAGTCTTTTTTATCATGGTAAACATATTCCTGCATCCAAGCAAAGCATTGAAAAGATCATAATGATATTACAGATAATTGAATGTCATTTTACTTTTTGTATGTAAATCCGAGACATGGCTGTTCTGTATGAGCAGTCATTCGTGGCTTGAGTGTTTGGTGTAAGTTATATGCAATCTTATGTTGTTATGTCATGTTATGTTATGTTATGTTATGTTATGTTATGTTATGTTATGTCATGTTATATTAAGTCGTGTTGTGTTATGTATGTTATTTTATGTTATGTCCTGTTTAACCTTAGAATGCATTGTACTTATTAACCTGGAGGAAAAGAAAAATCAGAAATGGCATGAAACTAAACCAAATCTTACGTATTCCTTGAATTTCATGTGGTTTTGATACTAATGACAAAACCATAATTTATCTCGAGTGTTCGCGACTCTACAATACGCGCACAAGTAAAATGTATAGCTAACAACAAAGTGGAGGTATACATTTCGTTTGAAGAACTCTTACTGTTGCAAATAGGCGATAAATCGTGAAGCAACATGCAATGGGGAATATAACTTATATAAACAATGTCAATACGACACGACAGAGGCAATTCTTCGGAGGTTTCAACGACTGAAAAAAAATGATAAACGACCCGCACATACATAAAGAATAACGTTAATGTGTCCCATTTGTCCAACATTTCACTGAGATGTCATCTTTGTCCCACCGAGCACTCGGACCATAAATCTGTCCTAGCAGAAATATTTCTAGAGAGCTAGAGCTGGATGAAGTAGAGGGAATAAAATGGGAGATGATTTTGAAACTGTATTTTTTATGACGCGAGACATACACAAACACAAAATACTGGTAACTTGAAGCATTCTTTAGTTGTAAATGTCCGATAATATTGATAAACCTCATACAACTACGCTAGATTTGTCATCATGATTAATGTCAATGCGTGAATTCTGTTTCGTCATCAACTATCATAATCTCTTTAATAATCATTTCAGAAAAGCGAAGACATTCAACTTCTGACAACGATAATGGCTAACAGTAATGATTACACAGTTTTTCAGCGTATTTGTAACTTTATGTCGCATACAGCATGGGGTTGTTGTTGTTGTTGTTACTGTTGTTGTTGTTGTTGTTGTTGTTGTTGTTGTTACTGTTGTTGCTGTTGTTGTTGATGATGATGATGATGATCGCGCTAGCGCGAAGAATCCAGGAAAGACTCCTAGCTTTCTAAATGCATGCACGAAAATAGAGTAAATCTAAAATGCTTGCTCATGCATGATTGATGTACGAATCACATAATTATCTAATATCAGAGAGAGAGAGGGAGAGAGAGAGAGAAAGAAAGAGAGGGAGAGAAAGAAGGAGACAGAAAGAGAGAGAGGGAGAGAGAGGTGAGAGAGAGAGAAAACGCGATATCTATAGTTGGCATAGCAACCCCTCCGAGAGTTTGATGGAGACGAGGCCAATAGTTGCCCTGGAGGAGAAGTAGCGGCGGGTTGACTCTATCAACGCCTTGAAGGTAATGAAGATATGTTAGTTCCTGCCTGTAATCCGTCACTCCTCGACTAACAAACTCTAAGACTAGCTCTTGAATACAATGACGGCAAATACGAAATGAAATTTGCATTTTCCGATCAGGGCAGGGAAATTAATATTGCTTGTTCTGGGATTTAACAAAAAATGGCTCATGCATGAAACAAATCATCACAGGCAGCAATTGAGTAGCATTGGTAGAGTTGATTTGTTATCTAAAAGGAAAATTAGTGATTCAAATTATTATCCGAGTGGCTGTTGATAGATTTTTGCTAACTTGTCGATGATCGGTAATTTGGCGAAGCGTCGGTCGTAACTCAGTCATGTTTGTCTCTTTGTTTTTTGTGAACACAAAGTGGAGATGAATTCAAATCAATCAATCAATGAAATTGCAATGTTTCTTCCTCTCTCGTCACACCAGGAAGCTTACCTAGGAGTAGACAAAAGAACTTTTTTGGTCGCATTCTAAATCAATCTTGAGAATATCATTCAAAAGTACATACTGCATTAACAATAAGCTCTCCTTTTTCAAGGGAATTATTGATCGTATCCCTTTATGGTCATTCTTGAAGTTGGAACGACAGGATTTTAACATATGAGTGGGCATGTAATCAATCTTTTTAATCCGTCCCAAGCATTCCACGTTCAAACAAATCCTAAAATAAAATTGTACCTGAAGAGTACTTGACTCTTAAAGGGATGAGTTATAGCTTAATATAGCAGTGGTGGCTGATTTCCTTTTCTCATGTTAATGTTTTGTTTAATTTTGTTATTCTTCACTTCGCGTTTGCAGGTTTGCACCATGGAAATGAAATTCACCTAAAAATCTTTGCTTGAAAATCAATCATGCTTACATCCTAAAACTTTGACAACATGCTTGCATGCACAATACTTGCCAAGAAACCATTATAATTCACGGTATGTTTCTCTGCAGAAATACACAAGATGAACAAAAACGCACACGCCCCCGCGCGCTCGTACGAGCATATTATGTGATACATTGACTGCCAAATCCGGCAAGACGCCAAGACGTAACACACGTATAATTCATCCGGTCAATTACCATTGCTTTTCCATATGTGATCAACGACTGGAGTTATCAGAGGCCCCCTAGAGTACGTGCGCATGACAGACCAATATTTCAGATGGCACCGAAATATGATCATAATCCATTAACCCTTTCGTTGGAGACGGTTCACTTTCCTTTTTTATTTTCACATGAAAAGCAAACGGAAGGAAATGTCAGTGCCGTTCTCTCGTTACACTACATGTATAGTTTCAAACAAAAATGAGAAGAACCATGAATGTATAACGGAACAGGGGCGTCACCAGCTTTTTTTCAAGGGGGGTGCGTTTTGACACTAAATGTTTACGAGATTTTTTTGACAGACATTTGGAATATAGGAAGCTCTCAATCCCTAGACTTTTACTGTTTTTTGAGGGAAACCAAGCGGGGAAAGGGCACCGGTAGCTAGGATTTCATCTTCGGGGGGGGGGGGGGAGGGGGTAGTATGCGAGGGACCGAGCAAGGGTGGGGGGAGGGTGTGGAAGTGCCGGAGAGGGTTGCACCCCTTATAAATGGATTATGGAATGACGGTGTGAAACGACAAATTACTGGCAGCGATATCAGGGGAATGGCATAACGACTACATGCGAGCGAGCGGAGCGAGCGAGCTTGAAAATTTTGACATTTTACAATCCCAAAACTGCCGTTTGTAGCCATATTTTTTTGCTTTGTAAATTAAGGGGGGCGCACCGGGCGCAACTGCTGGCAATTACTGGCAGCAACATCAGGTGAATGGCATAATAATTAAACGCGAGCGAGCAAAGAGAGCGAGCTTTGAAATTTTGACATTTTACAATCCAAAAACTGCCATTTGGAGCCATCTTTTTTCGCTTTGGAAATAAAGGAGGGGTGGGGGCGCAACGGGCGCAACTGCCGGTAATTACTGGCAGCAACATCAGGAGAATTGCATAACAATCAAATGCGAGCGAGCGAGCGGGCTTGAAAATTTTGACATTTTACAGTCCAAAAATTGCCGTTTGTAGCCATAATTTTTTGCTTTGGAAATTAAGGGGGGGGGCGCACCGGGCGCAACTGCTGGCAATTACTGGCAGCAACATCAGTTGAATGGCATAACAATTAAATGCGAGCGAGCGAAGAGAGCGAGCTTGAAAATTTTGACATTTTACAGTCCAAACACTGCCATTTAGAGCCATCTTTTTTCGCTTTGGAGATAAAGGAGGGGTGGGGGCGCAACGGGCGCAACTTCCGGTAATTACTGGCAGCAACATCAGGAGAATTGCATAACAATTAAATGCGAACGAGCTTGAAAATTTTAACATTTTACAGTACAAAAACTGCCGTTTGTAGCCGTATTTTTTTTTTTTTTTTTGCTATGGAAATTAAGGGGGCGCATCGGGTGCATCTTACTGCTGGCAATTACTGGCAGCAACATCAGGTGAATGGCATAACTATTAAATGCGAGCGAGCGAAGAGAGCGAGCTTAAAAATGTTGACATTTTACAGTAAAAAACAAACAAACTGCCGTTTGTAGCTACATTTCTTCGCTTTAGAATTTAAGGGGGCGCATCGGGCGCAACTGCTGGCAAATACTGGCAGCAACAGGAGAGCATAATGATTACATTCGAGCGAGCGGAACGAGCGAGCTTAAAAATATTACATTTTACAGTCCAAAAACTGCCGTTCTTTTCTTAGCCATATTTTTTTCGCTTTGGAAATTAAGGGGGAGGGGCACCGGGCGGAACTGCTGGCAATTACTGGCAGCAACATCAGGTGAATTGCATAACGATTAAATGCGAGCGAGCGAAGAGAGCGAGTTTGAAAATTTTACATTTTACAGTCCAAAAACTGCCGTTCTTAGCCATTTTTTTCGCTTTGGAAATTAAGGGGGCGCAACGGGCGCAACTGCAGGCAATGGTATACTGGCAGCAACTTCAGGAGAATGGCATTACGACTAAATGCGAGCGAGAGGAGCGAGCGAGCTTGAAAGTTTTGACATTTTACTGTCGAAAAACTGCCGTTTGAAGCTATATTATTTTTTTTTTTGCTTTGGAAATTAAAGGGGGAGGGGGGGGGGGGACGCCCGGTGCGCCCGGTGCGCCCCTCTCCCTGGATCCCCCATTGGTAGTCAAGGGTGTGGGTTTATGTTCATGACTGGGGGAGGTTTGACCAGCGAGGTGGCGTCGAAGTGACCAAGCGGGGAAAGGATGTCCAAAATCAGCACTTTAGAGCATCCCCTAAACTAATTGTGCATGTTTGTTTGTCTGTGTGTATTATATGTACATGGAAAAGTTAGGAATTAGCCCAGGTCAAGTCTTTTTATTGGCAATGCAAGACATTTTTACATAGACTAGTATGTAAAGCAACACTGCAAAATCAATGATCTAGCTTTGATATAACGAAGCGTAAGGTACAAAGGTGTACATTCTACATCACATCGCGCAACATTGTAGCCACTCTTAGTTCGGATGTACTGAGTACACTGCGCACATCCTGCTTATATGCAGAATGCCAGGAATCACGCTGAATCACAATCTTTTGTCGGGTCCGGGCTTTTTGAACAATGCTTCACACTATATACCTATATCTAATTATGGTTAAAAGAAATCATAGAAAAATATCTTATTTCTTGATCACCCTTTCATTCAAAAGCAGTTTACTAACACCTGAATTACTACTTCGGTAAGTCTTTTTTTTTTTTACCAGCGAATTGGGAGGGGGCGCACCCCCCCCCCCCGCCCCCCTCCGTAATTACGCCACTCCATTTGGGTGAAATAATTGGACAGATTTCTTGAATTCTAACAAAAAAAGCAAGAAAATCTTTTCATCGCGGGAATTATGATTATGTGGGGTGGGGCAAATGATGCGCTTGCCTCCCAATATTTTTATGGGGGCAACATTTTTGTTTTCTTTCAAAAGCAAGAAAATCCTCTCATTTCGGGAATTATTAATTATGGGGGGGGGGGCAAAATTAGAATATGCTGGCCCCTCCAATATTTTTATGGGGGTAACTTTTTGTTTTTCTGTCAAAAAAAAAAGAAAATCTTCTCGTCTCTGGAATTATGGAGGGGGGGTGGGCAAAATGATATGCTTGCCCCTCCATTTTTTTTCATCTTTTGTTAATGAGGCTAAGGCTCGCTCTTGGGCTGGCAATATGGATTGGTCAGAAGTAACGTACATAGACCCTACATACTTGTAAGTGTGCACACGTACATGCAAACGTGTATTAGTGCTCCGTATCGTACGGATGTACAGTACGGTCGATAAATAGTAAACACTGTAGAATACTAATAGATATGTATAAAATCAGTGCTGCCAGAACCAGGGGTGCGAATAGATTTTGTGTGTGTGTGTGTGTGTGTGTGTGTGTGTGCGTGTGTGTGTCCCTGGTGCAAAATATGAAAAAAAGAATTAGAAAAGAGTAATTATTTAGCGTCCGGCGTTGAGGTCGCTCGCAGACTGATTTTTTTTTTTTTTTTTTTGGAAGGATCTGAAGGGGGGTGCGTTCGCACCCAACGCACCCCCCCCCCCCCCTGGTGACGCCCATGCGGAATCAGTGGATATAGGAGAATAAACAAAAGATATGCATGAAATGCATCAAGCAATCGTCACACTATCTTTACCCACATGTGTTCGTTCGTGCCCTTTGCAAGCCAAATTTTCAATCTCTTCGACTGAATGCTTATACAGTGTAGAGATAAAGCGAGGTAACGATGTATAGTATTTTTAACCATTATGCCTAGTATACACGCTTACTAGTATCTGTGCTTTTCTGCTTGTGCAGGTGTGTGTGTGTGTGTGTGTGTCTGCCTGCGTGTGCGTGTCTGTGTGTGTATGTGTGTCTGTGTGTCTGTCTGTGTGTCTGTCTGTCTGTCTGTCTGTCTGTCTGTGTGAATGGATACGAGCTTACCTAGCTCTTCAATTGATTCTAATAATAGAATCTTCATGGACCTCTGAAGGGAGCAACATTTAGTTAGAGACCGAAAAAAGGGAAAGACCAAAAGTAATAAACGACCCCACGAGCATTGGGTCAGCTGACGGTAGAAAGAACTCGATCTTCATGTAAGTGCATGGAAAGAAAATGTCGGCCGTTTCCTCTAAAAGGAAGCAGACGATTCTCTCCCTGACATGGGGCTTGGTAGTTAAAAAGCCCGCGCAAACTTCCTTTACAAAGTATTAATGTACAACATGTACTACCATCCGCAACTTTTATGAGTGTAACGTCGATGACAAAATTTGAAATATTGGTCGTAGTCCTTCCAAGGGTAAAACGAAACATTACTCGCTCGTAAGTAACTTTGGCGAAAAGTTTGAATCTGAGATCGACATAATTGTTGGTATAAGCGAACAAATAGCACTTAAAAGGTATGGTTTTATCGTATGGTTAGGGGATATATGCATGCTCGTATGTATTTATACGTTCTCAATAGTCTGGGTTAAAGTTAGCAATTGTTGTTCAGCAAAGCTTTTCGATGTAGGCCTAATACTTGCGAGTGACCATACGTATTCGCGTGCGAATTGTATATGATATGCATAGGTAAGATTTAAAAAAATTATATTGAAATAAGCAACTGCTTGACTTGATGGATAAGACAAATATAGGGCAATCTCTCTGTCCCCTCGTTTCCAGTCCGCTTGCTGTAGCAGTTGTGCCCCTAGGCAAGACATTTTATATGCTCATAAGTATTCAAAGTTTATAAGGACATTAGTTCCGTTCAATCCCATTCAAATGAAAAATTAATGGCCAGTAGGATTGATAGTCGACGTAGTTATGATGATTGTATAGTTACGACAATTGTGATGAAAAACAACAACAACAACAACACGAAAGTATTTTAGAGTAGCAAAGTGTTCATCGTGATAATGGCTATAAAACAAGAACTACGTAAGAGTAATGCTAGAGTCTATGAGTGTCCTTGCAATAACAATCTAAAGTAGAAAAGAGTGAAATTGGATGGATACAATTACCAGACTTGGGAAATTGGCAAAATTGAAATCGTCGGTAACCCGAGATCACAGCTATACAGACAATCAAAGTCACGTTTGTTTTGTGTGCGTGTTGTTGTTGTTGTTGTTGTTTTATCTCTTATTATTCTCAACGTTTGAACAACTGTTTCATTAAGTAAAAGATACACCAACATTTTTACTGATGTGTATTATCTGCGTGATAGCACCGAAAACAGTTGAGGGAAATCGGATCCATGCTGAAAGATAGCACTTCCCTGGGAAGGTAATCTATTGGGCATAATGTGATGTTAAGATAGAAGCCTGTCTGATACCTTTCATAACAGGCTGACTTTCTTAGAACTCTTAATGGACTTGCCTGTGATACGAGACTACAGACGTCATTGTTGTTGTTATTTCTCAAGTATTGTCGGGATTCTGACCTGGATTTTGCATTATTTATCATTGTTATCACAATCGGAAGCCATACAGCTGCATGCACGAAGTAGTGTAAGGGTGAGTCTCTTCGATAAACAGAGCCACACCTGCTCGATATGCATCCACGTTTGGAGAGATTCCTTTGACGTTTCCCCAATATGTTGGAGGTGAGCGTTTCTTCGCTCTTTTTGATCTTTGAAAAATAACATTTCCATTTTTGACGAAAGTTCAACCTGTTTAACCTAACATTTCCCAGATCTTGCAAACACACACAACTCTCATTTGTGGCCAATCCAGATCCTGCTAGCAAATTCAATTCAATTCAATTCAATCATTTATTGTCTGATTTAAAAAATACAGAAAATCTTCCTCCACTGGCAAGATAACAGAGCATTACACGACAAGAATAACAAACATATGACATATATAAACGAAATGACTAATAATTAACAATTCGATACATCAAACTATATGTCGTAACTAATTAAACTGAAATACTAATGAAATGAAGAGGTATGTTTGAGACTATAAAAAATAGAACATTATAATATACTGTTGATGCATTGAATCTTTAAAACATGTTAACTTCTTGAGGGACTTTAAGATGTCATACAAATTTACAGACAATAATGAATTCTTGGAAAGTTCGATTTTCAGAGGGAAACATAATTTTTAGAGCCAACTCTCGATAGAAATTTCGTGACCAAACCTGCGCTCGAAAAATAATGCAAAGAAAGTGTTGAACACAGTTTGGATGCTTTGTAAAGACGTTGGTAGGCCTTCAGATGGAAAAAAAAAAGGTCACTTTTCGTCGCTGAAACACAACAAGTTTTTGTGTGAAGATGAGCAAATATGTCTTGACAACGTTATCGATTTGGTGTTCCTCCGGCATTTTTCCCTCTTTAGAATAATGTGCGGGAAGGAAATGGGGAAAAGGAATAGCTCTAGGGAGTCAACGTCCACGTAACATTTTTTGTTTTGTGTTGTGTTTTTCTCGTTGTCAAACGTCTTTTAAAAAGATAGCAAACGTCTTTCATTTTGAAAGATGATATTCATGGAAGAAGGGTCCTCCCTTATCACCGCAAAATAGTGTAATTATGGCGGCGCTGATGTGACTGAAGAGGTTGTGTATTTTGGTTAAATTGTGATATACATTGTAACGTCATCGCTGGGATATTCTAGTGGTTCCACCTTGAAGCGGCGGGGAAGAGATATTTGCTCCAGAAACTGGTAGAGGATGAGAGGACGAAAAAAAAACTCTCAAAAGTCTTGTTTGGACATCCTTGAAACCCGCTTGCAGTCCTCTTGGACAAACTCTAAATTCATCGAGACACCACAAGTGTTTATCCACCTAAATCCACTTTTAGGCATATCAGAAAAATCGCTAGTGCCAAATTCGAGGGGATAATGTTACTGTCATATCGAGAGACTCTAAGCTCCAGCCAAGGTAACTTGATGCCCAATTTCTGTATTAAGCTCGCTTGTTCTGAATCGGAAATGATGTTCTGTTTGAGTTTTCTTATTCTAGGCGTGATTGTTTGTGTTTACGAACGCTGGCGACGTAAGGTGTTGATGAAGGACAAAAACAAAAGAAAGAAAGAAACTGTAACGCGCTTGTTTCATGAAAACGCTCTCATAAAGTCTCAATCTGTTTCTATAAGCAATCAACTCGTACTTTATGTGTTGGGTCTTCCAGGTATAACACTCGATGGGGGATATTGCTCTTAAAACCGCACAATAAGTGCAGAGTATCTGGCGAAGTGTCTTACTTGGCAAAAGAAGAAAAAAAAAGCAAAAGACACAAAAAAGAGAAAAACCTAATAAAGTCTGAACTCGAGACAGAGAGCGGAAGGCTATGGGATTTCTGCTTCCCATCATGATTCATGAGATTCAAGTTTCTCAGGACAAGCCATGGAAATGCGTCGCAACACTTTATCTTCCCCCCATCTAAGGTTTCAATGCGTGGATGATAAATCAGTTGGGGTGAAATGCGCTCCCCGTTGGTACACACTAGAACTCGAAGGAGATAACACAGCAATGGTTGTGAACCAAGTGAATTTGTTAAAGTGTCCTGGCAGAGTCAGGCACTGGAAAGGGAGAAAGAAAGAAGCTTTATGCGTGTAGATTCTATACACGTGTAACGAAGAGAATCCTGTTTCCATGACAATCAAGAAAAGGAAAAACCATAACTACACTATCTAACTGTATGCATGATCGAAATGAAGTTATGCTTTGGTGGTGCATGAACTCTGACAGTTATTAAGTGGATGGTTCTTCCATTTCTTTTTTTTTTGCATCTGCAGTTGTTTCCCTTTACGTCATATATATATGTATATGTATATATATATATATATATATATATATATATATATATATATATATATACATGTGTGTGTGTGTGTGTGTGTGTTTTAAATCAGTGTTAATAGCGTATGTTTGCTTTCATCTCTTTTTTTTAAACCAATGTCTCATATCTGGAAATTTATATCGTCAGATCGTAGCTATTAAGGAAGAACAGCACAAAATAATATGGGAGCCCAAAACTAAACTTCTGTCATTTCAACACATCATACATGGAAATGTGCAGTTGACCATCATTTTCTCCTTTGCATAAATCATGATGAAAGACTTGCGCGAGGAATAAACAAAATTAAACTTTGAGTTTTCACGATGTAAGTGCCTCGTGGTACCCTCATGCATGCCACAATATTCGGTCAATCTAATGAAAAAAGTGGTTAATTATTACTTTTCTCTTATGATAAATCGCGCTTGATCAGATGTTTCTTTTCAGCTGTGCAAATATCTGAATTTTCTTCGTTACCAGAGTAAAATGCATTGGCTACCACTCCCGGTCTGTTTTGGGATACCAAATCTAATTCTTGATATCGCGTTGTGTTTTGTTGTTGTTGTTGGTTTGGGGTTGTTGTTTGTTTTTGTTTTTTGACTACGAGAAAAAAATACCAATGAGTGAGAAAAGAAGAATTTAATTGGTATTTTGTACGGTAATCTTTACAGAATTTTACAGATAATCCATTAAGCCAGGGTTACACCAGAACCGAATTCTCCCGAATGAATTTGGACCGATTCTGCCCGAATATGGCCTGAAGCGGATGGATTCAGTGGATTCGGAACCTATTCGTCTCTGATTCGGGGAGCTCCCCGAATCACAGACGAATGGGTTCCTAATAGGTCCCGAATCAGAGCAGAATCGCCAAGACTTCACCCGAAACAATTTGGGCATCCCGAATAAAGCCGAATGCCAACACGAATAGTGGCCAGAATCGAGCCAAATGTGGCCAGAATCGAGCCGAATGTGGCCCGAATGCCCCGATTACAGCCAAATGGAGCTGAATGACGACCCGGATATCGACCCGAATCGGGACGAATATGGCCAAGTGCGCCGAATACGAGGCCTCCCAGCACGCGTATAGCCATTCTGGCTATATTCGCGAGGCTATTCGTGTCATTCTGGCCACTCATTCGACCTATTCGGCTGCTATTCGGCCGTATTCTGGCCTATGCGGCTCACTCGCCTGTATTCTGCTCTGTATTCGGGTATTGATTCGGATGGATTCGGGGAGGTATTCGGGGGCATTCTGGGCAGATTCAGCTCTATTCGTGATATTCGGGTCTACTTGGCTAGATGATTTGGGCCGTTATTCCCCTGATGATACGGTTAGGCCCGAATCTGCCCAGAATGCCCCGAATGCCTCCCCGAATGCAACCGAATTCCATCCGAATACGTCCCGAATGTGGCCCGAATGAAATTTATCGGGGCCACATTCGGGAGTATTTAGGAGGGTATTGGTCTGGCATTGAACATTTCAAAACGAGCCGAATCCCTCCACGAATGTTTCAGAATCCCTGCCAAATTTTCGCAAACTCGTGGAAGGAGAACAGAATGCTCCCGAATCCACCCGAATACGTGTATTCGGTTGGATTCGCAGCTGATTTGGTTCCGGTGTAACCGAGGCTTTACGTCAAGAATGTGAAGATGAGTATTCTGTTGTTTGTTTGTCTGTTTGTTGTTTTGGGGGGATTTTTCTTTCCCCAATGATAAGAGGAGGAACACATGGATGAGGCTGACGGGCTTCGAATTTTTCCATCCCTGTTATGCAGTAACAATTACTATGCAGGAATAATGATGACAATGGTAATCGGGCATTGACAACAATAGTAATAGTAAGATAATAGTAATGATGTAAAAGAAATTGCCGTGACAAAGTAACACGCATACATGAGAAGTGTAATAGAAATTTTAATTAACTTTCCTTTATGACAAATGAGATCTCAAAAGAAAGTGTATGTAACTGTCGATGTAGTATCAAATGATCTTGTCATAATATTTTATGGTATGTGTGTATGAGAAAGAAAGAGAGGAGTTGGAAAGATAGATAGATATTACATTTTCTATCAATTTCTATCACGGTTTCATTTCCCAATTTGATTTAAAGCCTCGTTTCTCTCATGACCTTTTACGGACGGTTGATAAAGAACAAGAAGATTAGTATTCAGCTGCAACAACAGTATCACAATCACAGTATGATTTCAGCCCCTCTTTCGTATGGATGAAATAATGGTGTTATTCTTCCAATCACGTAGATTATAATGTTTCAGATAAACAGAGGCTAGCGCTGCCGAAGTTCAGCAGCAAATTAAGAAAGAGGCGAAAAGAATCGGCAAAAAGCAAAACGGATGGTCGTATAAAAAAAGTCAAAAAGGTATCCACACAAAAACAGGAAAAAAACCAATATCTATATTTGTTCTTCTGTCCTTTCCTTTGCAAAAAAAGAAAAAGAAAGAAACGATTCCAAGTGCCCTTCTAGACCTGTTAGTACTCCTAATGCGTCAATTTTTTAGCTTCCACTCACATTTTAGCTCCATTTGATCCATTTACTTACCCACGTTCTCAGAATGACAGATTTTGCGATTTAGAGACGTTGCATTTAAATTTCAGGCAGATCAATTGATGGTCGTCAGCACTGGTCAGAGAATGTTAATAATTTTGCTGTAAGGTGAGGAGGATATACGTGTAGCCTACTTTTTTTTTTCATCGAGGAAGGATAATATACTTTGTTTCATTAGTAACAAGATTAAATACTTCCGCAGGATTACTAATTTTGTGAGATATACTACTGATTGAGCCTAACGTCTTAATAGTTCGCAGTGAAGTCAGTTTAGTATATGATACTAAAATGATATTGAAACCCGATGCAATTATTGATAACAACAGGTTCACTTCCAGTAATGAAATACAACAATGATGATATTGGTAACATAATATGGTAATGATAACACAAATAATGATAACAATTATATCTATCACGCTAGTAATATCAAGCTATTAAAAAATACGCACTTTCCTCGATTTGGGGATTTTTTTTTTCATCAACAGAAATTGTGATGTATTTCTTTTTTCATCTAAAATTTCTTAGACACATATTGTGGGCTATCGTAGTATTGTTTACATTTTGATTTGTCGTCTTTTGTTTTGATTTGTTGTTTTTTTGTTTGTTTGTTGTTGTTTTCTAAAGAGATTCGTTCTCATTTAAGCGGCGCGGATGTAACAACGACGGCCAGCAGTCAAGCAACCATCAGTGGCATTTGAGAAAGCTATTGACAGCCAGACATTGGCCATACGAGACGTGAATATCGATCGAAGTCAGAGGGCTCCAACTTTAATAGAACGAAGGGGCAAACGAAGGGCAGTTATACGTTACATTTGCCCCATTTGCACTGGTGGAAGGCACTTGGTCCATACACATTATAGTCAAACAGAGAAAAAAAAGTTCAAGATAACCCCCACAACCCCCACGTTCGAAATTTATTTTTCTCTCCAGCAAAAACGAAAAAAAAAATGAAGAAATGTCATGGAATTTTGTTATCTGCCTTTATTCTGCAACACATCGCCAAGAAATGCTAAGCGAATCTCCCTACCCCCCCCCCCACCACCACCATCAAGTTCGAAGAAAATGCTGGATGCGTTGACATTTTCCCTCCATACACCGAAATAGGGGAAATTACCTCCAAGCAGCTATGAGAAGATAGCTTGATGGAGAATAGGTGCCATAAGAATGACGGGGTGAGGGTATAAGGGGGACAGGAAGAATATGTCAGAATGTAAGTATAAAGTATGGAGTGATTGATGGGGACCAGAAGGGATAGAGGAAAGAGAAGAAAGGAGGCAGGATAAAAGGTTAGGATGTCGCAAAATGCACATATTCATAACACGCTAGACTCCTCCGGGATATACAAGGGAAGGTAAACCTTTAAGGAGAATACACACCAAGATGGGGGCCGCTAACTGAGGTCTGAGTGGGCACCCAGTAGGTCATGCTTGGTATGCTTTGTGTGGGATGATGAAATTCGTTGCACTTCAACTGAGAGAACAAAAGACAGGCAATTACCAGCATTCTTCACCCATTATACCACCGTGGTGCATAAAGTCCCAAATTCGATGAAGACGCTGAATAGCGAAAAGACACTCCGTTGGGAAAACGAGAAAGAAACTTTAATGACTTTGGAAATAAAATGTCACTGAATTGATTTCTCACATCGATACCTTGAGGAGCACCTTGGACAGAGACGACCCACTCAGTCCCCACTCCCTTCCAACCCCCCTGGACACACCTCACCTCTCTGCGATTGTGGTAACCGATTGTATCTTCAATGGACAGCCCCGTTGTTTTATTTTGAAAATTTAATGTGTGAGGTGTCTTGACTTTGACATTCCTCCGTGTTTCAGTTTTAGTTTTATGTAGTTTCTACACTTTTTCCATGAAAATCATATAAATGTAAAACAACTATACATAAATTTGCATACAAAAAAAACCAAAATGAAATGTACAGAATCTATGTCAAAATTAATTTGAAATTATTTGAATGAAAAAAAAGAGACAATTCCGATTTCAGATCAATAAATTTTGATTTATAAAGAGAGGAAAATGAAAGAGTATCGATGTCGAAACAGCAATTATATGTTGCCCACTTTCTCCTTTATCTTGTATTAGTTGAAGAGAAGCGTTCGCCCCAGCTAAATTTGCTAAACATGTACGATACCATCTGTACCATCCACTTACCTCAATTTTTGTTCAGCAATATTCCTATGACACAGTGGTCCAGTGAATGGCGTTCTCTTCCTAACGATAGGCCTATACAAAGTTCCTTCTTCATACCACCACTTGAAAGAGGCATCAAACTGTGGCAATTTTCAACTTTCAGCTTTTGTGTACTACTACTTTAGTGTGACTCTCAAGATTCATATTAAGATTATCATGGAATATCACCATCACAAAATATGTTGTTATAAAGATTTATGTATTCTGATATAACAGACAAATCGTTTAATTGCGACATCTTGGTTGAATATAATTCATCGCTCATGTCAGTTTTCAGTACCCTTCTAGTATTTTTCTTCTTCCACAATGTGTTTTTCCTCTTGCAATTTCACTATTAAAGATAATAAAGGCATTTTTATAACTACAAATAAGATAAGATCAATATACTTTATTCACTGTAAAAACAGCGGTGTTAGATTTAACACCACGGGTGTTAAATCTAACACCAATCAAACTTCAATAAAGGACCACACCCACAGGTGTTAAAAATGCAATGTGATGGTGTCGAAAAGTGTTCACCTGACACTTCGTGGTGTTAATTTGACACTGTACCTGGTGTTATTTTGACACTGTACTGGTGTTAATTCAAAAATGACACCACATGGTGTTGATTTGATATTTGCTGGTGTTGATATCAATGGTTTAACACCCGTCCAGCTTCAATAAGGGACCACACCAGCTGGTGTTACTTTGGCGTAAATTTATTTTCACATTTTTTTAAAAATCTAGTATTTTAATGTAAAATTCTTGATCGTCTTGTTTAAATTAAAAATCAACAAGAAGAGCAGTTACTAAGAAACTCTTCAAAAAACAGTTTAAAATTTGGAAATGACACCCGTAGGTGTTAATTTAACACCATAAATGAGCACCGAAAATTTAACACCAGCTCGGTGTTCACTATTTAACACCGGACTTTTTGCAGTGTTGCTACTTATCTCATGTCAGATTTGTATGTGTACTTAGGAACAACATTTTGATGAAACAGACCAGAACTTGCTTAAATTGGCACATCCTACATAACTTCCCCGAGTCAGATGTCTCACCTTAATTCACATTATTGTACTCTGTATTTGAAAATATTCTTTTGCATCCTCTTACAAGCACAGTTGGAATGTAGGCCTACCACAGTGTTTGTTGTAGAACGTGGAAATCGGATGTTTGTACAGAAACGGACGTGAGTCTTCGAGCTTCAAACCTCATCATTCTGTCTTAACGACTAGTTCAGCAGTATAACTGCCATAATGGTCATTCTTATCTTCATGCTGATGTCATTTTGTTCTTTACCATCAGTTTAGATTTATCTTCAGTTATCTAGTAACATCTGATCGGTTTTTCTTTTGCTTTTGTGCTGATCAGGAATTTTGGTTTGAGTTTAAAATGTTTTGTGAATTTTCTTAACCAAATACTTAGGACAATGCATGTAATAACAGTGCTCCCAATATTTCAAACCTGCTTGGCGAACTCGCAAAAACACGAAAGAATGAACTAAAAACAGCCAATGGACAAAGAGCTGGATGGGAGCAAATTCTTCCTCCCGAGCCTGTAGGGACGTCAGGTTTTGCCTACGGAAACGCACCCTTACGCCGTACTAGACTTCCTGCTTTTTTTCTTTTTCTTTTTTTTTTCAATCCACCAAAGTCCACGGCTACTACCACTCAGAAGACCAAACAGAAAATGCAAACACACTTCTCCTGCGATGTGGAGTGTCCTATCGACCCTGAATGTATTTTGCGTGCATGTGTGTGTGTGTGTGTGTGTGTGTGTGTGTGTGTGTGTGTGTGTGTGCGTGTGTGTGTGAGCGTGTGTGTGCGTGTGTGTGCATGCGTGTATGTATATTTGTGTGTAGGCGGGAGAATTGTGCCATAACATGGTCAAATGTCTGTTCATGCAAGTGTATATTTACCCGAGGGTAATCGATTTTGCTCTTTTTCCCAAACCATTTAGCGAGGGGAATATATTAAAATGTCTCACATTAAGCACTTTCACGCCCTGGAGCTAAAAGAATGAGAGCGTTTAAGACCTTTAGTAGGAAAAAAATGAATGAATTCGAATGAATTCATGGACAAAATGAGACGTGCAATACTGATAACAATAAAGGAGAGAAAAGAGGTAGGAAAGAAGTTGGATAAAATGACAAATATATGAATTATTATACTAGAAGACGTGTGTACAGGTGGCTAGTCTCTCTTTTTTTCTTTTATTTATTTTTGTGAATTCTGAATAAGTAGAGACCATAACGCATGCGTCTTTATGTGTCTTGGCGTAAAGAAGAGGTATCGAAAAGTAGAAACATTAAGATAAGTTTGCGCGGATGCTGTTGGGTGTTCACTCACCACAAATGGCTACGTGCTCGGCAAAATCGATTATGTCGACTAACAAATATATTCCGAGAGGAAATCAGTCCGGTAGCTATTTCCGGTACTGCTCTTTCTTCTCTTTTTTTTTTTTTTTTTTAGTTATTGACACTTGATTGTTTCACCTTTATTTGTTCGAATTTCTTTTGAGCAATGAGGGGTTTATAGGAAATCGGAAACAGTTTTTCTTTTCTTCTTTCTCTTCCTACTCAATGGATCGAATGTTTAGGCCTCATGAGGTAACCGAAAATACATTCCTTTATTTTGAAGTAATTTGGAATGCTCCAGACCGAAAGCGTTTAAGACCCTTGGTAGGAAAAAAATGAATGGATTCTCGACTGAATTCATAGGCAAAATGAGACGTACAAGACTGAGAACAATAAAGGAAAGAAAAGAGGTGGAAAAAATGTTGGATAAAATGACAAATAAATGAATTATTGTACTTGAAGACGTGTGTACAGGTGGTTAGTCTCTTTTTTTTTTTCGTGAATACTGAATAAGTAGAGACCATAACGCATGCGTCTTTATGTGTCTTGGCGTAAAGAAGATATATCGAACCGTAGAAATGTTAAAATAAGTTTGCGCTGGTGCTGTTGGGTGTTCACTCACCAGAAATGGCTACGTGCTCGGCAAAATCGATTATGTCGACTGACAAGTAAATTCCGAGAGGAAATCAGTCCGGTAGCTATTCCCGGTACTGCTTTTTCTTCTCTTTTTTTAGTTACTGACATTTGATTGTTTCACTTTTATTTGTTCGAATTCATTTTGAGCAATGAGAGGTTTATAGGAAATAGGAAACAGTGGGGTTTTTTTCTTTCTCTTTCTATACTCAATGGCTCGAATGTTTAGGCCTCATGAGATTACTGGAAAATTCATTACTTTATTTTGAAGTAATTTGAAATGCTCCAGACCCTAAGCTTTCCAATAACATACATTGTACATGCACCATAACCCTTAAAGACCTACAAGAAAATGGGAACCAAAAGCCTGTCAGCACACACTTACAGTTTTGAGGAAATCGGTTGTTAGGTTTAGATGCAGTATACATGTACACTAAAGTTAAAAACACCATTGTTACGTCTTTAAGAACGCCCGTAATGAACACCTTTTTTTTTCTACATACACTGCAAAAACATCGGTGTTAGATTTAACACCACGGGTGTTAAATCTAACACCGATCAAACTTCAATAAAGGACCACACCCACAGGTGTTAAAAATGCACTGTGATGGTGTTGAAAAGTGTTCACCTGACACTACGTGGTGTTAATTTGACACTGTACCTGGTGTTATTTTGACACTGTACTGGTGTTAATTCAAAAATGACACCACATGGTGTTGATTTGATATTTGTTGGTGTTAATATCAATGGTTTAACACCCGTCCAGCTTCAATAAGAGACCACACCAGCTGGTGTTACTTTGGTGTAAATTTATTTTCACATTTTTTTCAAAAATCTAGTATTTTAATGTAAAATTCTTGATCGTCTTGTTTAAATTAAAAATCAACAAGAAGTGCAGTTACTAAGAAACTCTTCAAAAAAACAGTTTAAAATTTGGATATGACACCCGGAGGTGTTAATTTAACACCATAAATGAGCACCGAAAATTTAACACCAGCTCGGTGTTCACTATTTAACACCGGACTTTTTGCAGTGTACGAACTTGACGTGGATTGTCTGGATATCAAACTATCGAATGTTAAAACGAAATGTTTAAGAGGCTTAAGTTTCAACTAAATCGACAAACTTTGCCTTATCTTCGACCGATTATAACAGATTAAGATTTTGGATGATAGCTTTAAAAAAATCTGTTTAGGGCCAATGTTTTAATCAACTTATTCATCTTTATTGTCACTTGGTCTGCTAATTCTTAATTAATATGTTTTAGTATGAACACAACTTGAATTTCAAGGCCTTGTTTTACTTGTTTTTTATTTGTTTGTTTGTTTGTTTGTTTGTTTGTTTGTGCACAGTGGTCTTAGAATAATTTCCAGATGCCAAAACATTCATGTCAGGTGCACTATCCGTGTAATTTTTTAACAGGTTGAATACATTATTGAATACAAATTAACGTTTGAAAATACTTCTCTGTTGTCGCTGTGCTTTGTCATACACAACTGTACGACTCATTATGCTTTGTATACGAAATGTTTGGGGATTTTTTATTTCATCTCAGTGAAAATGCCTTCTCTTTCAGACTCGAATGGAATTCTAAAAGGAATATTTATCCGAAGAATAGAAAAGTGTTATAGAATTCTGTAGACTGAGAGAACTGAGAGCTATCCATATTTTCATTTCAAAACGTTTTAGTGATTTAAAGTGAGATTTTTTAAACGTATGATTTACTCAAAATGAGAGATTGATTTGCATTTGATGCTGTGAATGTGATGTTATTGAATTCTCTAACCAACCTATAGGAAAAACGTTTTTGTGTTTGTTTATGCTTTGATTTGTTTTGTTTTGTTTTTGTTTTTGTTTTGCTTTTTGTTTTTTGCTTCCACGCTTATTTCCTTATATATGCAATCCTATCTTCAGCCTAGTAATATATAGGCACTGTAAAACAATTGTTATTCGGGACTTCTTATTGTAGCATTGTGGAGTTGCAATGACAGTTGCAGAAGCAGCATTTGGTTTGCACCATAAAAAAAAAAGAAAAAGAAAAGAAAAGCATGATATAGGAAAATATGTTCACATCTTCGTCTGATGTGTATACTTCAGCTGAAGTTGTCTCATGGAGTGGACAATCTACGATCTCGTTCTATGCCAATGCGACACTGACAAATTGCACAAAAGGACCGAATACATGGGGCACCTGTTTGAGCCGTTAAGACATCGGTAAGGAAGACAAGCGACAGGAATGCTGTTATGGAGACAACTCAATCTGTCACAACGGCACAGGAGGAGATAGTGTATTACAGACGGGATTGCGTATTTACTATCGCAGCATATCCATTTTGGCAGGTGCTTCCCAACACTCTGACAAGAAATATCTTAGAAAGAAGAAGAAAGTCAAGACATATAGCTACCTTTGTTTATGTTTATATGTCCCTATATATCCATATGCATGTAAACATACATCTATCCATATGTCAATATCCACATGATAAATATGCACGATAAATTCCAGGGTTCGGTGTGCGTTAACCATGCAGAAAGTCAACTTTGCTTTTCCCCCGCAAAAGGAATTTTCCGTTACATTTACTTTTTTCTCTCTCCCTCTCTATCTTTCTCCCTCCACCCTTAATCTTTCAAAAGGGTCCTTGAGAACGTTTTTACCTGTATGATAATATGACAGACCAGATCTGTAACGACAATAGATTTCATTTTCCCCGCGCATATACTTTTATTGTTCTGCTACAGGGTAAGAAAGGAGTTGATATTGAATTAGCTTGTACCTTTTTTTTTTCTCTCGTTATTTTGAGCTGTTCAGGTCATGATCAAATTTAGTTCTTCTTGCAGATAGTACCCTTTTCTCTTTTCTTTTTTTGTCTGCATAGGATTTGAGCTTGTTTGAGACGTTAAACTCTATGATGGTAGCATGGAATTTTGTTCATAGCGTCTAACCTTCAGATAAGAAGACATCGTTTTCCAAAGGGACCCGCTTCATCACCAAGGTACTCATCGTTCAGTACTTACGCCTGGAACATGTTGAGTTTTGCTGGCAAAAAAAAAAGAGAGGAAAAAATGTTTAACGCAGAGTTTTTTTTTTTACTGATCTAGCTAAAGAAACAAGTCACCATAAAACATCAGTCCTATTTACATTGTATGCAGTATGAGATAGTGGTGTACACCCCTGGAACGTGCAATTGTGATTTATGGGGGACTGCGAATTCATAATGAAGGATAAGTAAGGACGTCAATACTGAAATAGTACGTAGATTGGGAACTCATAAGAAAAAGAACAAACAAATTTGACATGATTACGGTCGCCTTGCACGCATGAGTTATTCATATGACATGTATGATGAAGCATATACTGCTTTCCTTTTGTCATGAAGAGGGTTCGAAAGAACACGGTATGTTGTTCCAATATAAACATACTTTCAAGTATGCAGTTCTAGTATTTAATATGTTAGTTTGAAATAATGCATGAGGTATTGGTGTATATGTAACACACCTCAAAACATTTGAATATTGACATTAATTGCAAAAAGATTTCACTTAAAATCATATCAGTTGCATAAATTAATGCAAATTATTATGGTAAGGCTCCACACTAACCTTTTATGTAATAACCCCGCGGGCAAGTGAATTTCTCACTTGCCATAATTTTACGTGCCCGAAAGGGAAACGTACTTGCCCTACACAAAAAAAAGGTAGGAAAAACATCAAAGAATAATCTGTTTGACGTTATGTTAAATCTAAGATTGCAAGAACTTGGATTCATTATGAATTTTTGAAATAGATCGTCATGAATTTCTACTAAACTTCTGATGCACAAGCCATCTTCCACTTATATATTGTAAACAGCCTTGTTAAATGATTACATTTTTCCTCTCACTAACTTTTTTTCCTATCACCTGATCGTTGTTGTGTTGACAACCTCAGGTGACACAACAACGATCATGTGACAGGGATAAAGTATACATAATGTTCTCTCAGCTCAGTTAGCTGCGCCAGGGCTGCACGGCTCTGGTATCAAGATTGCTGGTTTAGATGGGGTATAACACTAACTCACTCTCACCTTTTCCTAAATTTTCCTTTAACGCACGTGTTGAAAATAAAAAATTTCTGTATAATACACAGAAACATTCCTCGTTTTGTGTTTCATATCTAAGTAGAATTACTTATTTCATTCCAGAAGTGAAATTTGCTAGTGGAGGGGGGGGGGGGTCTCCTAAAACATCGCTCAGTGTTCTTGAAAAGATGACTATGGTTTTACCACTCAAAGAATCAATGTGCTTTCTGATTCTACTCAAAAACATTATGTAGTCCCTTGAATTTCAAAGAAAGGGTGTCCAGCCTCGAATTGAGGCGCATTCTGTTGAGGGATTCACTTTCACCAACTACACCTAATTAGCTTCTTTCAGAAAAAAAAAACACACGCTCGTATAGCTTATTGTTTATATTCAATTAAAAGTTATTTAAGCTGCTAAGGTACGAAAAAAAGTAATAGGGTTCGGGCTGGTCCAGTATATCTGTTAGATCTAATGTTGCTCCGGGGCGTCAACAGCCTAGCATCGTTTCCCCCTCCTTACCCATTCAATAGTGTGTCTAATGTTACCTGGAACTGTTATAAATCACGCGAGCTTTATAGTGGAAGGGTTCCTTTCTCTTTTTTTAACTATTATTATCATTTCCCTCACTCTACGATCAGACTTTTAGTTCCTCGATTTTGGCAAGGAGATGTTATCATTCTTTTTTTTTACCTGCCCGTCATAAGATTCCAGCTCTACATTGTGTCGAGCCCTGATTATGGTTTGAGTGGTAATTTTCGACCACTAAGTAGCCTCCCACGGAGCATTTCGACACGAATTAAGTTACCAAGGCAATAGGTACTCGTTAACAATTGCAATTTTATTTGGCCCTTTGGCAATCCGTTTGAATGTTTGTCTCGATGAGCCATTTTGCAACAGCATGTAGCGCAAAGAAAACACTCTAACCGTTCGCTGTCACCATATCTACCCCCCCCCCTCCTAAGAAATGCCGTCTCCTCTTCAAAGGCCAATGTTCAAAGTTGTGTACATCGAAGATAACACTCCAAGCAGTTGGCGAGTTTTTCGAGTACACCTCTCCCGCAATATGCAATTTTTGCGAGAAAGTATGCCACATTCATGGCCGCAGGGCCGGGGATTCTGATTGAGGCTCGTTGATGACTTGTTCATCGCTGTTGAGAACGATGTATAGTTTTACGAGACTTTCTTCGATGCAGCAGCCCCGGGAGGGACGTGCTAGCTGGATCCTGTGCATCGCTTGCCCGTCAGGTGACCGTCGCATCTCTCCCCATCCCCCTTTGCTGCAAGGTAAAAGAAAAAGAAAGACGAATTATGCTCCAATTAAGCCCCTTTTATTCCTTGAATTCTAAATGTCAATATTCTTCCGGGAAATTCAAGCCAATTATAAACAAGCAGCAACAAATATCGCCCTCATTTCCATCCTACTCCTAAAATATGTCGGCAGACTTTTAAGGATTTCTTGCCCTTTAAAAAAAGAATATAAGAAGTGAAAACGGAGGCCTCCAGTGATCCATGGAGCCTTGACGTACAATGCCACAATAAAGATGAAGTAAAGCGAGGGATAAACTCGTCAATTAACACAAGCGGGTAAAAATCCCCGTGCCTCACCCCCACAAAATATCGAGAAACACATTGTTCGATTTTTTTTTCTGTTGAATACCTCCTTCTCTCTCTCTCTCTTTCTCTATGTCTCACGGTCACTCTCCAGCATTCTCTACAATTTCCCGAGAGGTTTGTTCACATGCATGGACACATGTTTTTAAGTGGACTCGCAACTTATGCCAAGTCCAACTATATTCAAAAGAATGAATATCACCCACCTCTGTCCGAGAAGAGAGAGAACATCATAATACTTCACATATTTTCTACCCTATATGTTTCTATGTTTCTACCGTGATGTTTTTACCTGTTACTTTTTTGTTTATATTTCTCATAAATGTCAAGATGCATACTTAATCTTGCTTGGCTTGTTTGTTTGTTTGTTTGTTTATTTGTTTGTTTGTTTGTTTTTACAAAGTCATACAAAGACTTCAAAATTGGAAGAAAGTGTGTGAATTGATTGCGGCATATCAATAAAGTATTATGCAACTTCGGTGTTCATGTTATTGTGTGAACACAAAACACCTTGGCGCTATACCATAGCGTATACCAAAGGGATGCTATACCCGTGACGTCCACATGCTGATGTCATGCTCGCAATTATCCGTACCACGACGAAAAACATCAATTAACCTGGGTTTGCTATCCTTCATGTTTCTCCCCGTATTCCTGTCCGATACGTGTCTTACTTCCACTGTATAACTATTGTTCACTTTTTGCGCACAAACAAATCAATATTGTGCCAGCAAAAGCCACGTCCACCTCGGGACATAGTTTTATCAGGAGATTTGCCATTATTGACGGTCATGATGATGGCAGTTACCATGGCGACAGCTAAAATGCTTGAAGCTGATTGATTGTTGATCATGCTGTTGCCTTTAATAGTGAGTACAAGCATCACTGATAAATTGCAGTTATTGACCGTATGATATGAGGCTATGGTCAAGCTAGCTGACCACTTGTCCGACGAGAACAGATGCAATAATTAAGGTAATATGAATTATTAATATTAGTATCATGAGCGGGTGGTATTTATGCTAGTGGGTTGTTGATACTTTTTCTAAACGTATTTCTCGAAATTCTGCCTGCACGGTCAAGGGAAGACCGGAAAATGCTACATGTCCTATCAATCTTACTCCGCAGTAGCAATCTGAAAATCCATGGTTTACGAATGATTTCGTAACTTCAGTCGTCTCGTTTGGTTTAGTCATTGTTCCATTTTCTTTTTCATTCTTCCCATCCCTGCCAGTATGCTGCGAACAGCTAATAGATTGCAATGCATTATTGATGTAAACCATCGAGTGAACGTGGTGAATTAGCGCATGCGTACATGTAGGTAGATGGAAAATGTTTTTGTGTTATGTGTTTGTGTGTGTCTATGTGTGTGTGTACGTGCGTGCGTGTGTGTGTGTAAAGAGAGATTGGTTTTTTTCGATGATTTATTTATTGTTATTATTTCGATCTTATCATTTCGATGATTAATTTGTAGAGAATGGTTTTTCGATGATGCACAATGTTGGCAGGGATAGGTGTAGAGATTGATGGTTTGATTTATATATTTTGAATATCATTCTTAATCTTTCTTCCCCCACGTCAGACGTATGGTCAGTTTCGGCTTCTGGCGTATTAATGTCTTGGAATTGGTAATCATATAAAGCATTATGGCGGTCATTTTTTCCCCACGTCAGACGTTTGATCAGTTTTGGTTTCTGGTGGATTTGTAATATCATCATGAGCAGTAAATTTGGCAAAGATTGACGGAGATCGACGCCTGAAGAACTGAAAATCCAGAATCAACTGAAATATTCTTGTCTATTAGTCTACATTGATAAACAGCTATTATCTCAATTCTTTTCATTCACTATTTGATATTGAGTACATAATACTACATGGCTTCATTTAACTTCATTCGTTTTTGAGTCGTAATTATGTACATCTTGCTTGATAAGGTGATTATTCCATGATCATCACATGAAATTAATGGTGTAGAGAAATACTTCATGAAAGAAAAATGATCTCATATGAATAGATAAATAAGTTACTTCAAACCGTCAGGTACAATTTTGTGTGTGGGGGAGCGAGGGTGTGTGTCTGTGTGTGTGTGTGCTATTCGTACTCCAATTTTCACGAGCAATTGCTCCGCTGCTATCCCTCTTCACAAACGGAAATGCATGTAACACAAACCCACACACACGTACACACGCACACGCACACGCACGCACACCTACACCTACACACACACACACACACACACACACACACACACACACACACACACACACAAACACACACACACACACGTACGTGTACACTGGTTACGGACAATATTCAGTAATCTGACAATACCCCTTTGGCCTATGATGTACACTATGGGGTGAAAAGTAACAGAATTTTCCAAGAGCATTGCCAAATTAATGGCCATCTGTTGTCGAGATGACATCGCGGATCTTGTTTATCCATTCTAAGAGTCCAGTAGTCTCATCAGCCAGGAATAAAAAATGGAGCAGATTTGCATTGCGTATTGTCCTTCCGCTTAATCACACAGACGCCGCCGTGGGATTATCCTTGCTGTCACTGTTTTCCTGTTGTTTATCTCAGCCGTATGTGAAGACATCTCGACGCAGCCCGTGAAATAACACGTTGTTGCCCAACGCTGACATCACCCTTTCCCCCAACCGACGTGAACGCAGTCTCTGCGGAAGACAGCTGCAGTTGGATCTTGATACATCTTACCAGTCGGCGAGCGATCAGTGAAATCATTTTGACGAGAAAAAAAAAAATCATTTTTCTCACCAGAGCGGCCGGTTCGTCACCATAAAATGCAACAGATCACGTCTCGAGCTGGTTTCAGTGGTATGTATGATACTGTTTTATGAAACAAATCAAAGAGCAGAGACCTTTCTTCTTCTTCTTCTTTTCAGTTGTAAGGCCGTCGCTCGATCGATGAAAGGAACCGAGCATGCGCACTTGAGAAGCAATTCGCAAAGACCTATAAATGCATGAAGGCAACGTACCAAATTCAGTATAATCGTAAAATCCTACGTCGTTATATCCAGAAAGGCAAAAAGTGCTGGAGATTCGGAGTGAAGATATGGAGAGACATTTGGAGTTTTTATAAAGACTCCCGTTCTTTTGCCTGTTCTTGTTTTGACGCGGGGGTTGTTTCATTTTTGTTGTTGACTTTCTTTTCTTTTGTTGGGGGTGATGACTGGATATAGATAAGCACCATATAACCGTCTATGCCTCAGGTATCCTTTTGTGCATTCTTAATAGCCATGTCTGCTTTTTTTTTTCTTCTGTTTGCTCATTTAATATGACATTCTAATCATCGAAAAACAAGGTTGTTTTGCTGCGTTCGATTACAAACAAACACTGTCATCCTCGCCCAGGTCGAATCATAAGGGACCGCCGAAAATTCTTCAACACACTTGAATTTCGACTTAGACAATTATTGTGTTTCTGGCCATTCGGAGTCTAGATAGACTTTTCTTCCACTTTCAAGTTCCGAGATCTGTTCGGCGTGAGCGAAGTTGAGTGTATTATATTCTTCTCTTTTTTTTATTCTTTTTTTTTCTTCTTTTTTTTTGGGGGGGGAGACTTCTCCTCCATCAACGGGTCCTTAGTAGTCTTTGAATTTAGATATACTGTAAAATGCGTGGCTTCTGGAATAGGGCATGGAATATTGAAAAAAAAAAAACCGAATTGTCATATGGCCTTCAATTTTCTCCTTACTCAAATTGTACTCTTCGCACAAACTGTCAGACACATAGGTATTCATTAATACACATGCTAACACAAACTCCCAGTGAGACACACAATAAAGCACTAAAGTGTGTTGTTACAGCGATTCATCGCCATGGGAACCGGTTCTATAAACAGCCTCATCTGGCCCTAGTATGAATGCGCGCACCTGGTTCCAACCTAACCTATAACAAAAACATGACATCATCACTTCGGTACTCGTGTATGCATTGGAGTGCACCCCACTCGCTCGTACATGTTAAAACACAAAACAGCACGAATATTTGAATGATATCTTACATATTAATCAATATCTAAATCAATATTTTCAAACAACATTGTATGTTTGGGGGGTTTCACATTCCTGAAGCCATTATTCAGACGACGATAGCTAAATATAGTAACACGTAATACACATTGTACGAAAATGACCAAAGTATTTCGAAACAATGGGCTTTTTACCTCTTGTTTGCATCAGATGTCGAGGTGTGAACGCATTCTGCCCTTTTCATTTAATATGAAAAGGTAAACAATTACCAACGTTTTTATGTGGCGCCGCTATGGGTGAAGTAAAGGAGTTTCGCGCTTGCAAGAATATGCTCTCAGATGTTATGCTTCTTTCAGCGCAGATAAAATGGTACAGCTTTTGGCATTTGCCATGCCTGCTTTCTTGCTGCTGTTTGTCTTATAAATTGTTGACTAGTTTCGCTGTTTGTCTGTTGGTAAAGGTTTAGGATATGCCCGAGTATTCAAACTTAAAGCCCCTCCAACTTCACACGCCCCCGCACACTTAAAAAAAAAAATCAGAAGGGTACCGAATGCTAACGAAACAAATTCCCGAATGGCGCTTTTCTACTTATAGCTTCCATACGTATTTTAGCATTTTGTGCACGATCAATAGAAAACTGTGGGGTGAGATTCATATCAAAATGTTGAAGAACGCTTTCGTAAATTGAGAGAAACTTTAAAATGTCATAACTTCCCTTTTTTTTATATCAAAGTTTCACTATTATGCATATAAATTTAACTCTTTCTTTTAAGACTTTTAAACTTTTAACCAGGGCTAACCCGGGGCACTAAAAATTAATGTCGGGCCACCAAATTTCCAAAAACGCTATCTTTTTGTGGCACGATAGGGCAGCCTAAATTCAAATTAAATTTCAATATTTCCTTTTATTTCGGGTCATTGCATTTTTTTTTTCGGGCCTCCAAAATTTCAAATTGAAAGATTTTGGACGACCAGAGGAAAAAAACCAACCAAATTGGTTCCGAACCTCGTTTTATTTGCCCCAGAATTCCCATCTAATAATTTGTTTGTAGAAAACAGAAAATTCCTATTTGATGCAGTCTTCTTCAAATAGATATACATTTCAAAGAACTTAGTCATAGATATTTCAAATAAAATAAACAAAATATATTTTGTACGGTACATACTTGATACGTGAGAAGGAAGTGTACATTGCAGCGCCCGCCTTTCTAGACTTATAAAAACTATCGTTCGTTTTCTTTACGTCGTGATCTTATATTCCATACGTTTTACCAAATATCTTCAGCTATTTGCTTCTTATAATACACGAGCATTGAACTTGGGCACTATATGAATCCTGGACGTAATCAGAGTAGAAAGTTTGTGTCTTCATTTTAGGGAGAATTTGCTTTTTCTTAAGTTCTTTGACCTCTGAGAGGTTGTTTTCATATCTTTGTAAGGACGTGACTTAACTATTCACTTGTTGTTCAGAGCAAACAGACCTTGCAATATTTCAAGGGAAACTGTTTCAGAAGGTTGTTATTCATAGAGCATGTGTGCGTCATTTCTTTTATCATATTTCTTTCCCAAAGTCCATACGCCGTTATCAAATTTCCGAACATGGACAGCACAAGTATTCCGATCAGCAGTAGGCGGGCGATGCATTATACATGGGATTTAAGCCCTTGAGCCTGCTGCTTATATAACAGCACGAACAAAGTCGGTAAAAAAAGAAAATCATATTTTTTTTTATATGTAAGACTCTCTCCCGACAACCTAGACTTCTCCATCGATCACAGCATCCGCTGCAAGAATGTCTGATTATGAAAGATTGACCCAATATACCTTTGTATCTTCATCCGTTTATCTGTTTATGTAATCTATCATCCATCATTCCACCTATACATAACCTTTCTCTTTTTTCCTTTTATGTGACCTTTATATCATGGCCATGAAATGAATTTTCAAGCGGAATCTGGCGAAGAGCCAAAAAGTTTTTGAAAAATTAGAAATGCGTTATAAGCGGAATGATGTACAGTCTATCCGCTTCTCGGTGTATCAAATGAAATGACTCACATGTGTCATTGTTTCATAAATGCCTCATTTATTTTCTTTCCAAGGACAATTTGGATCTGGAACCGTCTACCTAGTCAAGTTGTGCATGCCACCAGCCTGACAACATTCAGAGAGGCTGCTCTCCCCTGTATTACAACCTTGAAGCCTTCTTCCGCGGACCCCTCATCCTTTAAAGGAGGATGCATTCAGATTTTACTCGCACAGCGCGCACTTTTATTGTAAATAAAGATCATTACCCTACCTAGCACCCCCGCACGACACACATGTGGAATTCATCCCAGTATAGGCCTACAGCTTCTTGGAAGTGGAAGAGGGATTACAGTTTGACATAAATCAGTAAATGCTTTTCAAAAGGATGACTATATGTCGCATCGATATCCAGTTTTATTGGGGGCCCCTACGATATAAGTATTGCTTCTCCTGGGGTTCCAACCAATGAGTTTAACTCTTCTTTCTTTGTTCAAAGTTTACTTGTATATGATTAATATCTTATGTATTTTGGTGTCTTTTTGTTGTACTCTTTAAGTGATAGTGAATAACTATAGAATTGAATTGAATAATGTGTGATATCACCTTTAAAAAATACAAAAATCCCACAATTCAAGGTAAAGGAGTGTTTTGTACAAAGCTATTTCACCCTTCCTCTGCCTATAGTATCCTTTGGGCATGTCGATAATACCAAAAACATATCCGACGAAATAAAAGTAAGGCAAACCTTGGGTATAAGAATGCCGCAGCCCCAGACGCTGGTTGTGACCAAAAATGAGGATAATGCGAGGATTATCTGCCAAAATGCCAAGAATCGAAAGATGGGGGTTAATGGCTGTGCCCGTTGGCGTAAAAAAAATGTCGTGAAATTTCTCCATCTTGAGAAGAAAATGGGTATCATACCCGTGCGCAGGTGCAAAATAGCTGTATTTTGGTCTAGAAGGTGGGGAAAAAAATGACCGATACTCGCGGAGTTGCCGAAAGACAAAACTTCCTACACTCGAAACTATTCAAGGTTTAACGAAAGTTTTTTCGACTCTTTTGTCTGTCAGGTAATATGAAGAAATTACCAGAATTTGATGATGAAGATGAAAATTATAATCATAAAGTGTATAGTTTGCTTGTTTTCTTATGTTATTCAGCACACTTCCAAAATTTCCCTGCTTTTTAGTCTCAATAACAGAGTTATTGCATGGCAAAGGAATTAAATGGCATTTATGATATTTGCAATTCAGATCACATCGCGCTCGCTGTATGGTCAATGATTGAATTGATATTTGACGAACCCGTCCTCATCTGATAGAATAAACTTAATTTTTTTAAACAGAGTAGATACCGGCAATATTTATCCAAGCGAGCCTCTCTAGATTAAGTGCGCAGTTTTCCACGATGATAATAACCTTTAGGAAACCAACTAAACATTGAGTCGATAGGGACATGTAAAGGGGGTGACATCCCTTTTGCAATTGTGAACGCATCCGGCAGGATTCGAACCAGAGATCAAAAGCGCGAGCCTCATCCACATCACCACGAGACTCTAAATAAAGGATGATTGTGTGTAGTGGGCTTTCCGAAGCCTGTATCAGACCTTTGCGTAGGGGAACCATGTTCCATCTATCAACTCAGAATTACCATATACCGCATGTCACAGGACAACCTTTCAGTTCTTGTTCTGCGGGCGATGTCTCAGGTATTATAATAAAAGACCAGGCAACTCGTGCTATTCATTTCTGCCCCTGGATATTTCCTTGATATTTGGGAGGATGATTTCTTTTTTTGGTCATTTCTTGAGGTAATTGTCCAGTAATGGCATCGTTAATATTGATTTAAGTGTTGTTCGCATGCCAGCGCACTAAGGAAATAAAGTACTTTCAACAACGTTTAGCTGGGTAGCCCATGCAGGCGCACTGGAATTCGTAACTTTTTTTTTTTTTTTTTTTTTTGCGGAAAACGGCATCGAATGCCATCTTTAGTTGCCTAGTCGGAGATGATGATTTCGCGAGCAATCGAGTGAGTAATCTGCAAAACAGCCGGGGGAAAAATGTCTTCGCTGAACATTTCCTGATCCCGAAATTTCCAGTTAAAAAGTTGTTTAGCCCCCGGTGCCGATGCGAGATGGCGGTGTGACATATTGCTGTTGCATTAGACTGTACGCTGATCTAACGACGTGTTTTGTTTTTTTCTTGGAAGAGATGCATTTTAACGTGAAAATCGGAAATGCATCAGTTTTTCATCAACATGATATCCACTTACAGTAATGCATTCTCATGACAAAGACAAAATTGTAGAACTATGCTGCATCAAAGTACCACAGCTAATATTTTCATTGTTTTTCCATGGAATGTCTTAATCACCAAATGGCGCCTGTACGTACATATATCATGTATGTCACGTATGTTTGTATGTAAGCGTGTAGGCATGTCTCTTTATGTGCATATTTGAATGTGCTTGAATTCTCAAACTAAGAATTGATTCTTGCAATACGCAAAACCTATCCTTCAAGTAATAGAAAAGACCTCCCTAAAAGGAAATTTAATACACGTATTGTTCGTCTATATTTCTTTATCCAAAAATATGGCATTTGTAAGTTGGTACTCCTGTTTCCCACAGATTGCTTTTCGTATTCCAGACAACTATATCTCTAAGGACTAAGTTTTTAAGGCTGATCGATGGATGGGAGCTTGTAGGCTTGGTAAGGAGGTATATCCACACCATTTTACACCCGATGGCGCAGCTGAGCATTCAGAAGCATGCGGTGTATGGCCAACATGTGATGGGAGAAAAAAACGAAGCGTCCTTCTTTTTACAACAATTGCACACGCGTGAGTAACAAAACAAATAAAAATAAAAAGATACATCTCTCCGTTCGCAAATATTGTAGCATTATCACACGTAAATTGCTTGGAATTTGTGTGAGGGGGAGGGGGTTGTTTGTTCGTTTCTTATCTAACTGTCTTATTGCAGAAAATGTTGGACAATCGAGTACAGGTAAACACTACCCGGATGACAATTGCGGTCTTATTCGTCCAGGGTAGCTCCGTCGGTGTAGGGGGTATTTCCCCTAGGGGGTCCTTTCCGTTTTTGCATTTTTCCAGGATCGTGAAGTACTCTTTTATACGCCAGGGTTAAGAGCGGCATGGTTGGTAAAACGTGACCACACAAATGCATTGACGAGTGATGCTGGCGTTCTTTCGGCTAACTTTGTAGCAGTAATCATTATAAGGTTGGGTTGTCAATGCACGACGCCTATCATTAGAAGGCTTTAGATATTGCAGTCTCGACGGAAGAAGCATTCTTGGTACTTTAACAGGGGGCGCGGAAAGTTTTTAGTGTATGTATGCATGTGGGTGTGGGGAAGTGGGGAAGGGATGGGGAATGGGTGTGAGCCGGAGGTAATGCTCGTGGTTATGTCAAAGGTCAACGCTACCCCCTGTCCTCCTCCCCTCCTCCCCTCCCCTCCTCCTCTCACTCCCCTTCTTCCCACCCCTCTCCGCTCCTTCCTTCCCCTCCCCCGCCCCCACAGTGTTTTCATTTTCATTTTCTTTTTATAAAGAGTGAAAAGAGCTAACCCCCCATCATTCCGCGGCTCCTACCAGGTACAGTTATCTGGCCATTTCAGGACAGGCTCCTAACCGGATGAGCGATTTGGCCCGACATGGGAGAAACAACGTTTATGTACATGTACATGTAGCTGCCGACTAAGTGGTAGCTAAGTAGGTAGCGTACACTGCAACAGTGGTGTAATCTTGCTAGCTTAGTGACATGATAGAAAATGAGGAATTAAAACTTTTTTGAATGAAAAATTCATAATATCCGTTGGAATTATTATGGCTATATCGTGTGAGTTTTGTGGAGTTTTAAGTTTGAAATCCCTTGGGGGGGGAGTGCATTCTTTGAGTGAACACGTCCGGATGATAAAGATATCCAAATTAAAGATGGCCAGATGATTTAGGTCGGACTGTATTTAGGAATGCAGTGAAATGTCAACATTGACTTGATAGCTTTGTAAGGATCTTATTTGTTTGCTTTCGGCATAAGATATGAAACAACTCTAGCTGAACCTAGTATTCTCGAGGAGCTTTCATAGCGAGCGGTAGTATCTTGGGTATTTCCTGTCAACCATACACGAAATTCTTTTCTTGGAGAGAAATATCATAAGGCCCTAAAAAGGACCAAATCAATCTGATTGATTGATTGAATGACTGATTGACTGATTGATTGATTGATTAAATGATAGATTGATTGATTAAATGATTGATAGATTGATTGAATGATTGATTGAATGATTGAGTGATTGATTAAATGATTGATTGATTGAGTGAGTGAGTGATCAATCATTGTTTAATTGGTCGATTGGTCGATTGATTGATTGATTGATTGAACATGAAACTGAAACTATAGAAACTGTGCCCCGCTGAAAAGAAAACTGGAAACAAAAAATTCAATTCAATTCAATAAGTATCAAAGCGGCAGGAAGGAGAAGAGGGAATAATTAATCAGAATTTGAGAACAATGCATGAGATTTATGAACATCAATCATAATGAAAATTAATCATTCAGTACGGTACGTTAACGTAATGGTATGTGGAGTTCATGATACAAAGTTGAATTTTTATATACTTTCATCTTCGAACAATAAGGAGAAACACATGGAAATGGATAGACAGTCAATTCCTTCGGGAATTTATTACATTTATTTTCACGTATTACTTTGCATAATGATACCGTATTTGCACTCACCCATACTGTGTGTCGCTCACCAATTGACTGGTACACTTCTTCGTTTATTGTCACAGGCGTCTTAAAGTTGTTGTTTTTTCTCATAAATGAATAGAGATTACGTAGTAACCTAAATCATTGTAATGTTAAACCACGGTCTTCTTGTTGGACTGAGGCGCATAGCTATTCTGACTGGGCTGGGCTTGGCAAGACTTTACAAATAGATCAAGTTATGATGGATTACTAAATGATGTTGAAAAAGCTGGATGGCAACTAACAAGTTAAAATCCTGGACACCTTAAGGTTTAGTCTTGCATTACGGCATAGAACGACAAGGGTTGGCCTTTTAAAGTGCGTAGATGAACATCGGATGATTTGTTGAAATTTGTTCGAAGCAAATGCAATTATCCGAGGAAACACGAGCTCCTCGTCATAGAAGGTCCGATTCAAAAATCTGCAAACTTTGGATAATAATTTATACAGTATCTATATATTTTCTGCCTGAAATTACGCATCGTTTTGATTAATGATACCTCAATCATTAATTTGATACTAACAATGGGGAGCTAAATTTGTAACGCAGCAGGTGGTTTAAAAAACAAACCACACATTTCTGTGTTGAGAGGCTGTAAAGTTATTACGAGGCAAGTAAAAAAAAAATGTATTTCAAGAGAATTGAAATGAACATAAAATAGATATTCATTGCATAATCATTTCCATCTTTCTCTTATACACGTATGGACCCATGTAAAAGATATACCACGAGAGAAGTTTAGTCAGATTTTTCATCACAGAGAGCACAGTAGAAGAATTATCAATGAGCAGTCTCTGTATACACAATTCTGCCTACGTGTATATACGATTTTTTTAAACTGCATCTTGAAAAAAAAAGACATTGAGAAAACAGATCTTAGGTAAGCCAGTTGACGTTTAGGGACCTTGTAGATACCATGCTGTATGGCATGTGTTCGTCCTTGGAAGCAAAATCATCCTTGATCTGATTCAGTTGCTAAATCTATTCGAAATACAGATGTCACACCGTCATATTTTTGAATCCTTCTCTGTTGTCACGTTCGTTGCATTCAATACGCATTTTTCTCACTACTTTTCATCGTACGTGCAACCAAGTGAATCCATAATTCAAGAAAAAGAGTGCTCAATTACCAATGATCTCTCTTTATCTCCTCTCTCTCTCTCTCTCTCTCTCTCTCTCTCTCTTCTTTACACGTGTGTGTATACATCTCCATGTTTTCTATCTATATGTATATCTGCCTCTTTTTTACTTTTCTCTATTCTCAATTTCCATTACGCTATTATCATTCATGTGTATTTTTTAACTTATAAAAGGAACATGCGAATTCAAAAGCAAAGTTGACAATACGTGAAGTTGAACACACTACCTCTTGCCATATCGAAAGGAAAAGGCCCCGAATAGCTCGAATGCAATAAAATGATCGATACTGTGTTTACTTAGTGCTCTCAGAGCAATAATCGCTTTCACAGAACGTCAAGCAAGCGATGGCTGAAAGACTCAGTCGGAGAGAAACAGCCGCCACTTCATCAATTTCTAAAGTAGTTTGATTGATTGCACGGAGCGAAGACGGAAATCGACGGCTGGAATTCGAGGAGCGTTCCATACTCTCTCTCTCATCTTTTCCCCGTTGATTATCCTGTTACTGTGAGTGGAGGGAGGGGGTGCTTTGCTGTGGAAGGTTTGGGAAGGGGAAGGGAATAGATGAGAAAAGTAAATGTAAATGTGCGAGAACACTCCTGCCTAACAAAACAAAACATACAAACACAAACAATACCTTCGATGTTCATTATAGCATCAAAAGCTAATGCTGCTTGTAAAAGTACTCCACGCCGTTTAGGTCTGTGCTTAAGTCTGGAATTCCAATGACAATTCAGCATATTTTTTCCTTGAAAAGGGGGTAACGTATATGTCTCTGTCTGGGGGTATACTTTCTAGCAGCTGGAAAACATGAGTGCATACTATGATCTGGACCCATCCACTTGAGTCGGTAATCCACTTAAATGGCCAAGCTTCGATCTTTACGGCTTAGATTTGCATGCAAGACAACGCATTATGGTGAAGAATTTCATTTTGTTTGTTCGCTTGTTGAATTTCCGATTGTGCGGACATTCAACTTACTCATCATGTTACACTATGCTGTTATAAACAATAACTATAGAAATGCCAAACATGAATCCTCTGGCGAAAAATGACGAAATTACAAGGAATTTTGGTCAGTTGTGTGTCCAAGCAAGTTTGTCACATTACATAGGGACTTTTATTCAGTTTCAGTTGAATTTAGAATTGAAACTTTTAATTGTAATCACCGGTAGATTTTTCGAAACTGTTGAAGATCAGCGTTAAAACGGAACATAGGCCTACCTATTCCGAACAAAAATCATTAACTTCCTTGGGACGTTAGATCACCACTGCAGAATGAAATTATTCCTACCCGGTTGACTCACCTTCACACATAATAACCAAGCACTGACGAGTTGCACAGAAGAATTTCTGACACTTTATGACACTCGGTATGATAGGATACACCATTTTAGATAGAAATGGCGGATAACCAAGATGATTAATTGATAGACAGTTAGATGCCAAGTTGTACTACTCGATAGAGTAGAACGAAGTTTAGATGTTCTCACTATGCGATGGTAATACCACAGACTTTTACGATCACAATTTGGAGTGATCGTAAAAACGAAAGGCTCGTCGCTGGTAGGAAAAGATTAAAAAAAATCGCGCTACTCATATGCGATATTTCTGAATTTACGACGAAATCATTCCACTACGTTTGGTTGTCTCCATGGACAGAGTTTCAATTCATATCAGAAATGGAAGCTGGTGCATGGGTTCATGCTCTATGAGATCAAAGCCCTAATATCATTTGCTATAAAATGGCCGGTAATTTCATCACACGCTCCGGTTCCCTGTCATTTATGGCAATCATGGCATGGTAATGATTCCGAATTGGAAGCGGGAAGCAATCGGTGGGCGTAATGATTTTCCACGATCATATTTTGAGCTGATTTCCTGTGGTACCTCCTCCCCCGTCCCATCACAAACACGCATGCAAAGATGATATAGCACATACACATAAAACCGGACACACATACACACACACACACACACATGCACACACACACACATGCACACACACACACATACACACACACACACACACACACGCACACACACACACACACACACACACACACACTCTTTTTCAATGGTATTTACACATTGCCATTCTAATGATTCAAAGGCATCGTAACTGGTACTGTTGTACCAAATGATATAATTTGGACATAAGTAACAAAAGCAATTATATCCTTCCTGTGTACAACATTTTTTTTTCACAGAAGTAGGAATTATCCCTCGAAAATATAATCCGTAGCATCTCATTTTTCAAGTTGATAACAATTGAAATGAAAAATACAAAGAAGATCGTATAGCGAAACACAATGGAATCATGTTGTAATCATATAATCAATCATATAATTTACAAGCCTATTTACACTCCCACTTTTCTTTGCTAATCAAACCATGTACACAAAAGTGATGTTAAAACTCAGCTTAATCTCAGAAAAAGCTATCTTGATCCACCTGATCAAACTAGCCAAAAGCTGCTTCATGGCACTAACATCTGTGCCACTGAATCATATCTTTTAACATACAATACAACTTTATTCTTTTTTTCTTTTTCACACACTCTCATACACACAAACACATACACACACACACACACACACACACACACACACACACACACACATAGACAACTATACTCCATCCTTAACCATTTAAAATCCACTGATCTCTGCCCACCCTCCTCGAGAACCATAATGATTGAAGGAGAGCAGGTTGTAGGATGATGATAGAACCCCATTTCCCTGTTGCTGTTGGTAAGGACCTGTTTTGCGCCTTCATTTTATCTTCTTTTTTCTTGTCTCTTCCTTTATCAACTGCCCAGAGAAGCAGCCGACAAGTTCACCCTTAATATACCAGAATCAGAAATCCCCACAGACTTTGTTAAGAACTCACGAGGTTATCGCAGGCAATGGGTCAAATGGTGTGACATGGGAATAACTAATGCACGGTATAATGCTTTGTCGTACGGTCCCAGAATCATTAATTGCCAGAAGAACCACGCGAGAGTTTGGGCGGCGAATCAAGTGCTCTGAAGCAGCGCACACCTCTCTATGGACTGGAATTTCCGTACATGCGAAGTTTGACAATGAACAGATGGAGTCAAAAAGCTCAAGTACGCCATTTCCCCCTTTGTGATACTCTCGGTTACGGTGCCAGCTCTTCTAGAAGTGCAATGCAATCGAAAGTTGGTGGAAAAGTGAGTATGTACATAATTATATGACTGGTATGGTGGATTTTACGCTGTTTATATTTTGGTGACATGTATGTTTAGCTAGGGGAAAAGAAAGTGTTAGAAAAGAAGTAGTAACTAAGTATTGATGGTATGATGCTCCGAAAGTAAAGATGCTCCAAGTGATTCTTTTAGTTGGTTTCTGAAAAAAAATGTCTGCATTTTCTTCATATACGCAAGCTGCTAATGATATTGTGTTTCCCTATGTCCTTTCGTCGCATAGTTTTATTTTCTCAAGGAGCGTAGGCCCACTATGAAGTGCACATTCAAGTTGAGGGCGCATCGCTTGTTCATTTGAACTTGATACAGCCGAACTGCAAGTCGATCAAATTATTATTACTGAGACATATTCGTTCCATCTCATTTCGGCCACTTGTATAGCTTTTAGAGGATGTGCGGAATCATTCAGTGAAAAGAAGGACCTCGAGAATTAATATGGCTGTAAGGCTTGCTCATCTGTGTTTTGCTTTGCCCAAGTCATGTTTGGAAGGCGCATTTGTGGAATGCAGTGCCGTTGTATCCTAGGTAACCTAAGCGATTGCTTCGGGATACGACGACAAAATCGACATTTCTGTGTCGTTGGTGTCATTTCTGTGATTGTATTTCTTTTTCGTTTCTTCTCTCCTGCAGTTCAAATCGACCACCGTAGCTGCGGGGATGTTCTCATTATGACACGGCGAAATTGCCGCGTGCGGGTTATGAACTAGCTACATGCCTTCGAAAACATAGAGATATTGTTTGGTAGGGCTTCACAGAGAGAGAGAGAGAAAGAGAGAGAGAAAGAGAGAGAGAGAAATGAAATAAGGAAAAGAAGAGACGCGGTATAAGTACGCCAACGTTATCAAAAACAAAAACCACTTATAATCAGAAAATAAAAGCAGAAGTAAAGATCAGAGAACAGAGCAAAAACTTCTGGCAGCAGTGGAGGTTATGAAAGGGATAAAAGTTCTGTTTCAATTTTCTGCAAAATGAAACACACGCAAGTACATACATACATACATACATACATACACCCACATACATACATATACATGCGTACATATACATGCATAGGTCAACATGCGTAAATACGTACAAACATACATAAATATAAGTCTGAATTATATTTTCCTATTCTAACTTCAAAAAGACCATACTGCACTGTCTCTCGATAACTTTCACTTAGTTTCATCTAAGAAAGAGATGCAGTTTCTAATTATCAACAAACATGGTGTTGTTACACTCTCCTGTACAACTCAATTTGCATGGGAAGTTGCCATCAATGGAATTATCAAGTGAACACGTGAAATAAAAAGCATTTATATCTTTCTCCCTTTTTTTTTTTTTTTTTTTTTTTTGGGGGGGGGGGTTCTTTTTCACGTCCGGTGATAAATGCCCTCACATCCTGTAAGTCTGTTTCGACTTTTATAGGGATAGAGAAGTTGAATAGTTGTACATGAGCAATGACATATAATGCAGAGCAATATTAAGGTTATTGTGATAGTGTTTGTCACATAAGTCAAGGTCAGTGCAAAACCTTTCACCTTTAAAGGGAAACACAGTTTGAAGGTGAAAGGGTGGAACGAGCCGAGGTTGGGTTCTTAGTTAAGTCAAGACCTACCCATGACGTGGTGTGCTAGGCTGTTGTGACAGAGGGAGTCAGTATAACGCCGCGGTACGCACACATAGCATTTACGCTAATTGATCCAATCTATATCCTGGGATTACTATGATGTGTTGAGTTAGCTTGATACTGATTGTGTACTTACAATACAAGTGGTAATGAATAGTGTTGCGAAGAGAATTTTTGTTGAAAGGTAAATGGCATGTGTCTTTGCTTTACTGAAGCAAACCGTGTGACAGAAGTCAACTTTACGCATGATGTGTGGCAATACACTTGGAGGAGATGTGAAGCAAATGCAAACCAAGAATTCAATCAGACACAATCATCTTCTTTCTTTCTACCAATTATGGGGAAGGTGTTAAAAGAAAAGTTAATGACGTCCTAGGAATGTCATTACCCGTGGACGTTGGAATTTTATTGTGAGCCTTAATTCGAAGTTGGATAAGTGTATAGTGTCTGAATAGTGTATTCATATACAAAATATGGATTACTTCTCGGGGCATTATTGATGTCATCGCCTTGCATTGCGATGGCATCGGACAAGGGTCAATTCTATATAACGCTATGGAGGCCAACCGTTTACAATACATGTGCATAAACACTGCTAGAGTGCATCGTATACTTACCAAAATAGGACAGTTCAGTACGGGTGGGGCACATTGGGACAAATTGAGTACTATATATCTAAAGCTCCGGGCAATTATTGAATTCGTTTCGTAGAATTGAGAATTTATGAGGTATGAACAACTCGACTTATTTCTTCACATTTGATGACAATGGTGGTCATTGCCGTGTTTGTTTATTTGTCGGTATCCTTGTTCTATTGACAACGCACCGACACACTGATGCCTCCGCAATGACGCGAAATCAAACAACATTGAAGAAATCTGACGTGTAACATAAGAGTCGAATGAAAAAAAAAATATATATATACATCTGTATATGAAATTGACCATGCCAGTTCTTAGGTTAATAATGGTATTTATTCGTTCAATGTGTACACTGCAAAAAGTCCGGTGTTAAATAGTGAACACCGAGCTGGTGTTAAATTTTCGGTGCTCATTTATGGTGTTAAATTAACACCTCCGGGTGTCATTTCCAAATATAAGACTGTTTTTTGAAGAGTTTCTTAGCAACTGCACTTCTTGTTGATTTTTAATTTAAACAAGACGATCAAGAATTTTATATTAAAATACTAGATTTTTGAAAAAATGTGAAAATAAATTTACACCACAGTAACACCAGCTGGTGTGGTCTCTTATTGAAGCTGGACGGGTGTTAAACCATTAATATCAACACCAACAAATATCAATTCAACACCATGTGGTGTCATTTTTTAATTAACACCAGTACAGTGTCAAAATAACACCAGGTACAGTGTCAAATTAACACCACGAAGTGTCAGGTGAACACTTTTCAACACCATCACAGTGCATTTTCTACACCTGTGGGTGTGGTCCTCTATTGAAGTTTGATCGGTGTTAGATTTAACACCCATGGTGTTAAATCTAACACCGATGTTTTTACAGTGTATCCTCTTTACTAGAGAGCTGTTTTGTTTCCGTTTGTGCGGTTGTGTGCGTATAATTTGTTTTGTGTTTCCCCCGTTTCTCAGGCAATTTGCCTAATAGTTTTGTTTGCCCATTACAATTACTTAGTGCTCGTGGGGGACTGCATTCTACAAGTCAGGCGTTTCAGCAGTTCCCTCCATTTCCGACAACTTTTTTTTTATACAATCCAGTTACATTTTGCCTACCATGATTGCATTTTTTTACATTACTAGTATGTTATCCTTTTAGTATAAAAATGAGCTGCATTTATTTCGTATGTATACGCAAATGTACATTATACTTTTGTTGGAAATGAAATGAAATGAAGTGAAATGAAATGATCAGACAACATTGAAGGAAGTTCTCCTTCTCGGAGGAGAAAGAGGACGAGTTACATTATAGACGTTTAAAAAAAAATGTCTGGAATTGACCATGCCAGACCAGAGAAAAGGATGGGGGTTAGTGGGGAATCAAGCTTTATCTTTGATTGGTTTGTTTTCCGGAGCTCCCTAGAGAACAGGAAACGCGCAGTTATCAAGTCAGTTAGAGGCGAAGGCTATAGAGAAGCAGAGTGGGGGCTCTGACCCTTTAAGTGACGTGCTATGCTACTGCTCATCTCGGGGGCTAAAACCAGCAAATACTTCCCATAGCCTGCGCAAAATATGAGGCAATTTCAAATGTAAAGAAGGGGTTTCTGCAGTTCAAGGGGCGGTCGTTAGTCAAATAGGTAAACACCAATGATTGACAGTCCGCCAGTTTTCGCGCCAGACTCGTCAATAACACTTGCTGAGAACTCTTCATGCTACCTCCAATCCGTCTACTTCAGACGTGCGCTGAATCGAGAGAAATTAACCAAGTCATTTCTCATCCCCCTTCCCTTCATACTCTGCATGTTATACGACTGAAATTTGATTTTGTTTTTCATAAGTCAATTACCACCCTCAATCAGACTGTTCCGAATAAGAATGACGTGGTGATCAAGTGGAATGTTGGAGATCGAGGGAGAGAGAAAAGTGATGGATGGATAATGGGGGGAAAAGGGGGAGGCGCTGAGGAAATATCACGAGGTAAGAAGACAGAAGAAAAGCTGGAGAAAATAAAAGAGAATAGAAGGGATAAGATGGGAAATCCAAGAACGAGAATAATGTATTGATCAGCGATTACATGCAGCGATCAAAACTTGTGGTGTATATGATAGCTAAAGAAGACAGTAAAGCGTAAGGACGTCAATAATACTGGCAGAGAATTCTACCCGCACGCTACCTCAAAGTCTGCCCCATCCGTAGATTGAATTGAAAGTATTTTTTTCTTATCTCTTTTTCTTAATTTTATTCCTCTTTAATGCTTGATATAATTCGTCTGTAATTCAATTTCTTATAAGTCAATCATTCTAGGCAGGCATACTATTTCAGAGTGAAGTGACGGGATGGGAAGAGGGGGGTGGAGAGCGGAGGACGAAGTGAAAAGAGAGAGAGCTACAAAAAAAGTTATAGGAAGAGAAAGAGAGGAGAAAAGTAGCAGACAATACAGAACATCCAGAGTCGGGTAGACACAGACAAACTTGAAAAGGAAGGAGTGATAGGAATGAAATAGAAATCGGAGAAATGAGGAGAGGAAGAGAAGATAGAAGGTAACACGTGCAATTTCTCTCTTGCGTCAAATACTGAGAAATTATTGGAAATATTGTTCCATAATATCTGTGAGGAATGCTCATGAATTTTCAACCACGAATAAAAGAAAAGAAAGAAAGAGAAAAGAAAGATCTGAAAATGCAATCACTAGGAGAGAGAGATGGAATGCCAGCAGGATAGAAGCATGTACTCACTATAAGAAAGTAGATTCTCTTTAAAGTCAATCCAGCCCCGGGGCTTAAGTGCTTTTCCCTTCAAGTTTAGAGAAACTACTTCAATCACAAGGCGCGCAGTTTTCCTTGCCAAAGAGAATATATGTAATTTGGCTCTGAAAGAAAAGGGGAGGGGGCGGCAATTCCTCTTCAAACTTGATGCCAGATGGAAACATGCAGACGTATCAGCTCAATCATTTTAGGTAAATTGAGCTGAGCTGATTATTTCTATTTTGCTCTTCTTTTCTTGAAATTAACTCTTCGTCTGCTGCTGTTTTGGGTTTGTTTTGATTCGGTTTCGGTCTGATTTTATCTCTGTATTTTTTTTTTGTCGGTAAAGTGAAAAAGAGATAGAAAGTACACATACAAGATAAAGGATACAGGTCTATATTATGACCACGATTGTCACTCCCCCAGAAAATATAACGTACATGAAAGCAGCGATGTTGCACTGCAGTCATCAGTGTCAATAGAGAGAGAGAGAGAGGGAAAAAAAAGCAGTAGGGGAGACAACCTCTGTAAGCAGTGATACAGTTCAAGTGTAAATATTCCACATGTGCGTGCCTGCGGCGTGATGGTTAGGCAAGTATGTGTTTTATGTCTTTATTTGGTTTGTGTCGTCTTGGAACAATTTGTGGCTAAGTGGATGAGATCTGAATTCTCGTGTAAGGGATCCCCGCTTCAAATTCGGCCCAACTAGTAGACCTACGTCCTTTAATGAATGTGATACATCTACGTACAGCATCCCTCTTTACACAGAGTTTAAAAATGGATGACTGACTGGCAATTCTGGTAATGGCACGGCCTCTTTTGAAAATAGTGGTAATGAAGATTTAACCCTTGGGAAAAGAAACACGGTCATAATACCATTTCCATTGATTCATATCAGTCATTCTATCATTTCCAGACAACATACGACAAAATACAGCGAGTCGGCATGTTTTCATTATGTTGCCTTGTTGTTGTCCGTTGAATAGTTAGACAGGCCTAAATCATAACGACAGAAACCCTACAGTGATAAACGATACAATCTTCGGCAATGAACTTGATAAAAATATAACTTCTTAATGCACAAGCTCTAGCTGCACACATGCTTGTATTTCTGCAAATTAGCGGGATCGATACTAAGGATATCGACACGATGCGATAAGATACGCTGCGATACAATACGATACTTTACACTTTCCTTTTACGACAATGCCGTCTGCGCTCAATCGTTCGTCAAGTTCACCGTCCGCTGTGTAGCAAAAACGAAGAGGGGTGCGCGTGAGGCGACAAAATGAGTGTCATGGGACCGAGTCATTTGGGGGGAAAAGGTCCAGTTCAATCAAAGCGAGGGGGCACCCCGGCAGGTGACCGAGCACAGCAGGACATTATCATTTCTAATGCCCTCATTTGTTATTTAGCACTGCATTGTGTTGGGTTGAGTGTAGATGCTCCACATTCTCCTATTCAACACCTTATAGATCTGGGGGGTTTTTTTTTAGATTCTGTGTTGCATGTTTCTGTATTGTTAATCGATGTAATAATCTCTTCGTTCTAGGCGTGTGCTTACTGCTGATGATACCCCAATGTTATCTACTATGGATTAAAAAAAAATTGATGGAGGAATAAATTCCCTATCACATCCCAATGCTGTATAGCCCCGTCGAACTGCATTGCAGTACAAAACAAAGACGGCATCATCAACCGCATTAAGCACATCATGAACATCAACATCTACGAAAGAGAAGCGCGCTGTTATAGAAAAGAGGTCATTTTGCACCTCTTTTTCTGAAAACAAAAATATACTTGCCCGTTATATAACTTCTCCTTATTTCACTACGCCCCTCTCCTGCTCTGTCATCAACCCTGCCACCCTCATTTCCCACATACACAATCCCACTTTACACACATCACACCTGTATGCTCTCATCAATATGCTCATATAATAATAATATTATAAACGCACACAACTACGCACACATTCACTGTCCCATGTTCAGCTGTTAACATTCGTAGCTTCGAAATACATCAGAATTCATAAAGTTATTCCTATTATTGTGACATTACATTGAAAAATCTGTCTGCTATCAGACTTTAACAAATAATCTTAAAATGAGAGATTCGTGGTACCACCACAGACTATGGGTGCTGTTCGTTATTCCGAAGGTTCGATATTCCGAAGGTTCGTTAATCCGAAACACACAAATTCCCTATACATAGAGGTTCGTTAATCCGCAAATTTGTGGCGTTATTCCGAAGGTTCGTTATTCCGAAGATTTGTTCATCTGAAAATGAAATTCGGAAAAACGAACCTTCGGAATAACGAATCTTCGGACTGAAGAGCCTTCGGAATAACGAACCTTCGGAATAACGAGCTGTAACCAAGACTATACCTATTAAACTTTATATCAAACCATTGCCATATCGACAATACGTCGCTATTCATGCAGACACTGGCACACATGAACACACAAATAAACACACACACACACACACACACACACACTCATACACCGACAAATCTGACTAATCCGGAAGAAATACTGAGTACAACGTTTATGCATTAACAGGCATTGATTATAGCAAAGAGACCATGCGGCACTTCGCACAAGGGAAATCCAATCAACGTGCTTGCGAATGTTCTCCTAGTGAACAGAACTACGAAAAAACTGCTGAGCTTTTCTTCTTATATCCCCCCTCTCTGTCTCTCTCTCTCTCTCTCTCTCTCTTATCTCTCTTTACTTTCCGTGAGTTCATTGCTGTCATTTTTCTTTTAAGAAAGCAAATACAAACGCAACTCTACAAGAAAAAAACACCCTGCGGTATATATCTTTATATTTCAGGCTATTGTCGCGAGGGCTTCACATTTTTGCTCAAAATTGCATTTCATCCGTACCTAGTATTGCGATCTGGTTTTGATTTATAATGGCACTTCCATGAAATTACGATACGACTTCCGTTTTGTTTTCCTTTGACTGTGTTTGTGTTCAATGTCCTATTGCCCAGGAGCAATAATGAGTTGGGGGTTATTGCCCTCGTTCATGGATGAAATTCAAAGAGGCGCAATCAGAACTGAAATTGTCTGGCAGCTGTTGTGGATTCAAACACCCTTGAAAATGGAAGCTATTCTTGAAACACGGGTAAAACGTTCAGAGACACCAGATAATATTTGCAGGACGTTGTTATTGCCCGAGTTGTTCCTCGTATAAGTATTACTTGATGAAGATTGTCAGAAAAAAGTGTTTCAAAGTCGTACATATTTTCGATTATGCTCTTATGTCTGCGTTTCATATAATGTAAAGAAAAATACAAAAGGAATGCCCAAACAGTAGTCTAAATGGCAGTCATCAATAGGAATGATGATGCCCTTGTTATGATCTCCCTGAAATTAGGATCTATATGCATACCAATTACTGCCTATCATCTTCAAACCAAGAGCAAAAAAACATTGTAACTGCATAAATCGAAGTCGTATATTGCCCAGTTCACGGAATCGAGACAAGATCTAGAGTAATCTGCCAACTACGCGGCATTAACATCTCATTTGATATAGATATGATGCCTCAGGTGTATATTTACAAGTCTCAATGCCGCGGTACTCTAAGAGCTGAAAAGCTATTAGTATGATAACTGTCGAAATGCACTGCACGATTGAGGATGCCGTTGTGGAACAGAAGTGTCAATTCAGAGCCCAAGAGTGTGCTCTTGTCACTTTAGATGAACACTTCACTCCATGCAAAGTTGACTTCAGTCAATAAATAAAATTGTACAAGAAACAGCAGAAGTCTCTCATTAAAAGTAGGTGAAAGAATTTATAAACCATTATCGCTTGTTACGGCAGTGGGTATTGGTATTGGTATTGGTATTGATATTGGTATTGGTATTTGCATTGGTATGGGTGTTGGTATTGGTATTTTTATTGGTATTGGTATTGGTATTTTCATTGGTATTGGTATTGGTATTGGTATTGGTATTGGTATTGGTATTGGTATTGGCATTGGTATTGGGATTGGTATTAGTATAGTTATTGGTATTGGTATTGGTATTGGTATTGGTGTTGGTATTGGTGTTGGTTTTTGGTAGTGGTGTGAGTATTAGTGTCGGTATTAGGGGTAGTATTATAGTATCATAAGTTGTGTTAGTATTAGTATTAGTACAAGTATTAGTATTTGTATTGCTATAAGTATTGGTATTTAACAGAATAGGTATATACATGTAGCGCCGGTGTAAGTATAGAGCATTAGCATTAGTATTAGCATTAGTATCAGCATTAGCATGATTAGTTTTAGTATTGGTAATGATATCAGAATTTGCTTAGTATTAGCATTATTTTGAGTATTAACATCATAGTGGGTATCAATACTATGATAATATTGATGTTAAGATATTGATATTTGTACTGGAATCATACCAAGAAGTAAAAGTGGTATTGGAATTACCTAAGATATTGGGTCTTCTTTTTCTGTTTTCATCTTAAGTCATCATTCTTACGATTCTTATTTCTTCTTTGATTGTGACACCCGCCAAAAATATCGACATAATAAATGTTGGGCTATTTTACAATAGGCTTAAATGTTCGGTTTAATTTCTTTGGATTGCCTTGTAGGGCAAGCATTACTCTGCTGACAAGTCATGAAATACATCCACGTTAAATGTACTATAACATGTTATAAAAATTTAATGATGAAGCAGATCAAAAATAATTGGTTGAAAGTATACAAGTAAAAAGGTATTTTTGCCTGTCACGTAATTTTTACTTTTGATACGAACATTCAAAACTAAATGTATATGGAGTGTCCATTACTTCTTCCACATCGCCATTGTGACCGGGAGAGAATTCATTGTATACTTCACTCGCTAAAATGGCTGCCGCGAAATTCAAAGTGTCTACATGTGACATTCTTTCGACAACAAGGATCTGCTTTTCATAATTTCATATAACAAATAATACACATCGTTTTATTCGGGCATCAGTTTAATTATCCACATCCACAGCTAGAAACAGGCCAAACATCTCGGCTATCGCTTCGGGCGTATTAAACTGTTCCATAGGTACCTTGTGTGGGTAATTCTTATAACTGATTCCCTCTTTATATAAGATTTAGATGACCACAGCAAGTATCTGCCCTTGTTCGGTACTGAAACATGATAGTGACGATCGTCGCATTAGATGTTTAAGTGGTTAAACTGTCAGATTATGAAGGAGACTACAAGCGAAAGTCCTAAATTCTAGTGACGGGCGCGTAATATGTGCTTGTGTGTGTGTTTGTGTGTGTAGTGTGTCTTTGTTCGTGCTGTTTTATGCATGCTTCTTCTTTTTTTTGGCTCTCTATGTGTTTGTAATGGAATTAGAGTGACAGGCACAACATCTTTACGAAAGCTGCAAAACATACTGAGACAGGCGAGAATGTCACTTGGCCGGCTTACACTCATGGGCTGTACTGATGTCTCTTGTGAAATTTCGCACGTGGCACTCGAAGATTTGAACAACAAACATCGTAAGGAGAAGCGACTGAAAATTACAGACAGGAGGTGAACAACCACTCTTTCCTCTCACATATCTTCAAACTCCTATTTAAGTCATCCCCTCTCGTTAACGAGCTGCTCGTATACAATTTTAATGGTATTTTTGGCGGTGGTGGTATTGCACGGGTTAGCGCAAGCAAACCCTCTACTCGAAGTTGCCATGTCATTCCCCCCCCCCATATTCCCGCCTGCAGTCTGCCATTTATTATCTCCGAAGTTGACTGAATAAGATCTGCCCGTTATCACATGTCGCTTACGGCTAAAAAGAAGACAGTTTAAGCCTTGAAGGAACATCGCACAACGCGAAATTGAAGATGAAATTCACAATCAATTCACCGATGATTGTGTAATATTCATGATTTTGTCGAAATTCACAAATAATTGCGGAATATCTATAAATTTGTCAAAATTCGCAAAAGGTAGAAAACGCAATTCAAATAAAAGGAATTAACATTTCACTGAGGCAAATTAAACTGAGGTTCTAAATGATCATAGCTTATGTTGATGGGCTCTGTCGCTATAGTAATATCAAAACAAATTGCTATCGCTTAAGACACGTGTAGTACACAGGCTGTGAAGAGGCGAGTCACTACTAATAGTGGATCTAAAGTACACTCTTTCGTAAGTTGTTTTTAGACTTTGAATAGTAGTGTTTGATTCCCAACCAGTGAGACCAATTATTGAAGCCTGCGGCTACACACAAGTCTAATATCCATTCGAAAAAGAGAATCTGCCAACCGAGGAGGTTTTATTAAGTGAGTTTGAAATAGTTATCTTAAAAATTCAAGCTCTACTTTTTCTATTGCTTTCTTTCACTAGACAAGGAGCTATTACACCAAAGACTTTGATCAGTACTATTATACTATCCTGTATCACGCCTGTTTTGTCCTTCTTTGTTTATCTATATTATTTCTTTATATTGCCCCTACGAATGCCAAAAAGAAAGAAAAAAAAGAAATATGATAATAATAATAATAATATAATGATGATAATAATAATAGTAATAATAACAACAATAATGATAACAATAATAATAATAACTATAACAATAATAATTCACGTTGCCATTACCCAGTGCATACCTGTAAATACGACGCCTTTCTCACGGTTACAGCAGTCTCATGATTTTTGCAGGTCTTTAAATTTGATTTAGAATTACTTCTTTTCAGTTCATCGCAATTCCAGATCCACATGAAAACATTTCTAATTCTAAAGTTTCTACGAGCCTGTTGATTCACATCATGACGTGAGAGAATACTTTTGTAAACAAATTCGCTATAATTATGCGAGAATTCTGCAATGAATTTATGATAAATTGTGACATATTTGGAAATCATTTGGAATTATTTGTAAATACCTTGTGAATCTTTTATGGGTCTTTTGAGACAAGTTTTTTGCGATGTCCCTTCAGAGCTTCCATATAAAGACAGGTGTGAGAGAAAATTGGTGCTGACGGTCTTGCGTAATTTCTCTGTCTTCAGGCGAAACGTCCACTCGAATAACCCAGAACACCGACGAGGAGTGTGAATTGCTTGGAAATGTTGAGAACAGGAATACTGAGGGAGAACAAAAAGTGGTTGACGCCAACAGACAGTGGAGACTTTACAGATTTCCACACCAAACTCTCGAAATGAAGACGAATTACTGTCCTTTCTAGTTCCATCTTCCCTTGCTGAACTTTCTTCCCTTATGATGACAATTTGAACAAGACATGTGGCGTAATATTTATGCAGGAACAAGACATCCGGTGTTTCTTTTGAGGCGAGAAAAAACATAAGAGCATGAGGGATATCTTTCTCAGCGTCGTCTGTGATTTAAAAAAAGATGAAATAAACGACATGAAAATTAGTATCATGGCATGTCGGAATAAGAGTACAGGAGTGGGAAATACAAGTATATAGTTTCCGCTTTCAGGCCAGCTATATTACGTGCAAATCATGTTCATTAATTGTGTGTGTTGTCCTGTTATAGCTTAGTCTTGAACACAGCCAGAAACGGAAATGACATAATGCGTATATAGGCGTATAGTATCACGAAAGAAAAGGAAGAAAGTGAGTTTGGGATGGTTTCTTAATAGTCGCTCCCTATACAATATCTCTTTTATACTCCAGTCAATACTTTTTATTCAATTCCTGTTCTTAGATAGGAAGGACTAAATATCAAAGAAGCAGTGTTCATGCATAATGCCCATGTTCAACAGAAATAATTTTCCAGCAAGTGTACTCTGTCTTGAGGGAAAATAAAACATGAAAAGGTGAAGAGCTATCCAAGGCTGATAATAATGGATGGTACTTGACATCTGTCATTGCACTACAGATGACTATCCCAACAATGGCATTATTCTTATCCGTCTGTTACACTTCATAGTAGCTTCAAAGCTATTTTGGATTTAATGCTCGCATTTTCACCATCTATTCCCTAGCAATTTGTCAACTTTTCATACTGTTTTGGATAACGTTTGTCTGTTCCTAGAAGCCTAAGCTGGAGTCCCATGATTATGCAAGCCCTCGAACTTTCCGGTATTGGTCAGCTCAGTAACTAAAGCCATTGTTAGCCACCTTTAACCTCCATTTCAAGCTGTTGCTCAGCGGGTGAGGATGGCAGCATACAAGGGGTAACTACGGCTGGCGCTTTGAAACACGGCGCGTTGAAGAGAACATAATCTCCAGTTACATATATACTCACCTTCAACACACAATCTAGAAAATGGCGCGCGAATGGTAACTTAATCTTTTCCATTCACGTCGTGGAGGCAGAAAGGCGTTGGAGAGAATAGGTTAGTGGGTGCATGTTTGATGCTATGGTAACTCGAGTTTCTACGGTTTGCCCTTCGTATCAAATACACAGAGAAAGTCGGTGAAAGGGAAAAGTACGAAGAGGGTGAGAGGCGTGAAGAAGTTTGTATTTAATTTCGCCTGCAACAGCATTTTTCGTCTTTCTTTTGATGTTATGCAATACTCGCCATTTAATGGCCCTGTACACCCACGATCTTGAGAGTCCTGGCTGGAAATTAGTACAAAAACTCTGTTCGAAATGCGTTGACTAACTTTGGCTCTAGGAGGGATAGCTCCTGTTTACCTAATTTGGTAACCAGCATAAACATACAAATTACGAAAAACACGCTTCTCTTGTCATTCTTGCACTAATCTCTCCCTATCTCATCTTCTCTTTTTTTTTCATGTCTTCTCTCTGGCTATAAGGTCCAATATGATTATGACAAAGATAAAAAGGCTCGTGAACACGTAGCAAAACAGCACGATTCATTCTATGAGTAGGCTACATACACTATCAAATAGGTATGCTGAGGATGAAAAAACAACAACAAACAACTAACCTCTATATTTCCTTCCTCTCCCTAGCTTATCTGTCAGAGAGCCGAGTGAAAATGGTGCATTCACAGTAATGAACACTGGGAAAAGCGTTCAAATGTCACCAAATGTTCAGACTGAAAGGGGGTACACACTTTATTTCTCCCCAAGGCCACAATGACTCCGTCTTGCGAAGGAGAATGAGGCATATGCCTCGTTGTCAGCATGATGAAAACAATCCCGAAAGGAGCAGATGCACTTACAATAAATGTGAGTTTTTTCCTGGTTGATGATAGCCTTCTCTCTATCTTCCTGTCTGTCTGTCTGTCTGTCTGTCTGTCTGTCTGTCTGTCTGTCTCCATCCTTCCTTTCCCTCTTTCTTCCTCCCTCTTTCTATCCATCTTTCGCTATCTATATCTCTTTCCCTTTCTCTTTCTCACGCTTTCTATCACTCTCTATCTTTAACATGTCTTATCATCTATCTAGAGATACATAAATAGACAAAAAAATATATATATATACATAGATCCGTCATAATACCTCTCTTCTTCTCATGTTCTCCATTACACATACACCGCTCAAGTTAGATGACAGTTCTCCATTCAGAACATCGAAACGAAAGAAAGATAGATAGATGCATAGATAGATATATAGATATATAGATATAAAGATATATAGATATATAAATGTATATGGATATATAGATAGATATACAGAGAGATAGATAGATAGGTAGGTAGGTGGACAGATAGATAGATAGGAAGGAAGGAAAAGACAGAGAAACAGACTAGGAACTAAACAGGAAAGAAAAAAGTGCATGGTGTAACTTCCTTCGTTATAATGCTCGTCATGTTTTTGTTCGGCTAATTGCCCAGGTGTGACAGCCGTGTCATGTAGCTCGACAGCAGGAGGCCCTAGAATATTATACAAGATTGATGTTTCCAGATCATCTGCATACGTCATGGACGCCCTGTGGCGACCCGCAGGTGTTGAGGGACAGTGTTATCAAAAGAAGCGAAAAAGGCCAGCGCAGGATAGAATAACACGGAGCTGCTTGCGCTATCGTTGTGTTTGTAGGAAAGGGATTGAATTTTCGAAGGGCTGACTTCTGAGATTTCAGTGGAAAACATTCATTCGGAATCCCATCTGAATTGACGCTTGTGGAAATTGGGCTGGTCTACAAACATGACAAAGTGACCATGCGAATAATTTTGCCTGTTTAGTACCCACCTTACGTTCTTCCACCTTGAGGTATCTAAATTTAGGGCCGAATGTGCGGGCTGGAGAAAGTTCTTTAGTAAACACTGTAACTCTGGTTGTCCATGAAACTCGTACCACAAGGTAAGACGAAAACCGAAAAAAATGATAACAACACAGGAATATTCCAAATATATTCTTATTGGGATTATTATTGTAGTTTACAGCTGTCCAAAGACCTTCTAGGTTCTTGGATTTTGAGAGCGTTGTGCTATTCCAACCCAGGGAGATGCATATAGTGAACCATGATGGTTGTGTTCCAGAAATCTCCTCTGTCTTTTTCTTCTTCTTCTTCTTCTTCTTATTTTTCTTTTTTTTTTCTTCGTCTTCTTCTTTATTTTCATTATCTTTCTCTCAGTGAATATATAGCAGTAGCAGTAGTAGTACTATTGAAGTTGTACGATAGTTCTGTCACTATCATTACTATCATCTTTAGATTTATCATCATCGTTATCACTGGTTTCATCATTCCTTCTGGTCTTCGTCTAGTTCGTCTTTTTTTTTCATATACTCGTGTGTATATCTTTCATATCTACTCGTGTCGGAGGTTTTGACAGCCTGCCACCTGTGGTTTGTTTTTTTTTTTGTTTTTTTTTTTGTTGTTTGTTTGTTTTTGTTTGGGTTTTTTTTTGGGGGGGGGGGTCCATTTCTCCCTGCGGTCTCCCTCCTCCCAACTTGCCAAGTGATAACTTTTTTTTTTCTCCAGCCCATTTCTCTTCCAGATTTCCTCCAATTACTGTCCAAAATAACCTGCCCCGTCCGGGTCTGGTTGTGGTGCACCAGCAGCTTACTCGTCTATATGCTCCTCAGTGTCCTAGTACCATAGGTTCTCGCAAACTCTAAATAACGAACATAAGGCCGTGATAATAATTACGATACGTTTCTCACACGATGACCAGGGAAGGATCCAGGTATTCCGTAAAGGGGGGGACGCAGTTTATATTTCTAGTGCCACTTCCGGGTTTCATCAGCCGACAAGCAAAAAACGAAAAGCAAAAAACAAACAAAACAAACATACAAACATACAAAAGACCATAACAGGAATTCTTCATACCACTTCCGGACGTATTTCATCAGCTGACAAGAAAAAAAAAAGGTCATCGCGCAGTTTCATGCATATTTTAATTTACAAAAAAACAAAAACAAAAACAAAAACAGAAGACAAACAAACAAACACAACACAACATAAAAGTAAAGAGTGCGCGCGCCGGCGTTCATTTTCTTTTCTTTTTAATTCTTTTCTTAAAGAAAAAAAATTAAAAGGGGTTAGAGTTTGAATTTGGATTTGCCACTGATAACGTACTTAAACAGATAAACATCATCCAGCACAACGCACGCTTCACAGCACCGCGTACTTTGTTACATTTTGTCATATCGTATTGAAAATGAAAAGCAGAAATAAAACTGAAGTGAAGGGAAGTTAACTGAACTGAAATTCCCATTCAGCTCTCATGCCTTTAGAAGTGTTCGCTTGATTTCCAACCAACAAAACGTTACTCTCAGTCTCCCGAAGGTCCTTTTGCATGATTATCATCATAATGCATTGCTTAATCGTATGATTGAGTGTGACATAAGATGAAAAAGGATGAATTTGACATGTGTGTGTTTTTATTTGAGAGTGTAATGTACAGAGCCCATGAGTGTTACAATAATGTGTTAAGGTTTATGTCTTTAAAAGTGTATTGAAAAGCTATCCCAATTAAAGCAGTCATTAATCACGCATGATTTCCATAAAAGTAACAATGGCCTGCAATGCGAAGATTTGTTGTTGTTTTTTTCCAGTTTGCAACGTTATTCCTTCAACTGGTGCGACAAGTTTTATTTGCCTGTAGAAAAAAAAAAAACATGTGCTAATAGGTAAACATTGTTAGGGACAAGGGCTGCATTTTAAGTGTAAGAGTTTTCATTTCGCAAGAAGTTGTACGATTTCAAGATGAAAAAAAAAAACTTCGATACTTTTCAATGTTTAGACTAACATTTAGACTCCTTACTGTAACGGAAGATTTACACATCATCGTGAGATGAATGGCAGATCTGTCTCCTATTAAAAAGCGTCGAGATAATTGCAAGAAAAACATGAACTGATTTTAATCTCTGTAATGTCTGTTGTCATGTAGGGTCAGAATCTAGTTTCACTCATTTTAAAATCATTACAGGTACTAGTTACCATTAGTGGTGATAATGGAAACCGGCCATTGTTGCTTGTGATATCATCTTTCCACGGATGTCCTTACGGAAGCGACAGAGCAAGACGCGGAGCGATGGATTAATCACAAATCCCGTATCGCTTGACCAGGCGAGGTCCACTTGATAGGGGGGTAAAAGGTTTCATGCGATAAAAAAAAAACCTACCCATTGATCCGTTACCAAAGAAATAACGATCAAATAACGATAGAGTAAAGGAATAGCCTGGAGTGGGAAAGAAAGGCAGTTAATTCTCATCGAGTTACGCCTTTCCCTTCGACCGAAGAACCTAACTACGTGCTTGGCAGAGTACTAACAGCATGGTGGCCGAATCAAGTTTACTTTCCAAACACACCTTCTAACTCAATACATCCTAGGGCGCTAGTGGACCATAAGAGCTTGATCATTTGCAGGTTCGAATAGTTGTTATCAACAACCTAGGTCAGAGGAGATTTAAGATGTACATTAAATATATATATATATATATATATATATATATATATATATATATATATATATATAATACATGTTGAGAATTCACGTATTTGAATACATGTTAAGAATTCACGTATTGGCTCCACGAAAAAAGGAAAAAATAAACTGGTAATGTATTTTTGCCAATAAATTGGCAAAAATTGGCAATTTATTGGCAAAAATGCATTACTAGTTTATTTTTTCATCATATATATATATATATATATATATATACATATATACATATACATATAATACCAGGGGCGGATCTAGCTTTTTATAAAGGGGGGCGGTATGCGAGGGAGCGTAACGACCGAGTCCGAGCGAGCGGAGCGAGCGAGGAGGGGAGGATGTGGGAGGGGGGTGTCCCCCCTCCCACAGTAGGGAGAATTTTTGAAAATCTGTGTGTGAAAATGGCGTTTTCTTGCATCTAAAACACCACTATTTTTAGTATAGAGGTCATTGCCAAATTAAAAATTACAAGTAAAAAAAAAAAAAGACAAGATTGAAAAAAAAATGGTCCCCGGATTTTCTTTTTTTTTTTTGGGGGGGGGGGGTTGCAACCCCCCCCCCTCCCACCACCCTCTAGATTCGCTTCTGAATACATATATGTATGATAGATAGCACTGATGGCTCCAAACCATCCCAAAAGGACTGGTGTAGAAATGGACTGAGAAGTTAGGTCTCCATTGAGTTCAGTGGCGCTGCAATCAAAACAAATCGTCTTTATATAGGGAGAATGAAAAGAACATTACTGAAAAATTTCACAAAAGCATCATCTTAATAACCTGGTTTCATATCAAGAGGCAATTGGAGTGACAAATGAATGAGGAACCCACATTAGTTAAGCTTTCCTATTTTCAGTTTCCACGCAGAAGTAAAATTCCTGAAGTTTTTGTTGTTTTACAAGTTGGAAGTACCGTATATTTGGAAATTGTATACAATTTACTTAACTATGATTTAACCTTATGAAAGAAAGATATTTATTCAGAGGGGTGAAGGCTCAGGTTTGAGTTTCTTCAGTTTGTCTCCCTCTACAAATGAAAATTTGTTAAGATCGCAGTAGACGACAGGTTCGAGTCCCACTGGTTCCTTTTTTCCGACATGTTTGTTAATTTATAGATCAGCAGTTGCGATCTGAACAAAGTTTCATTTGTAGAGGGAGACAAACTGAAGAAACTCAAACCTATAATTTAACCTTTTTATTCATAAAACAGTAAAAGTTTGCCATATTGTTGAATTTTTCGCTTGTCATAATGTTACGATTGCTGCACAAGATAACCCTGCATCTTATATGAAGACATTACTTCCCAGTTCCTCACACCTGCGATGATTTTTTTTTCAGATGCAAGTTTGCCCCTTTAAAAATCAGAGAGCTTGCACGTACTATACATGGAGTAAAATGTCAGTATGTTTATGTTCCTGTCACCTCCACTAGTCATGAGGGATATGACAAGCAAAAAGGAAACGCAAATGTCATGTGTGCCGTGGATAGATGCAGGAAAAGGATATTGCTATTACAAAGGGGTGCCGATCGGAAGGCATAGTATTAATGACAAAGGAATACGTGATATCGTTGAAATGCTCGCACCCTTCGCAGGAGATAAATATGATCATAAGATCATATCAGTCACAGATGCAATGACTGTGCATTATCCGACGCATACTCACTCTATGATATGACCTCGGGGGAAAAAAAAGACTCACTGGTCGTACAATGATAAGGTGTTTGGTGTGAGATAATGAATCCAGTTATCATTATTACTTTAACAAAGTAACGATGATAAGAAACTGTTTTTGCAACTTTATTGTTAATAATGATAGCAACAATTGAATGACAGTAGTAGTGTTATGATTTTATGAATTACTTGCGAAACGACACTGATGTCTCATGATATTCGTTAGGATAAACCAATGTGCTCTGTGATGTAGATTATGCTATGTACTCGCATAAATTCTGTACAGGTTAATTCCCGAATCGTCATTATTTTTTCCCTGTTTCATAATCTTCTTGTCCAGTCTCCTCTCTCTCCCTCCCCCCCCCCCCCCCCGTAAGCTGAGTGTGCAGCACATAATTTGGTTGTCCGCGGGCAAGTTGTTATTGACAACTGACCACCAGCGCACAGCTGATTACGGTACTCACCCCAATACTAATATCGAAATTAATAATAATGATGATAATAATGATAATAATAATAATTACCGTAATATTTTGTTATCATTATTATTATAATAATTATTATTATTACTACTATTATTATTGTTGTTATAATAATAATAATAATTATTATTATTATTATTGGTATCTCTATCTTCACAAGATATCTCTTGGAGATTAATATCACGTCAAGTTCCATCCTGGAACCTTAGACTTCCAGTACTTTTCTCAGGATTCGTGCCGTCCCCAGCAATGCTGCTTTTTGGAGCGTTTGCACTCGATCTGGCACACCAACATCGTCCAAGTGCCGTCGCAGCTGCTTTGGCGTTGTTCCGAGTGCTCCAACGACAATAGGGATCACCTTCGTTCTCATATTCCACAGGCGGCGAAGCTCTCTGGCAAGGTCTTAGTACTTCTCTATCTTTTCCTTCTCCTTCTCGGCTACTCTGCTGTCTCCCGGTACCGCGACATCGACGATTGTGCACATCTGTCGAGCCCTTTCTACGACGATGATATCCGGACGCCTGTGCTGGATGACATTGTCAGTTTGAACATCGAAATCCCACAGGATTTTAACTTGATCATTTTCAGAAACTTTCTGTGGTTCGTGCATATACCATTTGCTCTCACATGGTATTTCATGTTTTCTGCAAAGCTCCCAGTGAAGGACTTGTGCCAGTTTGTCATGTCGTCTTTTGTACTCCTTTTGGGCCAATTTACTACAGCCACATACGATATGTTGCACTGTCTCGTCTCTTTCTCGGCATATCCTGCATGTGGCATCCACATCTCTCTTCTGTATCTTGGCTTTCAGAGCATTTGTTGACAGTGCTTGCTCTTGGGCAGCGATGATCAGTCCTTCTGTCTCCTTCTTCAGTTCTCCTTTCTTCAGCCATAACCATATGTCATTACTGCTGATGTTCTCCGTCTCTCTGCAAAACTGCTCGTGCAGCTGCTTTTGTCTCCACTTTGCAGATCTTTCTGTTCGTTTCTGGCTTTTGAAAGTAAGTGGATCAATGGCGTTTACATTATTTCCACTTTCAACCAGAACGGCTCGAAGGAGTTTTTCCTCACTGCTGTTTATGTAATTGTTGAGGCTGATTTGCTCCATTTCAACGCAATCTGACGCACTCACGAGCCCTCGGCCTCCTTCTTTCCTTGGCAGGTACAACCTGTCGACATTATTATTATTATTATTATTATTATTATTATTATTATTATTATTATCATTATTATTATTATTATCATTATCATTATCATTATTATTATTATTATTAATCTCATTATTATTATTATTATTATTATTATCATTATTATTATTATTATCATTATCATTATCATTATTATTATTATTATTAATCTCATTATTATTATTATTATTATTATTATTATTATCATCATCATTATTATTATCACTACTACTACTACTGCTACAATTATTACTATCATTAAATAAATAAATAAATAAATAAATAATCTGCTAGGGCCTGACTGTTGCAGCCAGGAGACTAGAGTCAGAAACTCGTGATTTATATCTCTGGACTTAATCGCTGATCCATATACAACTCCTCTGAAAGACCCTCCCTCTGGTCTGATCGATATACTTTGTCCCGTGAATGAAGAAGAAGAAGAAGTCTTTAGAAGAGACTGCGCAGAATCATCGACAGGACTGGTGTTCTCGATGTAGCTCTCGTACAGTTTATAGGTCCATTACTATAATTCGAGCCATGTCGCTGCGCAGAAGTACTTACTCCTCATCACTTTACGTGCTTTATCAATGGCGTTCTCTCTATACCAAGACATGTACGAGACATGGGTAGCTGCTAGGAAGCCATTCTGTTTGGATTTTAATAGCGTCATTGTGTCGCGCCGTGATGATGTGGCACGCGTGGTTTGAACGCTCTCCTGCTGGAAGTGGAGTATGTGCATGACACAGGAGTGGGTTTGGCTCCAGTAACCATGGTTACGACATCTGTTACAGCCCTTTGAGCATCAAGGTGTGGATAAGTATCAATTGCGATGCAAGGGGGTGGTAGATACTGTTACTATTTTGTACTCACGTAAGTGGGACGGGTTGTCACGCAGCCACGAGTCTAGGGGTTAACGTCCCATTACGTGGAAATGCCCCGAATGCTGAACTTATCAGGGAATTGCATTATGGTATTACGACACTTTCAGCGCCTGGAATTCATGAATGAGGTTACATTTTACATTTTACTGAATGTCTCCAATAAGGTTTTCCTAAAACATTTTGTTGTTGTTGTTGTTTTATTCCAACAGATGAGGAGAAATAGTAAAGAATATTGAAAGTCAGAAGGCAAGTAAAGATTATATCTAGAAGTCATATTGGAACAAGTTTTGTGTCTGTGTACGGAAGGAAATAGTTAAACGAATAACCACGCCTTTATCATATATATTCAAAATATCTATCTTCTCATGATCTTTGCCCAGACTTTTGTTATTCTATATTGAAAATGGAATGCAAAAATACAACTGAACTGAACCTTACTTAAATGGTGCTTAGAAGTACCATCATTTTGTCAGGTTTCCATGACCTAATAAAGCAAAATTAAAATCCTCTATTTCAATGGTGAGGCATGCGGTGTTTATTGCATGGGAATGTCAGGTGTGCTAAGTCTTTATAGAGATTGTCTCATTCGCAACACATACATAGTACTGTGTGATATGCGAAGAGCCACAGTCGGTCAGTAACACCATGACATATATACTATGACCAACGTGTGGAAAGCGGTTTTTAAAGATGAATTAACTGGTAGCCTCAATCCCCGTGCAGTGTCGAAAACATTATAGCAAAGTATAATGAACGACACGCGCCAATTAATGGCAGCTACAATCTTGCTCGCCAATCCCCGCGTATGCAGTCTTTTACGTCATGTCCCATATTCCTTTACTTGATATGAAATGATTCCTCGTTGCTGTCGTTGTTCATCATTCTTGTTTTCTTGCTCTTCTTGTTTTCAGTTTAGTAATCTGCCAGCGAACGACGTAACAATTCATGTCGCTGGTCGTAAAACTGATTGGAAATGAGAACGCCACCGTAAGTGGGCAATGCATTAAAACGCGGTCAAAGGCACGACTGGATGTTACATTCTGTAGCTGCTGCTTTGCATTATGGGTAGAAACATTGGGGGCGAATGACCGCGCCAGCATGCTAATAAAGAACTAATATTATGGGACCTCAGTCCCTCGAAAGCAATCTGACATCCGATTTCTATTAAGGCTTTGCTCGCCAGGTTTCCTCACGTCACTTTCTTGGAGAATACATTCTTTGCCATTGTCTTTCTTTCTCTGCTTATAAGTATACTTCCTTAAAGGTATTGTTTACCATTGGCAGCAGTGATTTCAAAAAATGTTCGAATTTTTACATTTGATGCATATGTGTAGGTCAGTTGTATCATAAAACATCCTACCATATAAGAATTTCGCAATAGAGCCTAAAATGTAAGGAAATATCTCTATTTCTTTAAATAAAACATAACTGTAGACAGTTTATTCTAGAAGTAATCTTATCATAACTATTGCTCACATTTTGTATATTGAACAGTACCTAACATTGATTGTATCGACAAACATTTTTGCCATATTGGTTGTTTCTATCCCTGACTCAGATAAATTACTATTTTGAAGCGCTAAAGCTGGGTTTTTATTTCATCTGCAAATGGTAAATGATGCCTTTAATCTGGACGACACGGGGCCTGGAGCCTCCCGAATGGCACCGGGCCAACTCTGTAGGTTGTGGACTTAAAACCGGCCATGAATATGATAACTTTAGCCGCTAAATTCTTATGAGAGAATAGCGTTAGAATTCATGGCTCGGATATTGTGATAATTATGGTTCAAAAACAATAAAGATCGGTTATGTGTTTTTAATCCCCCCCCCCATAAAAAATAAAAGGAAAATAAGAAATTTATGATAACAATGTTATTCAATGTACATTCAAAAAACACCGTCTTCGCTTTTTGTGACCTGGAGTTCGACGACACTTCACGCCAAGTAACCTATATAGACACCATTTACGTGCTATCCATAACATATAGCAAAATAACCATCTCCTTTTATCACTTGGCCCTCATTGTTTCTCTCTCTCTCTCTCCTTCTCTCTTTCTCTCTCTCTCTCTTTATATATATATATATATATATATATATATTTATTTATTTATATATATATACATATTTATATATATATGTGTGTGTGTGTGTGTGTGTGTGTGTGTGTACATGTAGTGCGAGAAATCTTTCCTGACCGAAACGTACGCGGTGCTCATTGTGGATTGCATGTATTTGATATATATATATATATGTATATATATAAATATATATATATATATATATATATATATATATATATATTTATATATATATATCATGCAGTCTATAAGGACCACTATTTCCTTCTCCCTAGGGTGGGTGGCTGCTGGATAAGGTTTTACTGTTATATATATATACATATATATATATATATATATATATATATATATATATATATATATACGAGAGAGAGAGAGAGAGAGAGAGAGAGTGGAGACAAATACTAGTACATTGTACCACTTTCTCCGTGTAAATTACTGTCAAGACAATTCCTCATTCTTCATTATTGCAATATCGCGCAACTCTCCCTCCCCCTCTCTCTCTCTTCTCCCCCCTCCCCCCCCCCCCTCTTTCTCTCTCTCTCTTTCTACTGTAAAGTTGTCGTCATCCTTCCAAACGCCATTGCTCATTCAAAATATTCGAATCTCTAACTTGTTTGTATGCGATTATTTCTATATATTTTTTGTCTACTAGTCTCGGTTTTGCATTAAACGAAAAAGTGTGTTCCTATTTCATGACATGAAGTAAAAACTACAGGTATAAGAGAGAAATTGACATGTCAAAGCTTATTTGAAAGAAAAAAAAGAAATGATAAGAGGAACAATGTCGGGTTATGTGACATAAATATTGATAAACTTCAGATTCTGCGAAAAGGGACTGATGTATCGTTTCAGACAAGTATGAACGTGTCGTCATTATCTCTTAGATCTCCACAATCAGGATTAAATTAATGAAACATCTATAGTTCAAAGAATTTTGAATGGTTTTGAATGTAGAATGCTTTAGTGGTAAAAGAAGGAGTGAGCGTCAACTCAAAGGCCCTGCTTTTTTGTTCAAATCTTCGTTGGAATCGATCTTTGCCGTTATATTAAAGTAAATGATGGAAATGTTTACAGACCAAAAGTGACGCGTGAGGTCGCAATACTAACTGGATTCATTTCTTGCGTAACACCATCACTATAACTTCAAAGAACGACTGTCGTATTTCAGCTAATGCTCAAGCTTTTGAAAGTCAAGGTCACCCGATAAAGAGAGAAAAGTGTAGTCATGTCAGTTTACAGTTGCATCTCTACAATGCAACACAATGGTGAGTGACAGTTTGAATATAGATATAGATTAAAGTTTATGGTTTTTGGCATTTAGATAATCCCAGTTATGTGCTTTCTGTGTGCGCGTAGGCGTGTGTTTTTGTTTGTTTTTTCTTGTTTGTTTGTGTGTTTGTGTGTGTGTGTGTGTGTGTGTGTGTGTGTGTGTGTGTATCTGTGCGATATGGTATAGTCTCATTTGTTTCTTTGTGCTATTCTCTCCTTTGTTGCTCCTAGAAAACTTCGAGAGAAAAGTGTACAAGGAGTCGCCCTCTTGTTACAATGTTACACACGCACATTTCATTCATTCACCCCTATCCCATGTATCCCCCAACACACACAACCACCATTGGTTGTTTTCATGAAACAATGTCGTCTTGACTATATAGAAACTGATAAGATTCTATGAAACCATTAAATGTATATAAGACAATAAATACCTATACCGATATCATACAAACAAGCATGAAGAAACATTTACATACACATACATACATACACACATACATACATTTTCCATCTATCTTATTAGCCTGGGACACATATTGCGGCAGTACAAAATTAATTATCACATATACGCTGATGACATTCAATTGTATTTGTCTTTCAAACCTAACCAGGCCGATGCCTTACATGCTTTGAGTCAGCTTAAGAATGCAATGAACGATGTTTATTCATGGCTGAACTCACATTCTTTGAAATTGAATACGGATAAATCTGAGTTTTTAATGTTTGGTTCGAAGACACAATTAGGTAAACTTGACATTAATTTTATCTCCTTTTCCGGCATGTCAATTAGTGTGTCCCAAACCTGTCGCAACCTGGGTGTAATGCTAGATTGTACTATGACTATGTCTCATCAAGTTTCTAGCATTTGTAGATCTGTAAGATACCAACTTTGTAATATCGGCTTCATTAGAAAATATTTGAACCGCTCTTCTACCGAAAAATTAGTCCATGCCTTGATATCCTCTAGGCTCGATTTTGGAAACTCTGTCTTATTTAACTTACCACAAACTCAGCTCTCCATGCTACAGAGGCTTCAAAATGCGGCAGCACGCATCATCACACTATCCAAGAAGCACACTCACATCACCCCTATTTTGAGATCACTTCATTGGTTACCAGTCAAAGATCGCATTATTTTTAAGATTTTACTTTTGACTTTTCATTGCATTCAGGGCGCTGCTCCTCAGTATAACATTGACTTACTCCATAATTACATCCCTGCTAGATCTTTATGCTCATCCAACTCCGGTTCTCTGATAATTCCAAGATTCACTGCAATATGGGGCACACGTGCCTTTGGCCATGCTGCTCCCACCTTATGGAATAACTTACCTTCAGCCGTAAAAAATTGTTCTTCATCAGACTCCTTTAAAAGCAGTCTAAAAACTCACTTGTTTAAAGCCTCAATTTGACTACTCATTACATGTACTTGATATTTGTATGTCCTTTATCTCCTTCACTTTCTCTTCCTTCCGCGCCTAGAGCACTCTGCAGAGTGGATTTGGCGCTATATAAATCATATCAATTATTATTATTATTATTATTATTATTATTATTATTATTATTATTATTATTATTATTATTATTATTATTGTTATTATACAGACAGACAGACATAGGGCCTACATACATACATACATACATACATACATATTTTCAAACAGAATATGAGTTTCCTTATAATGCAGGAAACAAACAGTAACTAATCGGCATATCTTGCAAAATGTTTACAAATCAACATTAATCTATGGTTTGTCAGTTTGTATCTTATATTCACAATACATACGAAAAACATATTCCAATATAAATAAGATCCGTAGGACCCTACTGGAAATATTTATATCTACCTATCTATTCATGCAGTGTATGGCTAGCGATTCTGTTATCATTTTCCCTTAATGTTATCATAAGCTTACACTCGCAGGTGATATTACCACCACCACCACCGCCGTGCCGCCCAAGGATTCTTACTCTTTCTGGCGTACTGAGTAGCAAGTGATAATTTCATTTCATTTTCATTTCATTTATTTCCACTTCAATATTTATTGGTTTACAAAATTTGCATAAACACAAACAGGCAAACAAACAAACAAGAATGCATGGTATCAAATATTGTAGTGGCGGAATCATGAGAAGCACAAAGTAGGTTTATTTAAAATGATCCCTAAACAAAATTATGTGTAATCGTTTATAATCATTTGTAATTGGATTGAAACAAAAATGAATACAAAATGCGATGAAATTCACGACAACTTGAAATCAGTCAAAAAACGAATGCGTGTACATGATAAAGAGAAAAAAAGAAAAGAAGAAAACTCCATCAAAAAGAAGGAAACTCGCTGTTCATCAAGTTGAAACTTAATTGCATCAAAGAAGGTGCTGTTTATACAATTGTCTAAATTGTCTTACCGTCTTACTGATCCTGAGAACTGCAGTTGCTTATAACAGTCATGCTTACATGCGTAAGACGGCAATTATTACTTCAGATTTTCTACCAAGTTCAGATGTATACCGGAAGTCCTGAATCTTTCCCTAACCAGTTGTTCCCTGGTCGTGCTGGTTCGATTCAAGACAGGGTAGCTTTTACTCACACAAGATGTTTCACCGACAATTGGACTTGAATATTTTCACAGCCTGAATCTTGATCAAACTGTTCTTAACCTTGATCTTAATCTGAAGATTGATCAGCCTTAACTGTAATTTTATGAATTTATCAACCATAATCGTAATTTGAAGATTCTCTCAACCTTAATCTTAATTTGAAGATTTCATCAACCTCAATCCTAATTTGAAGATCTTCTCAAACTTAATCTTCAATTGTAGATTCTCTCAACCTCAATCCTAGTTTAGATATTCTGTCAACCGTAATCTTAAATTTTAAGACTCTATCAACCTTAATAATCATCGTAGTATCATCAGAGAAAGAATGTGATATCTGTGAATAGGCCATCAGTAAATTATTAGAACACGTTATTGCACGCACAAATAGAAACTTCAGGCAAACTAAGACTGGAGTTTTCGAATTTTCGTTGCTTGAATTTAATCAAATGTCCATGGCAGTGACAAAAAAAAATGAATACACCCAAAAATCTTAATACATCCTTTTCTTTCTGAACAAGCTGAATAACAAAAAGTAGGAAAGGTTTCCATTTCTCAAACTTTGCCCACAGCTATATATTTTTTTTTTTTGGGGGGGGGATTTCTTCCCTTTGGTAGCAAAGGCACACTGATGCACACAAAATACCTTCATTTCTACAAACGTCTCTGTTTTTAACATTCTAGACTCTGCAGTTCCTGACATGCATTTGTTTTTGTTTTTTTCATCGAGCACTATTTGGTTTCAAAGTTTACAGTGTAAAAGACAACAACAACATCCATATTGTTCTCTCTCGAAACCCAAGTAATGCAAGTTTTCCTCGATCGTCTCATGAACTAGGACAAAGATACAACTAGCCGTGCCCTGCAGCTGTTCTGATGCATCTGAGAGGAAGTAATGCAAGGAAACTCGTTCATAATCTGCTCTAATTCTGTAAACTTATACACTCAAATGCATGCACTCACGAACCTTGTTAACAACAAGCACAAGGAGAATAAGCTTATCATTCGCACTCTACAATTATTTTCTTCATTTTTTTTATTCTTGTTCTTTCTGGCTTTTTTTTTCTTTGTCTTCTTTTTCTTATTATTATTGTCTGTTTGCTAGAGAGTAATTGTTTTTCAACTCGTTGAAAGCGTATATATCGAACTATAGCAGTTATGTACATAGTCACAGTTGATGAGGAAATTAGATTCAGTCATTTACAATCAATGACACTTGTGAATAATTAAAACTGCATAGTGTCGCCATACGCATGCCACTGCGTGCTGTACGACGAGCGTACACTTAACTTCATCAAAACTAAACCCCGATGTGTTGCATTCACACTCAGTGGCGGATCCAGGCGGGGGCGCACTGGGTGCCCCCCCTTTTTTTGTGAACACAAAAAAAAACCAAAAGAAAAAATATGGGCGTGCGCCCCCCCCCCCCCCCTTCAATTTGTAAAGGCGCCTTCCCTTTATGGAATTCCTGGATCCGCCCCTGACACTTGTGTTGTTGTCGTTGTTGTCGTTGTTGTTGTTGTTGTTGTTGTTGTTGTTGTTGTTGTTGTTGTTGTTGTTGTTGTTGTTGTTGTTGTTTTATCCTTTGTCACGAGTATCAGGCTTGCCAGGATGCATGTTGTATCCATTATGCAGGCCCAGAACGGCGTGGGAGGGTTTCGGATTCGAAGCCTGCTCGACACTGTCATCCTTGAACAAGATTTTTTATCCTCGGTATTCATATTCGTGAAGGTTTGTGAATGAACACGCGAAGTACTAATGACAATGGCATCCAAGGTTCTTTAACTCAGAAATTAGTCCTAACATTTACTAAAAAGTCGACATCACGTTACATTTGTATTATCACCATTACCAACAGTAGTATAGCATTATCATCATTATCACCATCTATATATATATATATATATATATATATATATATATATATATATATATATATATATATATTCAATAGTGTGTATTTATTTCCATCATCAAAAAGAAAAGAAAAAGTTGACATAATCCAAAGTGATACAATTTTTTTCATTTTTCTTACACTCGTCTGATAAAGGATTTTTTTTTCAAATACAGTATAAAGTATATACACGAATGATGTCATAGAAAAGAAACAATGCACTTTGCCATGGCAACAAAAATAGTAAATAATCACGATGATGGAAAATAGTGTTCCACTAAGAAAGCCAAGCTTGGAAGACGTGGAACACCGGAACAAAACAACAACAGCACCAATTTGTTATACCAATAAAACATATTCATTTTAAATTCTTCTATATACTATTGTACATTTACTCATTGATATATGATGTTGATACTATGAACAATATACTATATCATAACTATCATCAATTGTTTTTATTGTGAAAATTATTATTATTATTACTATCACTGTTGTTATCATTCTTGTAACATCGTCATTAGCATCATGATAAAAACTGGCTTTCTCGTTAAGCCATTGTTAATATGTTTACACACGCATACAACCAGACATGCAAACTGAATCAGTCACTACCTACAGCTCTCCCTCTTCGTTCACTTTTTCTCTCTTTCCACATGTTCTATCTACTCTCCTTTAAAGGGATCGTATAGTTTTGGTTGAGACCTAATTTCAGGTTTCTAACATTTTTAGTGAGATAAGGAGAAACCTCTTATGCAATATGAAAGAGCATGTAATTCTATGAGGAATTCAACATTTATTTGATGAAAATTGGTTTCGAAATGGCTGAGATATCCACAAAAGAGCGATTCTACTAAAGTGTGGGACCCACACTTTTTATTACGATCGCTTTGTTTTACTTTGTTTTTGGATGTCTCAGTCATTCCAAACCCGATTTTCATCAAATAAACTTTGAATTCCTCTTAAAATGGTATGCTCTGTAATGTATCATGTGTTTTCTTGGTATCTCGCAAAAAGTTAAAGGCCCAATTCTCATCTCCACCAATACTGTACTATCCCTTTAACCGTGCAACGATATTAATTTTGGAAGGGATTTGGAAAGCATCGACGACTTTGAAGAAATGTGAGCTTGTTCTACTGAAGATCTTTCTACAGGAAGAATCTCCAATTTCCCTTCTCCACTATACAAGCTTTCTGCACTGTTGTTTGATGTGTATATTCGACTGTGTATACAAAAAGGCACATTCTGAATCCGTCTTTACAGATGATATGGCATTAACGTTCAGCCATGGCAGAGCGATGGCTATTTGATTGGAAGACAATGCATTGCCGAGACAAACTCGTTCAATTCGGGGATTTCTCAGCGAGGGCTTGCAATGTGAAACATAATTCAAACACAGGTTTTTCTTAATCTCTGCTCCTTTCTTTCGTGTATTGTTTGGTGACTTCTGTCATTAAGACTCAAGGACGTCTGGGTTTGTCATTCACGGAGGCTCGCCGACCCGGTACTGAGGCGCGCTACTCCGAATGCGATCTCGATGGCGAGGAGCGGCGATAACATCCTTCCCTTCAGCGACTCAAATCCTTTCGATCAATCGAAGGATAAACAAGAAGCCATTCATTTACTCTAAGCACGTGCCCTGAGATGTCTTCAAATATACAAACCCAGAAAAATAACCTGTTGAATTCACTCTTATTCTAAGTCATGTGAAACGCACACCGCCTCGTCCGTCATAGAGAGAGAGAGACGACGTCCTGTTTTTCAGCTTCAAACATTATTACGCTGATCTTCAGTTCCCGACGATTCTATATTTTTGGACGGCGTGTGACGTATTCATCCGGGGAAATAACTTGTGTCTTGGTCCCGCAAGAATCCCGCGACACTTGAACCCGACTTGACATTTTCTACTCAGCCTCAATGAGTGTCATGGGGGCGCTGTAACAAGTCTCGAGGGAAAGTTTGACCCGTAAGGCTCCATGGGTAAACAGCGGGCAGAAACGGGAGGACGCAGCTCCGGCAACGCGGCGTGACTGTTTGTCAGAAGCAGAAATATGTGTTGACAGAAGAGACGTTCCAGCAGTCGAGGGGACCGGGAACATTGAGCGCAAACTGAAAAGGGGGTCAGTCGTCCCCAGGGGATTATAATATGCTCGTTATCTGCTCCGTTCGTGGAAATCACGAACATAGAATCTTACTATGCATACAAAGAGAAATGTTAAATACCACATAACCCATATAAGAGGGAAACCAGAGTATCCTCTACCCCTTTCTGATGCCTCCACTTCCACATTCTTACAGATATAGATACATACAAGCATATGCACATACAAAGAAACGCAAACATGCACACATACACACACACACACACACACACACACACACATACACACACACAGGTGTACAAGCTCCTTTGGTCAACCGATAATAAGTAATAAATACTTCACTTTACTACACATGTACAAACACAACAATAAATACATTTATTAAATACTTTATGCATGTACACACACATCCATATTCGTACATACATTTTGCACGCTGCAAATGTACATGCATACTCACATAAACGAACACACACATACATTTATGCAAAAGTGCAAGCGTATACGAAAGACTTAAAGAGCACATAGAGGTAATGTTATTGTTTATGCCATGTCCCCCCCCCCCCCACACACACACACAAACACATACAAGATTTGATTTTCCGATGTACTTGACATATACACAAACTTTGAAAAAAAATGCACAACGTGAGCTTAAGGACACTGTAGCAATCAGCAGTATCCCTCGGCCTTGAATCCAAAACGCATGCTTAACGGAGTTTCGATATTACTCAGTTTTATTTCCTTTTGCTAGCGTTATATAATACTCATAACTTTTCTTATTCTTAACTTTTTTTATTCTGTTAGTATTTATTGAACTATCTAGCGTAAAATGGCACGTTATTGTCGTTATGGTTTTAACTTTTAATTCTAAATTGGTACCCTAGATTATACATGTAATCCACTGCTCACGGGAATTAGAGTGATAGAGTTGCCTAGCTTTGCTAGTTTAGCAATCAACTATTTTTATGCTGAGATTTACAAACTAAAAGCCCTGCCTTTCAGCAGTCCCCTCCATTTCCAACAACTTTGATTCGGTATTTGCCACAAAATTCACAACAGTTATTGTATTTCAGTTCACAGTGCATTCCGTGATGACAGTGTTGTACTGATTTTTTTTTTTTTGGTCGTTAAGTGTATTGTAAAGCTTTACTGCAATTACATTTTTGTCGGAAATGAAATAAACGAAAAAAAAATGTCAGAGTTATCAAAGTGCACGTTAAGCAAATATAGGGGACAACGGGGTCGTCCGCCTCTCCCTACCCCACAGAAAGTGTGCATTATTCAAGCTCGTTTAAAAAGAAAGCTCGATGTACTTCACCTCGTCAGTCGATATCCTGGTTCTCAATTAGGCGAAACATCATGAACTTTGCCCCATGATGCGACAAAGACAGCAACTTTATTCAGCCCCTGTCGTCGAAAATGTAGCTCTTCTTGACCAAAGTAAATTTGGAAGCAATGCTGCCATCCATTATTTCATATCTACATTACTCGGACGAGCCACCCTAGGTTTCATTAGAGCGTCGAAGTTTTATATTCTTATTATTATTATTTCTATTAGGCTATAGGCAAGACAAACTTGCGTACTTGTTATTACCTTCTTAATGGCACTTTCGGGGTATATATAGTGGAGTCGTATAAGCTGCAGTTTACGCAAGGTTATACGTGTAATGCCTATTTAGAGAGACGGAGAGTGTGTTTACCCCGCTAGCATTACTTCAGGGAAATCCCCACAGCAAACACATTCCTTGATAACATTCTTCCTAGTTCCTGCTCACAGCTGCCCTAAACGGCATGGATAAATGCAAGGTGTTTGTGTGTGAAGCACAATGTCCCGAAGGATGTGGGCCAAGGAGGAATCGAACCTCTGATCCATGATTTAAGAGTCCTTGTGACTAGTGAAAAAAAAATATTTGTGGTTCAAGAATTTGATGAAATCTAATTTTCCTATCATTCAAACTGTTTTTCATGCACCTTATTATTTACTGACTGACTGATATGATGTCACCTTTTGTGAGTTTTTATTGATACTAGATATGGAATATTCATTTTTTCATCTCATTTTTTTTTCAATTTGTGCGTGTGTTTTTCATACTATGCCTTTCAACAAGACAGAGTGATATCAAAAAGGGTCATCGGTATTTTAGGCCTGCTTGTTCGATTTTGCTCAAATTTCGGCAACAGTCTGTGGCTTAGGATTTCATTAGGGGGGGGGGGGTGTCGTAAAAGAAAAAGAAATATTCCCCACGGGGTTTGATTCTCCTTCAATTTCTGTCCCACTGAGACAGTGTTCTTATTGCCGTTGTCTTCATGACCAATTTCTTCCTATTCTTTGTAATGCATAGCGCTTGTTCCAAATAAAAACAGATAGGGGAAAAATAGATATATACCTGACAGGCATATAAGAGCTGACGTGTGAGGAATGTTGATACCGGCGAGCTTAGGGTGCTGGAAGTTGGGTTGCTCCTTATGAATTTTTATGCACACACACAGACATACAGAACCAGCAACTGCACAAAAGAAAACTGAAATATTAAGTCCGTGGTGCAGCCTAAAAAAAAAAAGAAACGAGATTTTTGTATATGAACCACTGCCATTCTTATGCTTGTGAAAGTAAGATGTGTTATAGCTCTCTTCTTGAGAAAATTTAAGTAACCTTAAAAACAGGCTGTCAACTTCATGAAAATTTCAGTGCACTTTATAACTGGATGACGTATTAACAGACACACCTTACTTTGTCCTTTTATTGTGGAATGATTTTTTTCCTCGGTCAATTACTCCACACCCCCCCCCCCCCCCAAAAAAAAATGCCAGTTGGTCACGCAACAGATCCCTTTACAATGTTAATGAAAATGATGATGATGATGATGATGATGATGATTGTAATAATAATAATAAAAATAATGATAACAATGATAATATTAATAATGGTGATAATAATAATAATAGTAATAGTAATAATAATAATAATGATAATCATAATAATAATAATCATAATAATAGTGATAATAGTAAGAATAATGATAATAATAATAGTTATTGTTATTATTGTTATTATTATTACTATTATCATCATTACTATTATTACAATAATAATCTTCATGAATAGTCTTCATTGTTACCATTCTTATCTTTATAATCATTACCATCTAGAGGGAGGGCAGGGATGTGATTGAGAGAGGCACCTGTCTCTTTATCTTTACCTACACAAAATCTTCGAAAAAGGGAGAGTATACGAGTCTTCCGGAGGGACTGGCTTATAAAAAGGAATTCGCCCTTATCAGCCTTGGCCGACATAAAGCTGGTGTGGTCGGTTTCTAATGACTTCCATTTTCATCTTAACAAGTACAAGTTCGCCACGGCATCTCTGGAAGTTCATTGCACCTATTAGCAGGGAGGTGTGGCCAAACTGGACAAGTATATCATAATCAGAACTATGAAGTGAATATTAACTGGAACGAAGTCAACTATATCAGGATTGTGCTTGTTTCAGTTGGCCTTCTCGCTTACGAGACATGCCCTGACGTCACAGTGTATGCTATCCCAACTTGCTAAAGCGTGCTAGAGTATGATGAAAGTCACCATCTTCATTCTGATGATATCTTATAGAATAACCACGCACATTTAAGGTTAAACGCAATACATACAATACGCTTGCAAACGAGGAAAAAAGTAGCGTATACGCGGTGGATTCTGTTTGGATGTTATACATACGTAACGAAAATGGAGTAGAAAAAAAAAACGAAGACCAGTGTGTATGCAATTCGATAAACTTCGGTCCTTTTTCTTGGAAGATCCTCCTACAAAGTTTATCAGATTGATTCTTTTTTTTTTTTGTCACGTAGATGAGTGAAGAGAGAACGTAACACAAGAAAGTCAGAGAGAAACGTAGAGAAAGAGTTAAAGATATGTTCATTTACATTTTAGGACATTATATTTACACGCTTGATTATGAACAATATAACGAATTGCCAACCATAAGATAACTAGCCCTTTCCATCTCCTCCACCCACCCCCCTCTCTCTCTCTCTCTCTCTCTCTCTCTCTCTCTCTCGTTGTCTCTCATTATACATCTTACTTCTTCGATTGGGTTTGTTTTCTGTTTTGCTTCTTTCATGTAGGCTACGGTTAAAAGAAAAACACAAATGAAAGCCATGCAATCAAAGCAGCAAAAGTGTAGATATTCGATATTCTGCATTTCAGCTAAAATTAGTGACCAAGTTGGAAACTGCCTCGAATAACATCACATGATTGCAAAATAGCGAAATTGAATACAGTAAGCAACTATAAGGAGACAGCCATCACAAACAGTACATAACTTAGATTGCAGCCCAATCTCCTCCCCCCCCCCCCCCCCGATTTTTTTTCTGATATACAGCTAGTCATGAGATAACCTCACTTTACTTGGAAAGTTTAACGTATCGATTCAATTCTATTTCTGCATTTTCTTTCTGAAATTAGCACAATCAATAGATTATCTGAATGAAGTACATACTTTTTTTTACAAATTAAACAATATCATGGAGACCGACCTGGTCACAAAGAAACAACTCAAGTACAAGGAGGAACTAATGTTTATATATCTATCGATAGATGAAGGAAAGTACAATGCATGGGACCGCCAATGTAAGCAGGTACTTGAAATGTTGGCGGCCTCTAAGAAAATACACGTAAGAGAGAAATTCAAAATTAATGGGGTTAGTAAAGGTGAGTGTGCAGGAGCAGTAGGTGACGTGCAAGAACTTCTTGGTTTGAGTTTTTTTTTTTGAAAGGGGAATGGGATATATGACCAGAATTATATCATAAATTTCCATGTGTCCAGGGTTTTAATGGCCGTGTGTGTGTGTTTCGAGACGTTAGCATCTACTCCTGATAGGGAATCGAAGCAATCATGAATGGCTCTGTACATGCATATCCAGTCCACTTCGCTTATCATATTTCTTTGTCTTTTTTCATCTGCCTGAATATTTTCAGGTTTTTCATTTATTTTTCCTCAATCAAGCATCCCAGTGTGTCTGTGTGTGTATGTGTGTGTGTGCGCGCGCTTGTGTTACCAGATAGGTAGATGATTTTCATGTTTCCTTGGATGTCATTATTTACTATAATTATTTACGATGATTGCCTAAACCAATTACCACGTGCAAGAGTCTCACGGTTTGAACATTTTTTTGAAAGTTGGATGAGACATATGACCAGAATATATCAAACTGAATTTCCATGTGTCCAAGGTTTTGATGGCCGTGTGTTACTTTCGAGACGTTAGCATCTACTTCTGATAGTGAATCGAAGCAATCATGAATGGCTCTGTACCTGCATATCCAGTCCACTTCGCTTATCATATTTCTTTGTCTTTTTTCATCCGCCTGAATATTTTCAGGTTTTTCATTTATTTTTCCTCACCCAAGCATCCCAGTGTGTGTGTGTGTGCGCGCGCTTATATGTGTTACCAGATAGGTAGATGATTTGCATGTTTCATTGAATGTCATTTTTTACTATAATTATTTACGATGGTCGCCTAAACCAATTATCACGTGCAAGAGCCTCACGGTTTGAGCATTTTTTTTTTGAAAGGTGGATGGGACATATGACCAATATCAAACTGAATTTCCATGAGTCCAGGGTTTTAACGGCCGTGTATGTGTGTGCTTCGAGACGTTCACATCTACTCCTGATAGGGAATCGAAGCAATCGTAAATGGCTCTGTACCTGCATATCCAGTCCGCTTTGCTTATCATAGCTTATCATATCCTGCCTATGTCTTTGTCTTTTTATCATCCACTTGAATATCTCTATGTTTTTTGTTTATTTTTCCTCACTCAGGCATCGCAGTAACAGCTCATTCACTTACACTAGCAGTATATTTCACATTATAAAGTTATTCGTGATACATACAAATGGAAAGAAAACCATACGTAAACACATACAAAGGTACATCTCTTACACACACACACACACACACACACACACACACACACACACATATATATATATATATATATATATACATATATAACACCAGGGCTCGACACAACACTAACTCTTCTGGTCTGGTGGCCCGTTCGGGCAACTATAAACCATTAAATCTGAAACTTTGGTGGCTCGTAATAGAAGAAAAAGAGTAAGAAACCATTTTGAATCATACTTGCCAGATCGGATCACTAAAAGGTAAATTTGGTTGGTGAGACCAAATTTTTGTGGCCCCGTACCACAGATTACAATATATATAAACATTTATATATATATATATATATATATATATATATATATATATATATATACATATATATACGTTGAGCATATATCCGTCGGGAATATATTATAGTTTGTTGAGGATTGATGAAAAGTACTCGATGCTGTAAAGATATTAGAACACACACACACACACATATATATATATATATATATATATATATATATATACACATATATACATACATACATACATATTATTTAAGTATTGTATATATGCATGTTTCCTTTGATTTCACTATTTAGTATAATTTTTAGGAAGGTTACCCAAACCAGTCATCAGGCACTCTCCGCAATGAGCAATAATTAGTCGTAACGCCTCAGATGTCGCACGCCCCAGACATCGGTTGCCTAGGAAACAGGGCGAGGGGAAGAAAAACGAGGGCAAGGCGGGACGCGAACATCTGCGGATAAATGACAATCTAAAACTGTGACAGTGTAAACCAAGAGTTCAAGAGATGTCATATGAGCCAACTTTTCCTCTCTCCCTCACTATCTCTCTCTCTCTCTCCCTCTCTCTCTCTCTTCTTCTCTCTGCCATTACATCCGGAAAAACGACCCCTTCATCTTATTCTTTATTACATATCATATTTTGATTGCCTGTGGAAAGGGCGACCTATGCATATTGCATAAAGGGCATCCAGGAATGGCCAAAGACGAATAAATCTCTACTATCTATTTTCTGGACGTCCGATATCATGAGCGCAAGTGGAGATGGATTGTAATCGGTAGACAAAATCTACACTTCACGTGATGTAGAGGTTAACTTTTTTTAGTATCATTGACAACATGCTTTATGTATATTGTCAAATAACAATGCCAGGTTGATAATTCAGAGAGGATATGGTTTATTGTCCAGGCCATCATATGCGAATGGTGATGACTTAGATGGAAGCCAAGCATGCTATCAGTAACTTTAGATGTTCAGATACTGTAAATACGTATATGTATAGTGCTATCTGTGCATAGTGTATAGTAAAACACTACTGTCATATTTTAGTGTATGCTTTTAAGTTTGTTTCCATGTTAGATGGTGATATGGATCCTAATTAAATGATTGGCTGAGGGCTATCACGTGACTAGTCTTTTATTTTGCCTAATATGCCCAGCAGGCAGAAGTTTTTACCATGTATTGACGGCGTACTAATGACCACTCGGAGATTCGCGCGTGATCAACTGAAACTTAATCACGCTCACTGACGTCACAATGGCATATTTTAGCACTGTGCACTTAATTAGTTACAAACGCGCGCTCAATCACTTATTTACTTTAAAGGCATAATTCACCATTTGCGAATGAAACAAACACCCAGCATTAGTGCTTGAAAATAGTTCTAAAATGTGAGTTAGGGATAGAAACAACCACTGTGAAAATTTGAATTAATAAAATCGACGTTAAGAATTGCTAAATATACAAAATGTGAACAACAGTTGAAATAAAATGTTTCCAGACTAAACCATCTACAGTTACGGTTTATTGAGAAAAATACTGACATCTCCTTATATTTTAGGCTTCATTGCAAAAAAAAAAAAAAAAAAATATGTGGGAGGGTGCCTTTTGTAGTACAACAGATTTACATATGCATGGAAGGCGATATCTTGAACATTTTTCAAGTCACTGCTCCCAAAGGTAAACTGGACCTTTAAACAATTTCCAAAATCGTGTTCATTGTGTTTGGAACATTTCGTCGGACATCTTGTCTTTTGAGCAAGTTATACGAGTTGCTTCATGACTGGTAACTATTTACCCATAAAGGTTAACAAAAATAGTTCATAAGGACCATTTTATAAAACAAATAATGTACATGTTTAAATTCGTGAAGTTAGTAAAGATGCGGCTCACTCTCCTTTCTTATTCATAATGTTGTGCATCATGCACTCGGCTGCACCTCGTGCATGTTATACACCATTGTAAATACCCTCGAGTGTATCTCCTCTATCAAACGTTTTCTCACCTGTGCATTATTTGTATACTATTTGCTAGGAGGGTAAACTGCTCAGTTGTCACTTCGGTATGATACAAAACTGACGGAACATCTTCCGGTCTCGACATCGGCTTTTCCAAAGATTATGTATATTTGTACAGCAATCGATTTGCCTTGAAAGACTCTTATTCAAAATGACTAAAAATGTGATTCTTGTCGTAAAGAGAAGTAAACTACATCCTGGCTCGCAGCGTATAGGAAGAGAGGGAAATATATACCCGTGGCTCTGGATCTGAGGCGCCAGGGAAATGATGCAGCATCTCAATCTCAAGCTTTATAGCCTAGATTCACTTTACTGACATATGAAATGTCAATCCTGGCAAAACGCGCACATTATTGCCCATCAGTAACTATAAATATGAAAATGGATAAACATCTTTTTCGGGAAACATCAGGTGATTTCTTCTTTGTCAGACGCATTCATCATCAATATCATCGTCACCAGCATGTTATCGTTGATGTTGACCACACTGGGCTTGATAGGCTACCTCCTCCATGTGACACACTTTTTGGTTTGCAATACTTCATGAAAATAATCCCCGCCCCCTCAAGACCCTTCATGATACCCTCACGGATTTCCGGGGAAAAGGAATCAAATTCATCTCCGACCCAGACAAGCAAAATCTTTGTGAGGTTTGTCGTCATTGTTCTTGTCTTTTTCTATTCTCCTGTTTGTTTTTTTCTTTGCATTTTCAGACCGCACATGAGATTTTGTATGACATTCAAGAGTTGACACTTTGTGAATATCGGAGTCGGATTATATGAAAGGGGTTTGCAGACAATTGGACGAATCTCATCTTCTCTTGATATCCATGTCCTGGAAAGTCGTGGCATTCGGAATAACCGTTTTGGGCCCTTGAGAAGGGAATCATAGATTCAAATTCCGCTCAGTGATTGCATACCTGGACAAGCTGTTACTTCCGCACTTTTTTATTGACCCTGATGTTAATGGAAAGAAATGAAGAAAAAAAAAACAGACCAAGTAAACTGATGAGTAATCGGCAATGTTTTTCTTCTCCTGTGAAGTTATAGCTAACACTCGTGACACAGAATAGTCTACTTTTCGCATACACGATGATTATGATGATATTTTCATATATGAGCGCAGGAAAACTATCTCGTGGTATGTCATATCTTATGTCCCCATGAGGTTATTGCTTACACTGAAGAGTCCACGTTTATTATGCATAATCTTGGCAATATTATCATATGGACTCAAGGAAGCCTTTCATGACATTTATCATCGTATGTCCCCGAAAGGTAATTGGTAACTCTGAAGAGTCAACTCTTCAGATGTAATTATAATCATGGTAATATTATCATAGAGCAGTAGTTCTGTGACATTTCATTATGTCCCCAAAGGGTAATCTATCGCTAACCCTGAGGAATCTACTTTTTGCATATAATCATGATGATATTATCATATCAGGCGTGTTTGGAAAGCAGAAAAAGTATTTCGTGACTAATCAAATCCTACATCCACAAGAGATCAAAAGGGTCTATGAGAATTAAGAATGGAGCGCACAGCAGAAACTGCAATAATCGTCACATCAACAACATAAACTGTTATAAGAATATAAGACGCCAAAGATAATATTTATCAGAATTTATTAATTGTAAAGGTCATAACGCATATAATCGCAATGCATTTAGTGATCATAATTTCCATCTATGTATATATCACATGCTATACGTCCTCATCGCCTTCCATTTTCCTACAGTGATATTTTAAGATCTGCAATTTCAGTTTCTCTTTTTTTTTCAGGTAAGCTGCTAAGGGATGCGTATGCTCGGCATTTCCAGGCAAGTAATTACATTTACATACACTTGTACATTATTAGTTATTGTTCATTTAGGAAATCACGCGAGTGCACAAATCTTTATTGGTCAAACAAAACAGATTGGGATTAAACTCGTAGAGAAGATTAGCATCCCCAGACACGTAAAACTCTCTCTTCGCTCACCTTCTTTTTTCCTCACACACAAATAAACACACCCACACCCACACCCATCCACCCATATGGACGTCTTTCTTACTGTAAGTTTGGCAATAGTACAAAAAAAGAAGAAAAATATGCCGTGGCGTTCATGACCTGTTACCTTTACTTGCTGTAGTTTCGAACGAGCAAAATTGCTGTTGGTGCATTAAAATGAGGTAAACTGCGCAACAAAATGTTTAGAGCTACCTCCGACCTATTCCTATGTCTCTTCGAGTTGATCTATTTTAGTTGCTACGCAGTTGCTACTCCTTTGCCACCTTTGTCCCCGTTTCACTCAGGTCCCGTCCACTGCCTTCTTGCTCTTCCCATCTCTCTCCCTCTCACTCTTTCTCCCTTTCCCTCCCCCCCCCCCACTGTCTGCTCACTGCCTGCACGTTTTTGATTTTTTTTCTCTTCTGTTTTGCTTTCACCTTCATCAGTTAAGAGTTTTAAATGATCATTAATCTATTGTTGTTCTTGTTGTTGACGATACTCCTTGCAATGTTTGTGTGTGTGTTTGCGTCAAGAAAGTTTTTTTTTATTCAAAAGAGATTTTTTGGAAAGTTTTTTACAATAGATTTTTTTTCTCGTTTGTTTTGCTGCTGAGCATGATGAACCTGTATACTTGTTTATAATCTGTATATACATCACTATCCAAGTACATATATTAACATTATTTTGTTGTTTTGATTAACTTTTTAACATTACTATTCCGCCGTACTTTTTCTTCACGAATATTGCTTCCTTGCTTGGTACGTTTCTGTCATGGCTGACAGTTTGTGACTTCCATGATTGATCTACACTCTTTACGGTCAACAGCAAGTTGATAAGGAGCTGATAGGGCTTAACCAACAAGGTATTTGATTCTATCAATCCATCGAGTTTTGGTCGTTCTTGTCTTCGTAAGCCTTTAATTTTCCCCTGAAACATTACTTTCTCAAGACACTTATTTTTTCTTCTTGCTATCTGATTAAAGTAGCTAAGTGCCAGATTATTTATCATATCAAGTAGTCATTTCTTTGTGCTGACCTCTTGAAGGACGCTAGCGTTGGTCTTTCTTGCAGTCCAAGGGATCTTAAGCATTGTCCGCCAGCGCCACATTTCAGAGGCATTTATTTCATCTCAGTCCGATTTTGTCATTGACAAGGTCTCATAAGCATATGAAATACTGAGGCCTGAACAAGGCGGATTTTTGCAGCTTTTGAGACCCCCTCGATCTGCCCTTACATTGTGGAGGTTCACCATGGCTGATCTGGACATTGTCAAGCGCCGTCTGATTTCTCGTTTGCAGCTGCCCTCTCGAGTAATGAGAGCTCCCAGAACAGTGGCGTATCTAGGGGGGGGGGGGGCAAGGGGGGCACGTGCCCCGGGCGCCACTCCCCGGGGGCGCAAAAAACGAAAAGAAAAAGGAAGAAGAAGAAAAAACGAAGAAGAAGAAGAAAAAAAAAGAAAAAAAAAAGAAGAAGAAGAAAAAGAAAAAAAAAAAACCTTGCCCGGAAAAGGGGGGGGGGGCAGAAAACCAAATCAAACAAGACAAAAACAAAACATGATGATGCCGCGGACAAAATGACAATGTTTATTGTGTTCACACAAAGAATTCCAAGTTCTGTAAGTAAGCTGAACTACAAAAATTTTCGGCTCGCTTGCTGCACTCGCTCGCCAAAATTTATATAAGAAAGAAGGTAAGAACAAAACGTGATGATGACGCGGACAAAATGACTATGTCTATTGTGTTCACACATGTCATTTTATATTTAGCAGGCAAAATGTTTCACGGAGCAGCGGCTGCAATTTCTTTCGTTCTGAAGCGATCGCCAAAAGAAGTCGCCAACGGTTTCGAACATACGGGGGGCGCAAAAAAAACCCAAATCAAACAAGATAAGAACAAAACGTAATGATGACGCGGAAATATAATTTCGGCTCACTCGCGCGTACTAATTTAGAGTATTTTTTAAAGTCCTCAGTTTGTTGGTATAAATCGTTATCGTCGTCACTATATCTTCATTAGAATTGTAAGATTTAATAAGCAAAATATGATAAGAATTCCATGTTTTGTTAGCTGAAATACAAAAATTTTCGGCTCGCTCGCTGCGCTCGCTCGCAAAAATTTATAAAAAAAGAGATAAGAACAAATCGTGATGATGCCGCGGAAATATACAAATTTCGGCTAACTTGTGCGTACTAATTTAGAGTAGTTTTTCTAAGTCCTCAGTTTGTTGGTATTAATCGTTATCTATAAGGCCGTCACTATATCTTTATTAGAATTGTAAGATTTAATAAGCAAAAAAAGACAAGAATTCCATGTTTTGTAAGTTGAAATACAAAAATTTTCTGCTCGCTCGCTGCGCTCGCTCGCCACAATTTATCAAAATTCATTACATTTAAATCACCCACAAAAGACCCCTTTTAAGTGCTTGAAAAGGCATATCATCATGTGGACTATGTTTAAAGTCCCTACCGGGACGGGGTTGGGGTTGAACACTTTTTCAGAAATTAGGGGCGCAATTTTCGCGCTTGCCCCGGGCGCCGTTTTCCCTAGATACGCCACTGTCCCAGAAAGTTAAACTGTGATATTCTTTCAACACCTCTTCATTGTCTACTCTTAGTGGGACAGACGACTGACCTCCTTTGATAATCATGACCTTGGTCTCGACAACATTCAGACGCAGTCCTTTGGCCTGAATCTCTACTTTCACCTTTCCAAGTAAAAGCTGAAGATCGTCAAAAGAAGTAGCAAGAAGGGTGGTGTCATTTGCATAACGCATGTTACTGAGCTTCCATCCACTGATTGACATACATGTACCTCCATGCCATCCATCAAGGACTTTACGAATCATGATTATATTTTGTATACCTGTTGAAGAGACATTGCTATGTATGAGTGAAAATAACTGAAAGTAAATGAAGGAGTCTGTGATTAATTGAAATAGCAAACACATTTTTGACTAGTGACAAGATACAAATATATATATACATATATACATATATATATATATATACAACGTGAAGCGGGCTTGGCCTTGTACGTGGTGGGTGGTGCGTCATCTATATTCCGTTTGATTGGCTTCTTATTATTATTATTTTCTATTTCTGTTCAAATTCATGCAAATTGGTTGCTATTTTGCTATTATGTTTATGTCTCATCAAGCCCTTGAAAAAGGCTGGTTACACAGTCGAAAGCTTGTTAAATAAAGGCCATAGTGAACATCACTGCAACGTCTGCGAGTCATTCTTCCGTCACACACACACACATTTATATATATATATATATATATATATATATATATATATATATATATATATATATATATATGTATATATATATATATATATATATATATATATTTATATATATATTCATATGTTTATACACAATAGTAAATATCTAGAAATATGCATTAATAGTGTATACTGTTTATAAGTATGTATATATAGAGAGATAGAGACTAATATAGCGATATTATATATATGTATAATTAGAGAGAGATATGTTTACATACATATAAATTATGTATATATATACATATATTTATATATAAAATATATATAAATTTTTATCAACAAATATGATATATACTTAAAGAGAAATAGAGAGGGAAGAGGAAGGGATGGAGGGATAGAGAGATAGATAGAAACAATCTATCTACACGAGTCCTCCCTGGAAATGTACATCTAAAATTGCCGGGTCAGCAGACAATAATTTATTCACGACTGGTTAGCAAGGGGATTTACGCTGCGATATTTTGTAGGCCAGCATATAGGCAGAGAGGAAACTAGTTTTTTTAAGATTTTGTCAAAGAAGGAAGAACTCCATCCCCCTCACCCTCACCCTCAACACCCCCCCCCCCCCAAAAAAAAAAGAGTCAGACAAACAAAAGGCAGCTGCAAAATTACCCTTTGGATTACAGCTGAAGAACCACATCTCTGAACGCTGCGGGTCCTGGCTAGCCCCTCTCGGCTCTCGGGTCCACCTGTCGACAGGTTGTCCAATCTCGGTTTCACCCCTAGGCTAAACTTGGCGCATTAATCCCCTCTGCGGACAGCAACCCCACCGCTTACATCATTCCGATGAGTTGGGAAGTCCAGCTTTTTTTTTCTTTCTGTTTCTCCTCCCTCTCCTTCTTTATCTTCTTCTCCTTCTTTCTTTCCTTCTCCTACTCTCCCCCTATTACAACTTAGAAAAGTGGGAAAGAACTAAAAACGTGACCAACTTTGCACGTTTTGTAGGTTACCCTTCAGGCTGTTGAATTTTATGCGCAACTGATGCTTCGTCGCAGGAGCACAATCCAGAGTACAATTTCTCTTAAGCAAGCAAATGAAAAATGCACACAGACACGCATTGACAAACATACCCATACATTTGCACCCAAACAAGCAGATATGCAGCTCAGTGAAGTTTTTTCCTGTTTTCCTCATTCAATTTCAAAGTTCGTCGAAAATGAAACAGGTGAAACGGATATTGACTCACTCAGTCATGAATTCATACGAAAAACTGACAATGAATGTTAATTTGTGTTCATTTCTAGGTATGACTTCACACTGTACGACTACGACACAGATTATCTTATTTCAAAAAGAAACAAGGACCTGAAATTCGCGTTATCCGTTATCCCATCACGTTACAACTTTTCCTTTCAAGACAACATTTCAATTTAATGTTATTGGAAAAATATTCTTTTCACAATGAACAAACGTTTAATCAGTGTAGCAGAAATGGCGCCGAAAGTGGCCGTTGACTAGTCAGCCAGCTGTTGATCCCAACACTTGACACTATACGACTACAACATATGGCGATCTTGCTAATTTTCCATCAAAGACGAAGCGCCAGAAATTCGCGTCATCCGTCGGTCGTTGTCGTGAGGTACCGTGATCACGTGACATTTGAGGCAGTAGAAGACAAACGGTGTTTCAGTTGAGTCAACTTGGTCACCGTCCCAATTACACCATTTGATTTACAATGATTTTGTTATGCATGTATAGCATAAGCTTCACCTTTGTGCTGCTCCTTTGGCATTTGGTTATGCTTTGTTTAGATATTTCAGAGTCATTTGATTTATTTGATTAGATTTGACAAGCAGAATATATAGATACGAAAGAATGAAATTTCAGTTGGAATTTAGGTAGAATTTCTGCATAAATGACAAAATGAGACATTTGCCTTTGCTAACATGTTGTGAGTTTATTCTAAGGTTTTCTAACGAGAGACGCTAATCCAAATGAGTCCTACTCGTTTGTAAGATCTATGACGACATTGAGCACTTTCTCTTTTCTAGAAGTTCGCTGACAATGCCTTTCAAGCTGTAAATCTGAAGTGGCATTTCTTTCTTTCCCTTTTAAAGGTGAATTCTATCATGGTATCATGTTCCAGGTTCAAGGTTCAAATTTATTTTCATTTCCATCAAATAAACAGGGAAAATTATAACAATGCATAAGCAGAACATATTTGTAATATTTTCAAAAAACGTAATTTAACAAAATACATGTGACAATGAGTAACAACATAATTGTATTTTTTTAAGTATATGCATATGTATAGTGCACATTAAACAAGGATGGGAATAAAAATGGAGGCACTGTATTTGGCACTGAAAATGAAAACAGACACACACACAAACAGACACACACACACACACACACACACACACACACACACACACACACAAAATGAGCTGATAAAGTTTAGAGAGTAGAAGGCAAATCAGCCACTCTGTGTGTCATGGGTATTGAGCAGCTCTCCGTTTGTTTTGTAAAATTTCACTAATTCTCAATTTTTCTCAAATATTTCGGTACTGACGGAACTTCTCAGCCGAGGAGGACGTGCATAAAAAAAAAACATTTACCTTTAATATACACCACGAATAGAGCTGAAGAAAATTTTCCTTCTGACAGAAATGAAAATTTGTGACTTTTTGTATACGTAGGGAATGGAGAGTTGCTCAACACCTACGTAACACAGAGTTGCTAATTTCTCTTACGTTCTAAACTTTATCGGTTTATAACTTTGTATGTGTATGTGTGTGTGTGTGTGTGTGTCTGTATTTTTCCCAAAATTTTCACTGATCTAATTTTCTGATTTTTCTGATTTTTTTTTTCATACCAAGCAACTTGATACGAATGGGTGGAATTCATATTTAACGTGACCTCTGTCTTCTTTTTTTTCCCTTCTTTTTTTAAGCGGAAGCATGGAAGAGACGTGAGACAAGACAGAACTCATTCCTCACGCATACGGACGCAGCTTCACGCTGAGACCAAGAAATAATCACGTGCCGGCGTTTGCCACCTGCAGCTTTGTTCGGCTTTCGCTTTTGGACTACGGCTTTTTAATGAGGATGGGAAAATTCCGCAATTTTTTGTTTCTCATTTTCGTGAGAGGTTTTCTTTCTGATTCCCTCACCAATTCCTATCAGCATCTTTGATGGAAACCCAGTAGGGCAGCCAGCAATATAACATAAGTTACGTTCAGACGGTGATCCTCAACCTCGAGGATAAGGTCTATAGGGCACCAAATGTCACACGGTCCATTTCGTGACCAAATCAGTCATTTTGTCACGAAATCGACCGTGTGACACTTGGCGCCCCATAGAACTTATCTTCGAGGTAAGCTGTCCTCGAGGTTAAGGATCACCGTTTGAACGTAACTATGGAAGCCAGTCTACAGGTGTTCTAAGTTATCATACTGGACAGCCAAAGGAGCAATAAATTTTCGTTTCTGAATGAAATGGTAGAAGCCACATCAAACGGTACGATTGAAAACAAAAATCCTCAACGGGCGCTTTGGCGTTTGTGGATGAACTGAAAGAAACTTTGTAAACATTACGCTCGAACAAGATCGATTATTGAAAGAAATATCCATATAACTTCTTTTCTAAATGAACACTTTAAGGATGCGTGCCGAATTTGAAAGACAGACAGACAGACACACACGCTCGTGATGTATGATAGATAGGTTTTCTTCAGTATCATCATATTTTGAGGATCTCTACTCATATCATTTGTATAATTTAGGATAACAAATTATAACAACGTGGGACCTGTTTTATGAAATGATTTGAAATCATTGCTGCGATTATTGCAGAAATTGCGATGTCTATTGCACCACTAATTATTTGTAAACTTTAAATCTGATCGCAGGCGCAGTACTTATTTTAATTTGAATTAACTGGTTAAAAAAAAGCAGGCTAAGATGAAAAAATGACGCCTTCACATGGCACCATGTTGTACAAGATTCGATGAATTTGACTTTAACCAGTCACGACCTCAAGGTGATGTTGTGGTTCATTGAGTGGATAAGACTTTGGAAGGTCTGCCATCGTGTCACTGGTTCGAATCCCCCGGACAGCAGCGACTCGCCCCTGGGAAAAGCATTTTTTTTCCTCATTACCTATAGTCCTCCGGTAAGGATCTAAAAACAGTCAAGTCAGCCCCTTCGTTAGTGCGTGCTTCCAAGCACCTATGGCTTCCTGCACGACGAAGGTAACAAAATAATGAATTAATACCTTGGTAATTCAATTCAACAGCTATACGAATGCAGAAAAAAAGGCGCGATGTTTGCTCAATAAGAGTTAATGGATTTGAGAACAAACGCTGCAGTCAATTCTAAACAAAATATGATAGAAAAGTCTGTGTCTGAGACTAATTTCTCAGAGTTGCTCTGCGGACTTCAAGAGCAAGTGTTGTGTGGAGACAGGGTAGTAAGAGCGAATAAAAACCTGCCTCCTGAAACAACAACATGTCCTGACATAATCTGTCCTCCTATCCCTGAATCTGTCCGAATAAAGCAACTTTCTTTAAAGGTATATTTTGACAGTTGTTCTAGTTTAAAAAAGAAAGACGAGCTGTATAATACTACACACGGTACCAGTGTCTCTTATATTATTGAATGAATATTAAAAGGATGATATAGTGTGGGTTGAGATGGAGCTTCACGTTTCCAACTTTTTTGTGAGATAATGAGAAGCCTCTTATGAAACATGAAAGAGCATCGCGATGCAATTCTAAGAGGAATTCAAAGTTTATTTGATGAAAATAAGTTTTGGAATGGCTGAGATATCAAAAAAAAATGTCCTACTAAAAGGTGACCCACCTTCTACTGCGACCACTTTGTTTTACATTAGTTTTGGATATCTCAGCCATTTCAAAGCTGGTTTTCATCAAATAGTTGAAAAATTTAGATTCCTTTTAAAATTGTTATGCTCTTTAATATTTCACAAATGGTTTCTAATTATTTCACAAAAAAGTTAAAATCTGAACCCCACCATCTCAACCAAAACTACATCATCAGACTGTGAGTAGTTACTTTTATCATACTACATATATGTAGATTTGTAACGTAGAAAACACGTCGTTTAGAAAACCCCTCAGTAACATGTGGCTGCGTGATTTTAGCCCTATAGATAACACGCCATCATAGTTTTCGAAACTGTTTTTTTTTAATGCGTAAGTATTCGTATTTCTTCCTTTCATTTCAGGGCCGTAATATGGCACAGTCAGCAGCACAGTTCATCTTCTGTCAATTTAAGGTGAGGATACTAGCATGGGAACAATATTGCGAGTAGTGAGCCATATTCATTACGGTTCAATCTGACAATCCGGCAATTCCGTTTTGTTTGTGCCAATAATACTCCCAGGCAACCTGACATTGAAAACGAGCGCAGTCAACCTTATCCTTTCGGTTTTATGACTCACTCTTCTGCCTCCTCCCCCTCCTTCAAATCTAGAAATTTTCTTTGAATATTCTCTGAATTGTAATAAACGTCGGCATTCTACTTTCATAAGGGAAAGGTAAAAAGAAATAAAATATATTCCTCATTCTCATTCATTGTAGAACAAAATAGTCTAGGCATCAATAGATGCCGCAATGGAAGCATGTCCTGCAACTGCAGGCACTAAGTCTAAAAGCTTCGGAGAAGAAAACTTATCAAGGCACTCTGTAGTCTCCGAACACAGAATGTATGAATATGTGAAATTATATGGTATAATCATAATATTTCTATCTGTGCTGTAGCAATTGCACAGCCTATGACCATCACAGTGATGACCAGGGAAAATTTATCCTGTTCTGCGGTAACTAACTGTACAAGAAGGAAATATTGTTATGAATTTTTTCCAATCTTCCTGGTAATGACTGGTTTTTGTATACTGATACATACACTGTATGTCATATAAACTTTTTGCTTGAAGCTAGGTCATGCCCAACTGCGTAGAGACTATTGATTATTGATAAAAACAAAATAAAATATGATATTACAATTTCAACAAGAAAGCATTCCTTTAGATTTTTAAGTGTTATCATTCAATGGTGGAAAGATAATGAAAATGTTTCTTACCAGTGTGTGTGAATAATAAAGCAAGAGCAGTAATGTATCATAACTCAAAATAAAATGGATGTAATAATCACTACCTCATATGTGTGTATCAAGATATACAAAAGTCAATTATAAAGTGAGGAAATATGTACATATTTAGAATATATTACCCATGCTCTCAAAGGAGAACATTGGTGTGTCTATCCAATTTTGAATTCTTAGTCTTCTGGAGTAATGATAGGTACCGATGTTTTAAATATATTCAACATCGCTCGCTGAAAGTACATTATATATATATATATATATATATATATATATATATATATAGATATTATATGTCCTTTGTTTCTACTGGTTGTTTTCTTAGGTTTCTCTACGTCTTCAACAGTGTGTTTGCTAAAAGGACATAAAAAAACAATTTTGGAAACTGGGAAGCCCTCCTCAAAGACAAGGTATTGAGTGTGTGCCAGGAATTTCCTGAAAAGAAAACTAATGTGTTATTAATATAATATCAATAATGAATACCGTGCTTCATTTCCAGTGTCTACGTTTCCTTTAGGCCTATGCACATCCAAAAGTAGTAGGAAAATTTTAGTTAACCTTGACATCCCTGCGCTTCTAGCTCCTAGCCTTTGCAGACATTTGTTTTAGTAGTTTGAAGGCTCAATTTCAGAAATTAGCAAATTTTGGTGACTGATTTGTAAGTTGATGTCAAGGATTCTTGAAAGGACGTGCAATTCAATTAAATTCAAAATTTATTTTCATCTTCTCCACAGGATATATAACATACAAAGTAATGACTGAAATTTGGCATGTATGTGAATAATACAGACGAAGCAGAAATAAGAGTATGTTCATGTCTGTGAACTTTATATTCTGTGAAAAAAAAAAATGAGATACCTTTTACAGATAAGCAAAAACAAAACAAAACAACAAGACAAAAACTCTAGAGTTAATGTTGATGACTGTGCAATTAAAGTTGAGGCAAAATATGTGATATGACATTCATGTAGTTGTTTTAGTATTCTTACTTCAGTAGTTAACGTTATTCAAACTCATTATATAGGGACCTACACTAATGTAAAGTATTATATGTAAACACAACAAAAAATTCATGAAATTTGGCAAGAGTAATGTGGCATTAGTGTGCAGCAATTACGCAAGAGCCACCAATAATATACCATTACATACAATGTCTGCACATCAATTTTGGTAGTAATAAGAGTGTTAGGGATTGAAATGATAATGGTTGATTCAATTTAAAGGAAGAAACAATACAAAACATTGGTCATCTCTTGGCCGTTGTATTAGCCCTAACGTTGTTGCTATTTGGTGATATGCCCAGGAAACTTCATCTTCCAAACTATTGGTGCACTACAGATCTCGTGTATATGGAGAAAATTAAACAAATACTAAAAGGTTACCCAGTAACTGACAATGTTATTGTTTCTACGCAGACGGCCATCGTGTAAAATATGCCACTAATGAGACGGCCGTATCGCGCCTGTGAAAAAGGGAAGGCTCGTCGGCATGACACAAATTTATGGGTAGGGGATTTGTTTTCCTTGGAAGCGGTGCAATTATTTGAATCCTGATGGAGGCATAATGGCATTGGTGAGGCATTTCTCTTCTTCTGTGTCAGATTCACCAGACACTTGGGTTTCAACGCGAGTGGGGGGACCTGGAGCTCACACCGCAGAATTTCCCTGGCTACCGGTTTCGTCATTGAAAGAAGATGTCAACCAAACCGCCGCAAATGTATTCCTTTGCATCTTTGCCGCTCCGCCCGACTTGCTACGGCGCTTGCTGTCTTCAGTGCCGGCCGTAATGAGGTGAATTGAATAAATTGCACAAACAAACTCGCCCGTATTCCGTTCGGTTCAAGCGGAGGAAAAATGCGATGTCGGGCAATAGCGCGACAGGTCTCGGAGAACCAGTGCTCAGATGTCCGTGGTAGTACATCATCCGCTCCTGTGACACCACATCCCTGGGCATTCTTTTCCTGGTTCTTGATGTATCTTCTGACAGCCGCAGAAGTTTTTATCACACTTTAGGGGTATTTCTCTCTTTCTCCGTCCACATCTCTTTTCCTCCCTCATCATCGTTGATGAGAGTTGGAGGACAGTGACTCGTGACATCGTCATGACCCTTCGCTTTACAAGGGATGACGCTTTTACGGATGCACAGTGGATCAAGAATAAACTGTCGCCTATCACGTCCAACCATTCAGAACGTTAGGATGTTACACATCGCACATATCATATGAATGATGTTTTACACTTCTGTCTCACAATGGGGGGGGGGGGGTAGGGGGAGAATGCAAGGCTCGTAGCAAGTATCAGGAAATATACAGAGGGTGTCTGCTGGTCAGCAGACTCCTCTAGCAAACCCGTTTAAAGTATGACCAAAACGTGCAACCACATACCAGTTCATCATTCTATACTTATCATTTTAAGTACGACCTGTCACCTTCACAACTTATCAAAAAGAGAGACGGTTTAAAGATGGCGTTGTTACCATCTCGTGGAAATTTTTCCTCTAATTTTATTAAAATGGATAGAGCGTTGCGATGTCAGTTCACGTGTCAGTAGGTGACGGTAGAACAGTGCGACAAGAAAAGTGGCAAGTGAAACGTATTGTGGTGTGAAGTAGCAAGTGTACAATATAACAGAGCCACCTATCGCCCACCTTGTCCATCCTGAAACAACAAGAAAGGTGTTTGGTACTGACAAACACAAACACATACTCAAACGGCCACACATAATACGTGTTATATGATCAAACATGTGGGTACTTCTTACTTTATTTGCTGTTTTTTACACAATTTCTACATAGATGAATGTACAGTGTTGTGAAACAAGTCATTGACTTTGTAAGAGCGCTAAATAAATGATTGTATTGTATTGTATTGTATTGTATTGTATTGTACTGTATTGTATTGTATTGTATTGTACATTCTCTCTAATTCTTACACCTCATGTCATTTGATACCGCCAAACAAATCATCGGTTAGTATTCACCTCCGTGCATAAACATTTATAGATAAGTACAATGCATGAAAATAGTTATTATTACCCCCCTCCCCAAAAAAAAAAAAAAAAAAAAGGATGGCTGGAGGACTGCCCGACAAAACACTCAAAGCTGGGATCCAAGAATGGAAATCAAATGCCTTGAATACGTGCAGGTAGACGGAATATTATGTTACAATAGCTGATCAGAGGTAATCATTTTCGATCTAATAGATTGGTGAATTAGCCTTCCTCCAGGCCTTCCTTATTATAGCTGTTAGTTTTACACCCAACTACTCCCCTTCCCTGTGTTTGTTTACTGCCTGTCATTTCGCTTCCTTCAGTTTCCAAAGCTTGCCTGCAGTTTCCCCCTCTCTCTAGCTCTATGCATGTCCTTACCTGTTTCGTCACGCCATTCTAAGGTGGGTGTATTTTTTCCCGTCTGAAGAGATGTTTTTTTCCCCGTTTGTATATAACTGTTACTTGACATTCCTCGCTGTCATCTATTATTTTCTCTTTTTTTTCGATAACCTTGTAAGGACTCTATGTATTGTTTTCTCTACTTGTCTGCCGTAGGTTGTCTGTACTGATATCCATCAATCCTCGTGGACAAATATGTGGACACGCGAAATTTAAACTTGTCTTCCAGCAGTGCCGGTCCTTGATGGTTAGAGAGCTTTATTTGTGCCTGTATGTTTACTCGAAGTCTCGTTGCCGCCGGTCAAAATCGAAAGTTTCTGAATTCAATAAAGCAGAAAAGAAATAAATATTTGCTCCTATACATCCCTTTCAGTCACTTCCTCAGTCGGGACCTTAGATATGAGTGTTGTTATGCACTCTGCAGAAAATAGGATGTTGACGCTAAAAGAGAAAGAGATAACAAACAAACAAACAAAACCCGCAAAATGAAAAGAGTGGAGGGTATAAAAAATGAGTAGACATCATAACGCTCCTCTTCTAGTGAGTTGTTGCAGTCAAGGCATAAAAATAATTAATACAATGTATACATGAACTAGAGGAATCGAAGAGACGAGGAGAATCTAAAAGTAAAGTAAACTTTCATGAGAGACGTTAAAAAACGGCGTCCAAACATACGGGGATTGGTCTGATGAGCAGACCGATCAGTGTCTCTGACATTTCTGTACAACACGCCTTTATCTAACGTAAAAATAAACCTTTTTTTGACATAAACTTGTTGCATTTAATCAACATGGATTTTTCATATCTTGGAGACACTCGTATTGTACTAGACTACCCACCTTTCACTCTTTCGTTTGTAAATCTACATTCATTCATGAATGACAAAAGCTTCTGGTTAGATCACCAGAACGTCAACATAATTATTATGATATTGTGGCAAGATATTCATTGATTGTCAAAAATGATGGTTATAATCATACACATTATGACAGCCATGACTTTCAACATCAAAAACCAAAATCAGTGGTATAATGAATTGCTAACGTTTTGCTTTCAAAACAATGATGAATCCTTGTTTATTGTTCCAATGCATCTTATTCTCTTTTTCAATTAAAATCAGAACTAAGTTCTTCGGAGGCCACTATATACTGCGAGTTCATCATAACTAATCATCATTCCAGAATCCGGAATTATTATCTTCCTGTCTAATCAAACTTTATACAACCTCTAATAATCATACATGCTTATTTTGTTTTCGTGGTTCTTCTCGTATCAAAAATCTTGTCTCAGTGCAATTGATACAAGGAATGAGTGCGTAATTCCATCAGGAGTTATACATTTTGACGATACCTTGGCTTTCGGCGTGCTCCTCGTGTTATAATGGAATTTCCAAAATGTTCCTCTCCTCCAAACTGGTGGGTCTCGCAAGGACCCCTTTGTCATTGCCGTGTCCGAGGTAAAAGGCTAAATGGTGGGCCTGGTACACCCAGTTGATGTGGATCTTGCCATCCTATCAATTAAGTAGGTTCCATCGTATAGATTTCTAGCATTTTTACTTAGATTTGAACTTTGATATACTGACCGCCATGCTTTCTGTCGGTAATAATTTAATGCACGACCAAGGAGGACATCATATAGCATTTTATTTTCTTACATATCATGCATTTTCATCGAGAAATACGAAAGTGAATTGAAATTGAAATTGAAATTGAAATTGAAGTTGAAACTGTAATTCTGTATGGATCCACCGTTGGATGAACTGAGATCAATGAACTCGGTGTCTCTTGCGGCAGACAGGTGTACGTTGTGAAATCGGTAGAACCTGTCAATTGATTGTACATCATTGTGGTCAAACTCTAAATCTGTTCAATCTATATGATTGTCATCCATTTGATATTTTGAGTTCTTTTTCTTTTTTTTTCTTTTTTTTTGCCTGAGAAAGTAAAGAGAAAGAAATGCTCCTTGAGGCCTTATTGGGCTAAAAAAAAGAAAAAAGAAAAAAATGGCAGATATTTCAAAGCTGTGAGAGTTGCAAAATAAATGATTTGGCTGAAAAAAGAAAAAATTGAATTGCATAAAAAATTGAAAATCTTTTAAATCATGAACAATCTCCTAGCGGAATTGGATTTTTTCAATGTTTCCTTTTGTAGCGGAATTGGACTTTTTATGTTTTCTTTTGTAGCGGAATTGGACTTTTTATGTTTTCTTTTGTAGCTAAGCATTCTCCAGTTTCCATGAAAAATGTTGGTACGATGCTTTGAATTGGCCTATGAAGTTCCTAAGCTTCAAATAACTGTCACTGACCGTTAATTTCTCAAAACTGCGTTGCTCACTTTCTTGCCATTCCTGTAGGAGGTCTGAGCTGGGTATGAAACAGAATATTGAAACCGAGGTTAGATAAATTCATCAGGCCTTTGTTGTGAAGGGTCAAGAATACCGTTTGGGAGATTCACTTTGTAAATATACGGCCAAGATTTCTCGATATAAGCAATGACCTTTGATAAAATCTTTTTTTAGTAATGGGTTGCTTCGTGTGGTAACGTCAAATCTTATTATCCAAAAGACACAATTCTCAATCTAAAGTGCAGTATCTACATTGTGTCAAAAGCGGCATTCGATATATGCATAAGCGACCCGTTCAATGCTGCATTACCTATTGGTGTGATGTCTTTAAAAATGAATATTGATACAATGTCACGAAAAAAAAACACCCAATATCGTGCAACAAACCACGACCACACTTTGGTTAACCAATTGATGGTTTGTTTTGATGAGCAGTTACCCCTCATTTCAGAAGAGATACTTATTGACAGTGACTAGACGAAGGGGAGGGGGGTGGAGAGAAAGAGAGTGAGAGGGGGGAGAGAGTCCCATTAGACGCACGGGGTAACTCATGAGCGTTCACGGAGCCTCAGCCCATTAAGGCGGCTAAATTTAGATTTCTCTAAACTGCTCACTTGCTCCAGATTGCTCTTAATTGCCCGTTTGCAGACTTCTGGTCTTAGATTATAAGGGTCCAGGTTCATGAACTTATGTTGAGGACGCCATTGTTGGAATGGTTTTGTAATTAGTGGTTTGCTCACAGTGGGCACTTCGTTTTGTTGGTTTGTTTTTTCTAACTCTAAGAGTTATGTGTTACATAATCTAATCATTCCACTGATTGTTTAAAACTTTTTCGGGGCACATCAAAGACACCTCTTAATCAATTTTTATTTTCATTATTATGTCGAAGTGAGAGCGAAATGAAATTTTTAAACGTTATTCATTCCAGCGTATTCGTTTTTGTTTCCGTTACTACTAACATGGTACACTCCAGACGTTACATTACATCTATGTACTATCTATTTTATGATGCCAAGAGCTTAAACACTGAAGTGAACCTGACATCATAATATACCGATAAAAGATAAAATTGCGTCGTAACATATCGCTCGCTTGCTTTTCTTTGAAATTCTACGTAGAAATAAAAAGTGACTCTCATGAATGTTTCAATAACTGTTTACCGCTCGAAATTGGCTTGATGTCTGCCGTCAAGATTAAATTCATTTTGTCAATATAAGCTGCATGAAATGTGGTCCCCATCATGAAACTCACACTACAAATACAACAAAAACTGCAATAACAAAGCGAATATCACGCTTTGCTACATATGACCATGGCTGTAAAGAAGAATGAGCAGTCATTGATATAACAGAAAAGTGTACGGTCAGCGATCCATTTTCCGTAAACATCAATTATCAACCGATTACGTCGCGTAAAGAACGTGCTTCCTGAATGAGGAGCATGGAAGACCAATCTAGACCAAGTCAATTTCAACACTCATTTCGACCTCAAGTTCATCTGCACTTTTCCTTCTTACTGAGCTGTTATAAGAGTCATGGAATTCGTCCTCATGCCTTAACACAATACGTTTTAATTTGAAAAGAAACGGAGGCACTCATTTACGCATGATTAAAACGGCATCGTTTTGTTTTTGTTTTTGTTTTCATTTACGGTGCAGTATTGGAAGACGGCGAATTGTCTAAAGACGCTTAATGGGTATAGGTTGACGTCATGTTGAGTAAGGAACACATGACAAGAGAAGTAATAATAATGATAATGATAATGATAATGATAATGATAATGATAATGATAATGATAATGATAATGATAAGGTCTTATTTACCCAAGGTAGCCTCTTCAGTGTTGCTACTGCTCTACCAGAGGGCCCTGCCATTATCATTACCCTAGCGTTGCCAGGTACCCATTTACGAGTATACTGTATATACCTGGGTCGAGAGGGACATGGTGGGCAAAACATCTTGTCCAAGGACTTCAGCACTGGGCGGGATTCGAACTCGGGTCCTCCGATCGGGAGTCGAGAGTCTTATCCACCATGCCACAGCGTCCCCCCCCCCCCCTCCTCCTGAGTATGATTAAACCTGTCGTAGAGGTAACCTTTGTATTGCTGTCAGCTGCCTAATTGGGCCAGTGAACTTGCTAGCAGAGGTCTGTTCTATACACCGTGGCCCGAATTCACGAAAGTGGTACAATCTTTGTCCATGGTTTAAACCATGGACAAAGACCGTAGTTTTGTATGGGGCGTTAAGTGTCGTATGGCCTATTTCGTTACGAAATCAGTCATTTCGTTGACGAAATGACTGATTTCGTAAAGAAATAGGCCACGCGCATGGTTTAAACCATGGACAAAGTATATACTCGTACAGGTATATACAACGAACTGTACTCGTAAATGGGTACCTGTGTCCAGTGATCGCCTGTCTATTAAAAGAGGCCAGGGGTCATTCATCGTGTGTCTCGTCATATTGCGTTTATGACCACCCCTGTATTAACATTTACAGTCATTATACACGATATCATGCCATGTAATATTGATTTAGAAAGCATAAATGCATCACACGGAAACCAACACCTTTTACCCGTTGCTAACTAGAAGGGTGTTGTGTCATGTACATAGTACCTAAATGATATTTACGATGGGACAATGGTTTGTTCTTTTAACATATCAAATCATTATTAATTGTGTCCATATTATTGTTTTAGGATTGTCTTTTGAAACACTGTGAATATATTGAGATTTTTCCCTCCCTGTTCTCCCTTGATAACGACTTAACACAAACGGTTAAGAAAGACACGGATATGTGCTGCATATTTTCATCATTTAGATACTTCATCAGCTCTTCCTTTCATACTATTCTATTGATATTATTTCCATTTTTAAACGAAACTTCGTCTACATATAACATGCCTTTATCTGTTCATGGAACTCATGGAGATATTTTTGCTGAATAGTATATTTTCACACTAATATGTTATAATGATATGAAGGGGTAATAACCCCTTTTGTCTTCAGACATGAAGTAATATACCATTTAAGTCCCACGGAGCTCAGAAATGAGAGAGAGAGATCATTTTGTATCCTTACTTTTCTGGACGATTTATGTCAGACTTATTTCACTTCACCTGGTAGCTCCTTCGTTGTTAGGCACTTCCTTCATTGAGGGCCCTGGCATTAGCGTGACCAGGTACTCATTTGGAAACCCTGGGGCCGAGAGGCGATGTGGGAGCAGCGTCTGTATAGTCTAACGACGTTTTTTTACCAAGCTGAAGATCGCTTGTTTAAAGTGCATTGCCATCCTTCTATAAGTTGACTGCGGATTAGCGGACTGAAATCTGACAAACAGAATGAAGAAGTCTCATTAGAAGTGGAGAAAAATAAGAACGGCATGGGATTCAGACTTTTTAAGTTGTTTTCACGAATCGTGGACCGAGTCGAGATGGCACATAATTATGCAAATCAGATGAGGTCACCCTGCAGGAAAGATCGAACACGTAAAGTGTCCCAGTGAGAAATCTCTTCACACTATTATTTTCGAGCGTTTTAACATTGTGAACACATTGTTAATCATCAATTCACAGCGTGAAAGAGAACATCACTCTGTGAACTTTTTGTGAAAAACCACATCATAGTGTGAAATCATCTTCACATTGTTAAAAGGATGGTACAGTATTGGTGGAGACGAAAATTGGGCTTTTAATTTTTTGCGAGATACCAAGAAAACACTTATGATATAATATACAGAGCATACCATTTTAAGAGAAATTCAATGTTTATTTGATGAAAATCGGGTTTGGAATGACTGAAACATCCAAAAACAAAGTGATCGTAATAAAATGTGGGTCCCACACTTTATTAGAATTGCTCTTTTTTTTTGGATATCTCAGCCATTTCAAAACCAATTTTCATCAAATAAATATTGAATTCCTCGTAGAATTACATGCTCTTTCATATTTCATAAGAGTTTTCTCATTATCTCATCAAAAAATGTTAGAAACCTGAAATTAGGTCTCAACCAAAACTATGCGATCCCTTTAAATTCGAACGTATTCACGTAATCGACCGTGTGAACACATTGTGAACTCACTATGAGATACTGTGTTCTTTCCAGCAGAGAATAATGTTATTTCCCATCAACTGCTCCATTAAAATATCTGGGGGTTAATGAAATTAAGTACCACATTTTAAACCAAAAAACTCTTTACACTGAATTATCGCAAAGTTTTAATATCAAATCATGGCTTTTAGACGTTAGGGGCTGCAGTTGCTGAAATGTCAGCTTTAGTTGTGATTATTTTTGTTTGTAGACCAATGTGTGTTTGTGAGGAAATGACATCACGAACACCCTGTTTTTATAATAGCAACGAAATCTGAATAAAGGGTGGAAGTGCACTTCAAGCGTGCACAGCTTTACCTACGACAACAAACCCGGTCATGCAATAAAGTCCCTGGCAATTTTTTTCCCACATAGTTTGGTGAAACTACCGCATGATTTTTTCTCATTCAGCATGTGGGCTTGGATGGCGTAGAATAGGGGAGCAGCAAAGAGGGAGAATATCCATCTGTGAATAGCAAACAGCAAGGAGCCAACATTTCACTGCGAAATTAATTTCGGAGAGCAGTTTTGTTAACGAAAAACTGTGTCATCAAACCTGCCCCAGATTACGCTTAGGAACCTGAATGTTATACGAAACATAGGAACCACGTTCCTTCTCCCCCCCCCCCCCCCCCCCCCCACCCCACCATCTATCCATCTATCCATCTTACTTTATTTCTCATTGAATAATCGAAGAAACCACACACTTACTTATTTCAAGGAATTTATTTATCACCTATCAATAAAACAACAACCACACTTACTTATTTCAAGGAATTTACTTATCACCAATCAAATGTTACATAGGCGATATCATAAGCTGGTATTGCTGTACAAGCAACATGATTTTGACACAAGAAACTGAAGTACTTATATCCTTCCTTTGTTCAATTGTTTTTTTTAATGTAGAAATTATGTAAACTTAATAACAGAAACACCTGGCATCCCATTTGTCAGATTTATATATCAATTAAAACAAAAACAAAGAAACAAAGAAACAATTGTAAAGCAAAACAGAGTTAAGTCATGCTACATCATTATAGACCAAACAATCCCACTCTCCCAGCAGCGCTCCGCAGCTACCCCTCTTAGCCCTGCACTCTGTACATAAACGATTATCCAATCCCCTTCACCCACTTTTTTCTCTCTTGATTGTGAGTGTCGACCTCCCTCCTCCTTCTACACACCACACACACACACACCCACACACACACACACACACACACACACACAAAGCACACAAAACACACACTAAACACACACCACGCACACACACACACACTACATAACATACATACATATACACATAATTACGTCGAAATAATATACCCTGTATGTCATATTTTGAAAGAAGTCATTACAGCAAATATATTGAGATTACTTTGATTTTGATCTTAGAGCTCCTTCATTATTCAGAACTTTTAATTGTCATCTTCTTTGATGTTTACTGGATGAGATTCTCTGTATAGAGTTATACTCCCATGGTATATACATGCACGCCCACACACACACACACAGACACACAACATAATTATATAATATTGGATGGCCTTGAGATTAATACAAGGAAATATTGGACGAGCTATGCACAAATATTGGACGAGTCGAAGACGAGTCCAATATTTCCTTGTATTAACCGAAAATAGGACATTCAATGTTATCATTATTATCCTACAGAGGATTTTAGCAAAGAATGTTTTCACTGAGGCCTACCCTTTCTGTCTCCAAGTGCTGTATTGTTCTCCTACAGTACTTGATCCTGACATGGGGTATGGTACATGTACACTCTTCAGTGCAAGTTAATCCACTTCAGTCTCTGGTAAAACAGTGATCTATGTATCCAAGGTAGCCGTCATGTTACTGTTAGACCGAGATCTAGCTAATTTAGACCAGAATTAGATTTATTTGTATCCGAGATCTGAGAAACAATTCACGTCACATCTACCGTAGATCGTGAAAGATCGAATTAGGCTACTACCACAACTAGTACTGCAGTCCTACTGTACTTACATAACGTACATGTACAGTAACTGTAATATGCATATCGCGCATGCAAATGCAAGCGGCGGCCGGCTACATAATATCGCGCGCGGGCTATCTAGCGCTGAGCAGAGCTGATCAATCGTCGCGCCTGCATGCACAAAAAAAAAAAAAATGCAACTTGTTTTCATCAAACCTAAATTTAATTTCCTGTTATGAAAGTGATATTTTGAAAAATTGTATGAAAAACAATTTCAACTAATTGATATATGAAATTTGTTTGTATAGACACAGAATTTTAGATGAAACGATATTTTAGTTAATTCGTGATTGACCAATCACAGACGTTTTTACTTCATATTTCAGGTCATCTCGTATATATCTCAACCAATCACGGTGCAGTTTATAAAAACTTTGGGGAATCCCCCTCTTGCCGTCCAGTATTTCAAATATTGGTCGCCTCGGCAAAAAATATTAGTCGAGTTCAACAAACTTTCTAAATGGGTCGGAGGTTATGAGGTGGTTCGACAAAATAACACTTGTATTTGGACTCTAAAATCCTCTGTATGGATGATAATAGTTCATATGCGTATACTATTATAAATTTACATATATATGATAATATATACAAATTATTTATTTATTCATATATTAGCTAGATAATGATAGATAGATAGATAGGTAGATAGATGAAAGAGAGAGGGGAAGAGAGGGACAAAAATGGAGAACATTGCTAATGACTGAGTAAGGGATTTTTGTAAGCATGATTCAGTAAAGCCATAAAACCTTTTCTCCCCTCTCCCCCGGTGTCTCGGCGTTTCGTCTCTCCAGCGATCTGATGATAGTCCTTGTATTCCTCACATGTCGGTACGTCCTCTTTTCTAACCTCAAAAGATAACAAAGGCAGATAAACACTTCGACAGTAGCAGTTGCATCATTATATAGACCAACTCGGAAACGAGAGGCACAGGCAACTTACTTGCGCAGGGACGTTCGATAATATCGCCTAGCCTTGAACTCAAGACACATTAGTTCCATCATTACATAGGGTAGGAAGCGATGGTAAAAACAGCGACTGACAGAAGTCGATACGTCTGCACATAATGACACTTTAAAAAGAGGAATCAGGCTTTTTACACAGAGCATTTACTGTCTTCCCAATGTCCCCCCGTCTTACACATATTCTCCATCACGGTGACAACCTAACGCATGTACCGCCCCAGTTGATGTTGAGGCATATTCACCGAGATAACTTTTTATTCACTTTAATCAATTCCTATACATTTTGTTTTTAAATACGGACCAAAGTACTGTGTAGGCCCTATTCAATGTTTGCCATAATATTATTATCAGTCCATCCAAAGCAAAACGATCTACTTAACCATTGTGTGTGGTGCGTGTGTATGTGTGTGTTTTCGTTAGTAGCCAGCTTTTGCTTAAAATATTTCATGTCACTGTAGAGACGCTAATCCCAGATTCTTCTCATGAAATATGCTCTGTTTTTGTGACTTGGAGTCGGTTATTGCTAGACAGGAAAACCACCGCTCAAGCAAAAGACAAGATTTTGAATTAACTCTAAAGACATCTTATATCAAAGAGAAATAATACAATGTTAGGGTAATAGTGGACATGTTTTCGTTGTTCCGTACATTTTGCTCGGTTGCAGTTTATATCACAAGATCTGGCGGGTTCCAATCCGCCAAATGATTCACATTTCGTTGAAAATTACTGACACTAAATTCCCTGGAGCATGATAGGAGTGAGGTAGTGAACCACACAAGGTCTTGAAGGATAGAGACTAGGATTTGTCCACTCATAAACATCGTCTTGTTCAGAGGGCATACTTAGGAGTTAATGCGGGTCTATTTTGTTCCGGCTTTACTCCTATGGTAACAGATTTAAGATATATGAAGGAAGCGAATATGAGAATTGACGTCTTACGTCCGTCGTCTGACATCAAGCTGACAGTAATGAATGGTCAGAGGGGGTAGGCAGGATTTTAGCGGCCAAAGAGATGTCCCATGTCATATGATGTAGGTGTGATCACTGTTATCAGTGATTACAGCAGTGCTGAAAGTTGCCGAGGTTTGTTTGTCGCTGTTGTGTGTGTGTGTGTGTGTGTGTGTGTGTGTATGTGTGCGTGTGTGTGTGTGTGTGTGTGTGTGTGTGTTTTGGTACGTTTTTTGATCCTGATTTTATCCAGTACGACGGGCATGACGGGAGATTTGCCCGTGAATAAAAAATATTCGTAAATGTTTCATGCAATTATCTATTTATCTGTTTTTGTGTATGTATGTGTGCGTGTTTGTGTGCGTGCGTTTATATGTGTGTACTGCGGAAAGTGAAGATTGTATTCCCATATCATTTGGTTTGCGCAGACGATATCCCACAATGCACCGCGTGATCCAGACAGTTCAAGATCAGGGGGGCATTTCATGAAGCATTTTGTCCGGCAAAGTTGTCTGACAAATTTGCTCTCAGCCAATCAGATGCAAGGATTGTTAGCTTTATAACAATTTGTCAGAAAAATATCCGATCAAACTGCTTCATGAAATGCCCCCAGCTGCTATCATCACGCTTCAGGTACACGCCACGATGTGCTCAATGTACGCCAATTAGTGATAAACATTCTTCCAACCCCTCCCTGCTCTTTTGTACCCATGGTAGGCGTCGTCGTCGTTATCGTCATTACCATCATATCTATCATTATCACTATCATCATATCTACAAACTCACGTGGCATAATGGCGTTTGATGTTGTCATGACAATATAATATATATATATATATATATATGATATATATATTTACAAACAATTTAAAAGCTTGACAAAAGAAAGATATTTAGCTAATCAGCTGCATGCCACTCGTAGTTGTCATGTAAGCTACAATTTCGCGAAACATATCTACACAGGTGACAAATTTATTGCAGTGGGTTTTCTAAAGAGGAAGTGAATTCAAGGAGATTTTCACACTATTGTACGCGAAAGTCATCCCGAATAAGTGGTAAGACTGCGGGTAATTGAAAAAGGCGTATTTGCCGTCGTTTGTGGCGATGAAAGCATTTTACCTATTCTTTAGATGAAGGCCGCAGTCAGCCGGATTGTTAGAATAAACAAAACTCAAGATCGCGTATAAATATATATATATGATTATATACATAGTATATATATGTATATATATATACATATTATATAATATATATGTATAATATATATATATAATTTCATATATATATATATATATATATATATATATATATATATATATAATATGATCTAACTTTTTCAATTCATATTTTTATCATGCATTCAGTGGCCGATGTGAAGTGATATCGTAATTTATACCAATTTACAACGCAAGCAAGCAAAATGATCTGTTGAGGGATGCATCGAAGGGCAAAAACGAAAATAATTTCTGCTCTATAAAGTATCAAGCTCGTATACACGGCATATCAGGAATGATGAATCGTAGAGAGGATCAGCGGATCGAGACCAAGATTAAGGTGATCTATGCGTCTGATTTTAAAGTGGAAATTACCTTTAAAGGGAAAGATAAGAGTATTTTGGTATCCACTCTTCCTGGAATATTTTATCTTTGCAATCGTAATGTAATTCATTTAATTATATCACAAGGTGACGCCAGGTCTTTTGAATACTTTACAAAGGATGCAAGCTTACGCTTTAACGTCAATCTATTTTGTATGTCCAACTGAGGATTATAATAACACCCACACGCGGGTACAGACTTAACAAAAACAAAACATATTCGTTCGGCAAATTTCGTTATAAGCATTTCGTTATTTGCATCATAAGAAGGGTATAGTAGAGGCAATGTTTGGTGTGTTTGAGCAGTATGCCTAGGCGTGTTGGATTGCAGGAAAATTTTAGGTTAGAGATATTCAGGGAGTTTAGGGAGATATTTGAGTCAACCACAGGCAGGTTCTTTCTCCTTCCCTCTCTCCCTAACTCACCCCCCCCCCTTCTCCATCACACACACACACACACACACACACACACACACACACACACACACACATACACACAAGTGGAACATCTTCTACATCTTTTTGAAGAAATGATTTCAAATGATATTTCCGTCTGGCTCACCACAGCAAGAATCGGTTTGTGTGTGTACATCTCTTCATTTATCATCGTTCAGTCACGCCAAGCAAACTGGTCTAGAGTTAGCATTTCTTTTTTTTTCTCTCTCTCTGTTTCATTCTTCCGACTTTTTCCTCTTTCGTTTTCACTGTCATTCAATCTTCTCTTCTCTGATTAACTCTTGCTGTCAATCCATATAATACCCATATCGATCACATACCCGCGATCTAAATCGTCGGAATGACTAACCTAGTTTATCATGTTTTTTCTCCTCATTTTTTTTCTTAACCGGGACCCGGTCTGCTTGTGCTTCCGTGCTGTATACTCCAACCTTCAGAGGTAAGATCACGTTTGTCCCAGAAGCATAAAAGTCACATGCGGAACTAAAGTCAAATGTTTGTCGGGTGGTGCATCGCACTTTCTCCATAAACCCAGAGAGATAAATTGACAAAATTGTAATGGCTTCTCGTTCGACATCTCATGTGGGATGTAGGCCGAGTTTAAACTTGGCCTCCATCACAACATGAATAAAAACAAAAACAAAAAACAAAACAAGCACACAAAAAAACTTAAAGAACCCCCCCCCCCCCCCCCCCTCCGGCAGAAAAAAAAAGTGGGATTCTTACCCGTAAAGGTTGACATTTGTAGATCTCCTTATTTTACATATAAATTAAACTTTAAATCTGCTTGTTAATTTCCTTTAGCTATCTCGTCTTTCCATTTCAAGTCAATTTTTGAGATTCAGTAAAGACTGCAGCCATTTTTCTTCTCATGCCGAATTCTGGGTATTATATTTCTTATTATTTTCTCGGCATCCATTAGTTTCTCTATCATCGTATGGTAATTTGGAGACAACAATAAACTGGTCATTGACACCACTTTAAACCATCGAGTTCAGACCTTGTTAGGCTTTGTAAAATATGGATTGGTGATCAAAATCCGATATAATTTTCTCAAGTTTGCAAACAGGCAAATCTAACCCTGCGATGATGCAAAATATCATCATTTTCTTCGTGAAAACGCCACTTCAGAATTCCATTTTAAGAAAAAAGTTTAACGTTCTTAAATGAGTTTCAAATTTTAGAATCAGCTACAAACATTTAGCAAAAACGAAGTTTTTGAAAACTATTTGTGCAACTGAAACTATGGACTAATTGTATACGATCAACTGAGAGAGAATTGTATGAAGCACTAGATTTGAAAAGCAAGAAATCATGATAGATATATACAGCACTAAACCATTGTAATGTCGTGAATTGATTGGTAAGAAAAACAAGATCTTGAAACGTCTTTGGAACAGCGTAGGCTGGAAATGTTTATGCGCATACTCGTGCGTGAGATTTGTATGGGGGCGTCCCGTTGTCGAAAAGAAACAACAGCAACAACAACAACAACAACACAGACACACAAATCAATTCATAAGTTTAATGATAACTCATCCATATAATCATGAGGGGAGAGGAATTCTTGGCCTTGTTTCTGGAATTTACCAAGCTACTGCAGAGATTCGGGATTAATTTGGTTTCCACTTCTTTCTTCTTCTTCTTCCTTTTCTTCTTCCACTTCCTTCTTCTTCTTCTCCTTCTTCTTCTTCTTCTTCTTCTCTCCATAAGTGGCATGATGTAAAAGTCATGAGCGTTTCAAGAAAATGTCAATGTATTTCTGTTTATTCATACAGATTCGGAATTCAACAAAGAGCATAATATCATCACAGGTTATCTGTGCAGCGCACACACATTAAACTGTATGTAAAAAACTGTGAAAATTCTCTTTCGGTTGATCGTACTCTGTTTATATGCAAATGTCATATTGTATATCGGAAATGAAATAAAATGAAGTGAATGAACTGTTTCGAGTTTCTCTGTGTTTGCGAAAGTGTGTGTGAATGTGATGTGTTTCTCAGTCATTACAGATGTAATGTGTACTGAGTTCTCTTTGGTGACTTTCTAATTCCAAAAGAGCAAGTGTATTGGAATAATGTGTGTTCCTTTTTCTTTTAGATAAGTCCGCTGCGTGATAATGGTCTGAAACAGTGTCAATTGTGTTGGTTTAAAGAAGAAATTCATTGCTGAATTTCATCAATTTCATAAGAAAGAGAACAAAAATTATCAAAATCGGATAAGAAATAAAGGGAGTTATGACATTTTGAAATTTCGACATTTTTCGGGTAACTCTTCATGACCAGTCGTTATGAATATTCAAAATAGCAAGTTGATGATGCCATTCATAGACAGAAATAACAAAAATCTCATATTTCAGCTGTAGAAATATAACACTTGCTTTAAACTACAAAAGATAAAAAAGAACAAAATGTTAACTCTGATATGTTTTGTTATGGGAATATGTTTTTATTTGCATTAGCTAAACATAAAGATTTTCCGTATTTGATAAATAACATACATGAATATTGTGAGGGCGTTACATCATCAACCCACTCTTTTGAATATCTATAATGACTGGTCAAGAAATGTTTTCCGAAAAAATGTGAAATTTCTAAATGTCTTATCCTCCTTATTTCCTACCTGATTTTGTCATTTTGGGGACGTTTTGTAAGAATGTTTTCCTCTTTCTTTTAGAGTTTAATTTTTGTGGAGTTGATTTCCTCTTTAAATGGAAAACTGTGATTGGTAGAAAGTTTGCGATCGCATTTCTATATGACCATCTTTGATTAAATAGAGCTTGGAATGACTTCGTTTATAGTAAGTTTCTGTTTGGTATGATCCAGGGATTGTGTGAGTGATATTTGTAAAGTATATAGGCCTACTACGAAAATAACAAATGAAATACAATGTAATGAGCCATCTCTCTTGCATGACGTCTTTCTATGGGTCTCAGAATAACGGTAAAGGTCCCAGGATTGTGTGTAGACGTAACTAATGACGTGCTATGTAACTGGTGAGCAGGACAGAGTGACACTCTTTTTATTCACACATTACATATGCATGATATACATTGATATGATAAACACTATATCGTGCTAATGTTTATAATATCATATGTGTGTACAAATATTACATAATCGTGATAGAAATGCACCTATAGTGCATCAATTGCATTCACGTATTGGTCAAGGTGGATGATTCGAGGTATTGTAAATTGCCAAACAATATGATTTGCTGTGGTGCAATTAGTTTGTATTTTCTTCGTTAAAAAAAAAGATAGGAACTTGTTTCTACTCCTGAAAGAGACTAATTTTTTCATGCTGTCTGATTAGGATTTTTGTCTGCAGTTCGACACTTGTTGGCATATTCCCAAATGCGACACTTCATTCTGTGCCGAGATGGGAATGAAATATTAAACATATAGATAGAAGATGGAATAAAAGTATTGTAAAGGAAAGAGAAAAGAGCGACAGTGAAGAGAAAGAAGACAAATATTTCTTTTGGCGAAGACGTTTCCGCCAGAATTGCCTTGAGTGGTTACAAGAGGCGTACAGCGCCAGGGATCGTAACATGTCAACAACTTTATGAGTCCTTCTTCTTCATCGAGATTCCGGTTTCCCTGTTGATGGTCCTCTTGGGATTATGACGTCACAATCTAAAAAAAAAAACACCAAAAACCTTAACGCAAAGAAAGTTCCGAAAGTCGGTCAGCCCTGAAATGATCGAACAGTCCTTAACTAGAGATTATTTCGATCAATACAGCATGGATTGCACGGCCCCTTTACGTTCTTCCATTCATCCGTTTTGTGATTTGGCCCTTGTCGTTATGAAGCGGTGATCGTAGGAGGCAGGGGGAGAAAAAAAGGAGCTCGTCGTTGAAATAGAAACATGCGCACAGCCCTTGAACGGGACTGTCATATCGCCGAAGATTTATGAGACTTTGAAGGCTGATTACATCAGTCGAAGATAACAGGCCCAAAGCTTTCATAGGGTGTCACGTGAACGCCGAGTGTGGTCACGCCATTGGAGCGGGCTACATGTATGTCCATGCACGCTCTAATAAAATCGAGAACGAAGGTACGACGGAGTGTCCCAATGCAGTCCCACTTCACACACAACACACACAACACACTATCGCACGTAGACACACACACACACACACACACACACACACACACACACACAACACACTATCGCACGTAGACACACACACACACACACACACAAACACACAATTTAATCCAAGGCACTCGATTCGCATCAAAACAGCGAAGAAGCAGCTTAACTGTATGGCCTATGACACTGGGCTCTAACAAGACATCCTTCATTTTCACTAAACTCTATCTTAAAATGGTACAAGGGTCTACCCTTTTACAATTTTATCACTTCAGAAAACTCTTTGAGAAGTATATAGAATTCTTTTTCTCCCTCTCCCTCTCTCTCTCACTTTCTCCTGAATCCTTGCATTATGCAAACTACAAATTTATGCAAACCACCAGATGTTCAATGATTAAATGGGGGAGAAAATGTAAGTATAACTCATTTATTTGGAGGTATACCTCAATGACGTTAGCTGGCAAGTGCGTTTCGAAGGAAACAATGGTATATGCATCGACAAACTAAGTGAATAGAAAATTGCGGTAAAAGATGATGATAATAATAATCATAACAATAATAATAATCATGATGATGATGATGATGATGATGAAAATGATGATGATGGTGGTGGTGGTGAAAATGGTGATCATGATGGTGATTGCAGACGAATATCGTCTGTTGAGAATGAGAAGGGCTTTAAGTTGTCTCGAACACTATGGGTTTTGTGATCACTTAACGCCCTTATCATTCTCAACCGACGATATCATGATGTTGATGTTAATCGTTGTGATTAGAATAACGACTTTCTTTCGTTACTTACCCTGTTACTACATTACTACATGTACCGTCTTTCTCATGGTGGTTGCTTTGTTTTGTTTTAATTTTTGCTGCTAAAGTCATTGTTTCAGAGGACATGCTGGCTCAGTGGACAAGGCTACGCATCATCAAACATAAGGTGTCAGGTTCGAATCCTTGACAACAGCAGTAGTTGTTCTTTTACCACATTATCTACACGAGTATAGTCCCCTTGAGGGTATGGCAAAGAATTCGGTACCGTTAACTGCTGAACGTTCATTTAAGCCTTTGATAAGCTTCTTTCTCTCAGTGACCATGTGAAAAAAGGCGAATAAAACCAAAACTCAGCCCAAGAAGAATCAATGCATGATGCCAAAGAATGCACATAGTGTCTAGAGTCGCAGTGATGCTATGAATGGAAATGACGCACGGTAAATTTTAAGTGACAGATGTTTTAAAGTAAGATGTGGATTTTGAATGACATTTGAATTTGAATTATAAAGCAATGAATGTTTAGAAGTTGGCAACTACTTGACAGACGACTTGAGATTCCTTCAGAAGGAGTGTTGTACAATATGAGGTTAAAGTGCCCTACCAAGGATCACATTCGCTGCTGAAAGGGGACTTGAACCAGTGACCTCGAGATCAATAGGCCGAGGGTTTATCCGCTGTGCCACAGAAACAGAAATAAACTCAAACGCGGGTGTGTGATTTTGCCCTCTCTTGGATCGTTATCAAAAGCTTGCCTACACTACGAAGCTGGATAGGACGTCTTGAAGACAGTATATGCAATACCTTAGGATCACAAGTATCACGTAGTTTTACGACGTCGTTAGATATTCAAGTGATTTACAACGCAAAATCAAACGAGTGCGTCACGACTAGGTTCTTTCCTTTAATATGCAAGTAGACCATGCAAACAAATTTGATCAGAACGACCGGCCAAAGAACGAGGCAGGCTGGGAACACATGCATAAAGCAGTGCATTAGCTTAATTAGAAGAGGAAAGATGGAAGCGTTTCTTATGGCGCCCATTTGCTTTTCTTTCTCAAAGCTCTGTCGGCAGAAATGTTCGTTCTGTTTAGAATCCAGACAACTTAATCTGCGCTTGCAGCCGGCGTTGCACCTATACACACCCACAGTGTCTGGCAACTCGCTTTTTTTTCCGTGACACTTCACGATGTAATCGACCCGTTGTCGCACGAGGTTTCACGCAGCTGCCAGAAGCTACGCCATGCTGGCGTGGAGATCACACATAACGGAAGGGGGTGGGGATATTTGAAGAGAAGAACGACAAATACCCCCGAGCTGACCTGCGTTTGGAATTCTCTACCTATTCGATAGTAGCTTCACGATTCTTTTTTTTTTTTTCGTTTAATAGAATATTTAACGATAAAAATGATTTATATCAATGTCACTTTGATGATTCTAGAAATTCACAATTATTATGAAGGTGCCGTGCTGTGCAGGTTGTATTACGCATCTACCAAAACAATTTTAGCATTAGGAAACCCATTCTAATGAAAGAAAGGTATTTTTTCAGAGGGGTGAAGGTTCAGGTGTGAGTTTCTTCAATTTGTCTCCCTCTACAAATTTGTTGAATTACAGATCAGCAGTTGCGATCTTAACAAATTTAATTTGTAGAGGGAGACAACAGATCGCGAAGTTTAACATCGCGATCTTTAAGATTCATTTCATTCATTCATTTTTTTTCCATTCCCAGCAGAAAAAAATGTAATATTTTACTGAAGTTGAATGCATAAATTACATCACAATGTATTATAAAGAAAATGTATAAGTATTATGTATAAATCTTGAAAGTAAATAGAAATGCTGGAAATGGATCTCAAAGTTTTCAGTGACCGCGGTTGGCAATGGTTGGAGTGAAAGATTCCCGCGATATATTGTAATGTAAGCTTATAAGGTTATGTCCTCATTTATTTTGACAACAGACGACCTATCGTTTGACACCAAAAGACCTGAAATAATTTTTATTTTCTGAATGAAACAAGACAGACCAAGAAAAGAGGAGTAGAAATATCACGAATACAAAAGAGAGCACATACAAAACACAGCGCAAAGCAGCAGCTGATCTGATCAAGTTCAGATGATGTTCTTGTCTCTGCGTTTGCTTGTTTCTCCGCAATGGAAGCGGAGGGAAGGGGGGGGGGAACTCATCAGCCGCGGGAAAAGGTCGACGGCTTCAGAAGGTCATGTCCTGCTCAATTAATGATAAAATGACTCTGATATGATTTGGGGCGAGTGTAAGATTTCTCGGTTCTTTCCCTCGAAAATCCGTGTTTATTACCTGACACGAAAAGCGCACAACCGGGAGAAAGAGGGGGAGAGAGAGAGATTCTGTATATTGGACCGATGGGGGAATTGGCTAACTGATACTGCGAGTCAAATGTTTTTTCTCCTCGTTTTTGTCTCGAGTTTTGCTGGCTTTCGGAGTTGGTTTCAGTGGTGCTTTTGTTTTTATCTTAAGCGATGTGTGAGCTGATGGAACACCAACTATGCATCTCTACTTGCATTAATGTTATTATCATTTTTCTTCTCTCTCTTTTTTTTTTTTTTTTTTTGGTCTTATTAATTTCAGGATGACATCCCTTCAAGGGTAGCTCCGGCCGATCCACGGATAGCACCCTGCAACCTCGTATCCATCATCTATGCAGCAGCATGCGTGGCTTAATCGATAGCAAGATCATGTTGCTTCGCCCCACCACGAAAACGTGCTCATTTCCTCCCGAGTCTTCGGGAGGCGCTTGCAATGGCGTCCCGTGTAGCGCAAAAATGGGGAAGGTGAGAAAGGGCGGAGGTAGTAAGGGGGGGGGGGGGAGGGGAGGGAGGGGTATGGTGGACAGAAGGAGTATATATATATATATATATATATATATATATATATATATATATATTTCTATTACTATTTCTATTTATGTGTGTGTGCCGGTGGGCATCTTATATATATATATATATATATATAATACAACAAGAATTGAATTAAGCAGATGGATCCAAAATAGTTCATCTTTTTCATTGATACACAGATAATTTTATTTTATTTTGGAAAAGAAAATATGGCCAGTTTGACAAGAAATGAGTTTGAAGTTAAAGATGCATACAATCTCGGAAAGATTAATTGTCGAAAGACATCGGAAAGTTAGTCTTAAAATCTATGAGCAACACAAAACCAAAATCAGTGGTAGCTCAAAATTTCAAAGTGATTTCAAAGTAGTAGCAATCATACAGAGAGTATATCAAGTGACTTTTGCTGAGTTGCTTTCCGATCATACTCGCTGAAATTTGTTGTTATTTTTAAATTGATATAGAAAAAATTGCTGTCATTGATTTAGCAATCCAAATCAAATTTTACTTCGTTTTTCGACGAGAGAATAAAGTTTCATAAGCAAAAGCAAAGCAAACTGAGAAGAGCATGTGTGGAACCTTACAGCACTTATACATTGTCGTTAAAATTGAAGCGATGAAAATGAAAATGAAAATAACGAAACATGACCCAACCTCATTTGATGCAGCCTGTTTTTTTTTATAACCAGTTATGAAATTGTTGGTGCTCGAAGAATTATGGAAGATTTTGTTCCACACAATTGTACACTACCGGATGTAGGAGAGGTCAGACCAAGGTAATATATCTTTAATAACTCTAAACAAGGGTGCAAGTAGGAATTTCTAATCTTCGTAAGTGATAAGTATGTTTTTTTTTTTTTTAAAGCCATCAAGATGGCTGGTATGATGGTAAGAAGGATGATTCTGTTTCTCCATCTTTTCTTCGTTCTTTCGCGTTCATGTTTTCTTTTTTCTACTTTTCATCTTCTTCTTCTCTTTCTCCTCCCTTTCTCTCACCCATCCTTTTCTGCTTTCCGTTGTCATCGCGTAGGTAGTTGATTTAAGGAGACAAGCATCTTTTCATCTTTTTGCCCCTTTTCATAATATATCAGCCAATTTTAGATGCAGGCTTGGGTTCCTTGCAGAGGATGAGCCGAAACCTCACGAGTGAGAAGATTGTATCGAAATATCTTCGTATTGTGTTTCCATCCTATCTTCTTCACCTGCCAGATGTAATCATCATTGATATAATGGCATTTTGCAAAAGGGAAATGAAACTACCCCAATGAGGAGACGAAGATTTCGCGGCCGTCTAGCCCATCGACAAAGTTATACCCCTCGCATCCCAGTGAGAAGCTAATTAAATATTGTCACTTACACGAAGTTGCAAGTCGCACTCTGGCTGTTTTTTTTTTCTTTTTACGCGATACGACTCTGATGCACATCCAGCGGAAACCCAATTAGCACCCTCCGGCCGCGGACGTAAGGTATCGCCGCGGAAAAATCCGCAATTAGGCGCACTAATACGACGCGAGCGTTGCGCAGCCTGCAACCGACGCGCTTACCATTTTCGGCGGTAACTCAAGTCTTCAACCCTATTTAACATCTTCTGCTCGCTTTCCTAGTGAAACTTGTTATTACCAGCTCGCTTTGGCAGTAGATTGTAAGAAACAGTCACCCAGAGCAGATGTCTCACTGGATGTAGAGAAAACACCTTGTTTCATTCACTTAATTCTAATATGTGTATTTTGTTGGTTGTTAACTTTTTTCCCCTTCTTGAATGTTGTGTTGTTTCAAGGTTTTCTTTTTTGTCAGCTACATTCAGTCTAGAAATCCATCTGACGGCAAATGAATACGCGAGTTATTACCTCGAACGAAGAAAGGAAAGGAAAGGATTGATAGTGGAGGGAGGAAGAGGAAAAGAATGAAAGAAAGAGAGGAGAGGAGAGGAGAGAGGGGAGAGGGATAGGAGAAATGTCGATGGGTGAACGTCTCTTGTGATTCTCTCGCTTGTCAGGAAGAATAATGGTTATGATCGCTCAGGAGGGGGGGGGGGGGGGGGGGGGGGAGGAGCTAGATTCCCGACAAGAAGCGCCACTCCCTTACGTTGGAGAGAAAACGATACTTATACCCTCCGCCTCTTTCTCCGTAAGTACTGTCCTGTTTCAGCGATTGTTTTTAGTGCGTGTACGTGTGCTTGTGTGTGCTCATGTGTAGGTATGTGTGTATATATAAACACACACACACACACATATGTGTATATATATACATGGGTGGGTGTGTCTGTATGTACACATGCACACACACGCAGAAAAATAAAGCACGCCAATGCCCACGTGATCGTCTTATGAGCAAATTCACAAAGGTACGGTAGTTTAGAGCCAAAACATAGTTCTCAGAAGGGCCCAAAATTCATCTTCCACCATTTGGAATATAATATAAAATAAATTACAATACATCGAAAGGGTCAACCAAGAAACTTACCTGGCTGCAGCGATTTGCCTGGATGATAAGTTGTTTTGGAGTATTTTGAGATCAAAAGTGTAGAATAATTTCGATCGTAGCAAGCGACTTTTTTTCCAGATGAGCCCTTTCCGTTCGGCATTATCAGCTAATTAAAATAGGGAGGTATATCGCGTTACGTGATTGTCGAAGCAAGACGTCGGCATGTTCAAAATAGAAATGTGCTTCTTTTGCTTTGAAATAATTATTTGTCTAGTCTCTTTGAAATCTGAATACAATGTACTTATATTTCTTCCTTCTTCCCTTTTCCTAACTTTCACTACACTTATTTGCTTGCTTACTTATGTCTGGTAAACGTATTGTTGTAACAAGTCTGTACATGTTAGTACTTGTCTGCTTCTTGTTTATAACCGTAGTGAAATATGAAGATAAACTGAAAATTGCTATATGTGAGGAAAATGGTGAATATCTTCGGTCTCTATGTCCTCATGAGGTGAAATCCGTCGTCAGCCCGGATCGCACGTCACGTGGCAAGACCCAACAGGATGTTCCACATTGTGTCCAAGTAACAGGTTTCATCAGAATCGAACTAAAAGTGAGAAAAGGACATAGGTTTTAAGCTTTACATACCTAAAAAAAGAGAAAGCAGGCAATATCATAAAGTCGCCAGAACGCCATTTGTTATGTATACTTTTGTTGAACCAACACTGAGTCCTTTTAATTGTTTAATAGGCAAAGAGTTCTTATAGATTCTTCCTCTTCTAATGTTTTTCTATATCTCTTTTCTCTTTTTTTTTCTTTACCATCTTAATCCGATGATAGTAATTTAGAAATTCGTTTCATTTGTGTAATCGTTCGATGGCTTTTGAAAAGGCCGAAGACAGAAGAATGATTGACTTCACAAAGCACTGGCATCTAAAAGAGAAGTATAATGCAGTGACCAATCCAGGAATATTTGAAAAATGCAAAAATGCAATTTGGGTTTACCCATTTATCGTACTGGTCCTACGCTAGTTTTCTCTCTGCTTTATACACTTTCCCGCACGTTGTCTTTGAGAGCTTCAGAACAAGCCGCCTTTGAGCTGCACGATGACGCACAATAATTTACAAGCCGCACGCGGATTGTAAAGGGACATAGATGGATGAGTGTTTCATGAATGTCGTATACAGTGGATATTATTGTATGTGTGCGTGTGTGTGTGTGTGTGTGTGTGTGTGTCTGTATGTCTGTCTGTCTTTGTTTATACATATATGTGTGTGTGTGTATTTTTATTGCATTGCAAGTGGGGTAGTATATAGTAGTATATGTTTGGGAAGGGTAGTTGGGTTAGCTTTAGGGAGATTGTTTAGGGGGGTGTTTTAATTTCAGATAATGATATACTTCCATTTTTTTTTCTTCTGTATTTGCTGTACTTTTGCCATTCTATTTGTTATATTGAAACATGAAAATGTCTATTACAGCTGTTTTCCTTACAGGACTTATTCTTTTATGTTTGTGCAGTAACACCAAAATGAATTGATTTTTTTTTTGTATCATTTGAAAGGAAGGGAATAAATATTATTTGAAAAAAAATGCTTTACGTGTACATGTGTGTGTGGAATGTTTCAAAGTGATATGACTAGAATGACGGAATAGATCTATGATTTTGAAAGAAGTAACAAGTACTTTTTTGATGGCATATTAAAGTTTACTGTAGCATTACAATGTCAACTTAGTTGTTCCAGAGGAAACTATATTACAAAAGTGATATTAAAAAGCACACACGAAGTTGCACAGCTGAAATGTATGAGATTTGAGAAATACAGAGTCAATACATAGGAAATACGATCTTACTTTACGGAGCTTTCAAATCTCGCCGTCTTTTTCCTTTTGTTCTCTTTTTTTTTCTTTTTTTTTTATTCAAAAATTTGACAACAAATATACAAACATTTCTGGACTCGGTCATCACGTTAGATTGAATGATTAAGAATTAAGTGTTTTTTGAAAAATGGATGATTTTCGTTATTCCGAAGATTCGTTAATCCGAAAATGAAATAAAGTTCGATATTCCGAAAGTTTGTTTATCCATAAATGAGGGGGGGGGGGGGACGCACTAACGAACCTTCCGAATTACAAGCCTTTTGTCGTTTTTGGTTTGTTTGTTTGTTTGTTCTTTTTTTTTTCATTTTTGGATGAATGAATCTTGGAAATAACGAGCCTTATATCTCATTTACGGATTAACGGACCTGAGAATAACCAACACTCGGAACAACGAGCCTTCTAAAAAACGAACCCTCGAAATAACAAACTGTAAACGAAAAATCTTTGTGTTAAGCAAATTCTAGTAAAGTTGCATGGTGTCAGAGTTGGATGTGGTATGTCGTGAGTGCATGTTAAAGGTGTGCCGGATCGCAATAACGGTTCGCGTCAAAATGCAAACTGTTCGCTCCTGATGTGTGAGCGACGCTGAGGGGACACTAAAGTATGAGGGGGAAAAAATCTTTGGCATTGACAATCTACAAATGAAGGTGAGTTTGGGCGGGGGGGGGGGGGGAGGTGGTTAAAAAAATCTCACAACGCAGATAGCGACTTTTCAACTCGGTGTTCCACCGCACCCAAATCCCTAAATCTTCCTCCTCCGAATCCATGCTCCCTCCGAAACACGGGAAATGATTGACGAGCAGAGCAATTTAGTTAAGGCTGCTTTACCAGGAAATTGCATTTTCAATCACACTGTGGATGGCTCTTTCTCGTTAAAGCAACACAAAATGCCTAAAGGAAACAACAGAAAAGGAACCTCAAAAATAGTTTTGCAAGAAGGTTTTGTCCCCGGGCGATTTTTCTTAGTCTACAAAGAATGAAAATCTCTCTACTTTTTTAGCAGGTTATAGTGACAGAGTTTTTAATGGGTTTTTTTTTTTTTCAATCTTTTTGGAACGTTTTAACCGAACGGTCTAGATCTCATATCTGTGAAACAGACTCCTTGCCGGGTAATTCGGAAATACGGCACTTCCAAAAATATTCACATAATTTAAGGAACAATCTGGCAAAGTAATAAAAAAACAGAAATATTACATCATATTTTAAAAAATGGTTTTCTGGCGTTCATTTCGGTAAATTCGTTTCCAACATTCCCCCTTTCAATTTTATGAGTTTGGACATGTTCTTCTTCCAATTTCGTAATGGGGATACAGAGGCATATGTCTTTACAAAATTGAAATTGAACGTGTGATAAGAAACATTAGGAATTTTAAAAGTTTACACGTTTTTATGTGATGTGGGTCTTCTCACAACATGTGATGTGATGTGATGTGATGTGATGTGATGTGTTGTGTTGTGTTGTGTTGTGTTGTGTAGTGATGTGATGTGATGTGATGTGATGTGATGTGATGTGATGTGATGTGATGTGATGTGATGTGATGTGATGTGATGTGGTGTGTGTGTGATGTGATGTGATGTGGTGTGGTGTGGTGTGGTGTGGTGTGGTGTGATGTGATGTGATGTGATGTGATGTGATGTGATGTGATGTGTTGTGATGTGATGTGATGTGATGTGATGTGATGTGATGTGATGTGATGTGATGTGATGTGATGTGATGTGTTGTGTTGTGTTGTGATGTGATGTGATGTGATGTGTGATGTGATGTGATGTGATGTGATGTGATGTGATGTGATGTGATGTGATGTGATGTGATGTGATGTGATGTGATGTGATATTTCCAGCTGAAAGCATTTGGGCTGCATGGTCCTTACTACTTGTCTGATGAGGTACTGGGTATTATGAAACACTATTAATATCAAGAATAAAAGAGAGATTGGAAAGGACTTTTAAAGCTTTGACATAAAGAAAATATGTGATAGACCAAAATTTGCTCTACTCTATTTTTCCAGTAGACTCGAATGTTAATATGATTCATTTCTGAAAAGGTTTACCCACGTAAAAATGGTTGTTCATAGCTATCTTAATAGTGAGAGAATATTTTCACAAATTGATAGTTGTATGCTTCGTTTTTCAAGAGAACATCGCCATGTAGCTCAGTCAGCAATGTTGAAAATAATATTTAACGTTTTTTTATTAAAGTGCTGCAACATTGAATTGAATAGTGTCTTTAAACAGGAAACGTGACTTCCGTTTTGCTTCCAATGACAATAAACTTGCACCATGCTAACCCTAAGCCCCGCTGCTGCTTCCTTCCTCCCAGAAGAATCAATACGATAATATCATGTCGGTTTATACACTCGGCATGTTCGATACGACTCGCCGTCTCTACGTTTGGACATTACGTACTCGATAGAAATTTGAATGTTATTTTTCCCCCTTTCCCTCTCCCTCCCCCTATTACGTCCCAAACACTGCAGATGTAACTACCGGTCTGTGTATACGACCTGGAGTATGATACTCTGGGGTATACGATCGGTCGCCGCGGCCCATGGGAATTTAACGATCCTGTGGTTACCCTTCGCACCAGTAGATCATGATGTAGATGCACGTATCTGACGGGCAAGCATGCATGCTCACATGCGCGCACCCACAGCAGCGCACGTTTAGGCCGTTGCAACTTATCCGAAATATCTAGTGTACACTTCGATTTTTGTCAACGATGCTACCATACGTGTAAAATGTTAAATGTTAGATTAAAAAACTGAGAGACATTGTTGGGATAGAGACATTGATCAATATAAAATGCATTGTATCCTGCAGAGTAAGCAGGAGGGGAAAAAAAAGGCATGTGGGAAACACGGAACATAATCAATTTCGCAAGTGAGACAATGAATGAACAGGAGCCTGACGCCGAAATTAATGGTCAGGATATCTACGTCACTCCATCAGTGCAAATGACAAACGGACTCCACGTTATTCAGTTTAATTCAATTCAATTCAATACTTTGTTTATTTCCATTAAAAAAATAATAATAACCCCCCCCCCCCAAAAAAAAAAAAAAAAAATACACGATACTCTACGTTACATACAAACATCTTAGTAGGCTATAATGTTGCACCATGCGAGAGAAAGAAATAATTATGTTATCACATCAATAAAAGATAGCTCACCAGTTGTGATGGAAATGAATCTCATCTCCAGGGAAATTTATGGGGAAATCCCTTCACACCTAATGAAATACACAAAATGCACTAATGTCTGAAAATCGATTTCCCCCTCCCTCTCTCTCTCATACTGTCTCTTTCTCTCTCTCTCTCTCCATGTTCATAGTATGAAGTGATATCTGTACACCCCCCCCCCCCCCCTCTCCCCTTTAATTCCCTTGCCAGTCCCGCGCGTCAAGCAGAATATTCTCAAACCCATGCAAACGCGTTCTAGGTTTACCTGATGTGAATTTCATCGTCGGGGTCTGCTTCCGTTGTCGCTTGAAGAAACCTGCCCCTGAGACGAAATGTTACAACTGGCCTGTTCACGAAATGTCATCGGTTAGCAACTAGTCGTGGATCGATATTTTGACAAAAGGGTGTGAAATAAGGCTGTAGAGAGGGGAATATGGCGCGCGACCTCTGGAGCAGGGTCGGCGTCTTTCCCTCCTTGTAATCGGCCCACGTGGCAGCTGCTGTATGCACGGGTGTAAAGATGCACAGCCGACCGTTCCTCCCCCATCCTCCCCTCCTCCTCCTCCTCCTCCTCCTCCCCTTCTCGTCTCTTCTTCCGGCATCAATCGCATGAATAAAACTTTGGCTTATCAAGCGTTAAAGGAGAAGTGCAATACATGTTGAAGTTGATGTTTATAAGTAAAATAGAAGCAAACATAGTAGTTAAAGTTCAGCAGTGAATTCTTAGGAAGATTAGTTAAAGTCGTCTACACTTTACTGAAAATATTCTCTAATAGAAATGCCCAAACGTAAGCTGAGTACCAAAGTGACAGTGGGAAAGCGTAGTGTCACCATGGCCTAATCTCGTGCATGTGGCTGTGAAAGGATGTCATTGTGTAAGGAAAATATAGATCAATAATTCTGATATCTGACAATTTCTTTCTTTCAAATTGTCACTATTGATGATAATATGCTCTTAATCTATAATAGAAAGTCCATTCAAAGGTAGAATATAGAGCATTCATTTTTGTTTTGTTATTGATGGCTATAAGAACGCGGCCCCTCTCTTCACGCCAGTTTCACATGGGTGTATTGGGATCATACAAACAAGCAAACCAAAATATGCCAAGAGGAAGGGACAGGAATTGGAGCTGACGAGAATCTGGTTAACCTCCTGAGCACTATCAGCTCAGAATGCCACTTAAATTGTACATAAGCTAGTTGCAACCGTACTGACAGACTTAAGTTGTGTTATAGGGGGGGGGGGTGAAGTTTGATCCTAAAGGGAGTATTAAGGAGAATCATGATCCCCAAAGTACTCTGCGTTCAATTTTACTTTCGATGAGAATCCGCCATCATGTCAGGTATAGAAAGTCAAAGCTGCATCCACTCGAAGTTCAGTTGACTTTGTGAAAAAAGTGGCAGCAAAAACAAAACAAAACATAGAATAAAATATAATCAAAAGGAAGAAAAAGAAGAAGACGACGATGAAGAAGAAGAAGAGCTAGAAGAAGAAGAAGAAGAAATTATGTTCATGGAATAATGTAAATGCCTACGTGTTGAGAGTTTTACATATTTGAATGAAACAAATCACATGCAAATGTGGTCTGCTGATGACGTCATCGCTTCAAACATCTTCTATTGGTCGCATACAAAATATCACAAAATCGTTTTCTAATTCTACAGTATAAGGCATCGAAGTATTACGACTATACCTGTTCTTAACCTAGATACTCATCAGTGATAGGAGATCAATGAGGAGATGGCATTTTTGCCTCATCTAATTTCCATATAAAGTCCGCTCAGCATCACTGTTTCATGACAACAGGTTTAAAAAGTTCCAGATCGTCCTTTTTTCGTATTCAATAATTATGAAAATACTATTCTGTTCCTTTGATAAAACTCTCGGAATTTAAGTTAAACATAATTATGGAGGATGTCCAACTTGAAAGATAGAGGTTTTCAAATTCGCGATACATCGTTGAACTCATACCTGCAAAACGTGAGAGAACTATAGTAATTTGTGTGTCCCTGGTCAATATAGCACTTCCGTTGATCAAGGGCATATTTTTGTTTGTTTTGTTTGACTGGTTTTCCGTCTGAAACAGTACAATGTCCCGCATTAAAAACAGAAATAGGTTTCGACATTTTACCCCGCAAGTTCTCTTCATATTTATCAGTAACAGGAGAGGGAGGGACAGGGAAAACGGATGAAGAAAGTTTCTGCGATACCCAGGCGGCCGGGTTCAGGCGGACACCCCATTTCGTCTTGATTCTGTTTTCAGTTGCATCCGCCCGTTGGTAACAGTCCACGGATCATTGGACGCGCACGCCAATTTCTACCTGCCCGAAGTACGCGCTTGACTACCCCGTGCCACGACCGATCACCTTGTCTATTCGCCAGCTGAGCAGAATGTGTAGCCCCTAATTTGATTTGTGCAAGGTCATTGTTAGGCACAGTCACTGATCACCAGAATTCAAATCACGGCTGACTTTTGCCTAGTGCATCCAGGGGATTCTTTCTGAAGAATCAAATTACTGCCATTTTTCTACCTTTCGCACGGAGGGGGGGGGGGGGGGGGGGGGGATAGGGGTGTCTTTCCAATTTCGTTTAAGCTTGCAGGAAATCAGGGCTCACATAATTAAAAAAAAAATACTTCCTACCCTAAAGAATAGATATTCACCACACACCATGGAATATCGCAGTGTAATTGCAAATATAGGAAAAACTAACCAATTTCATTCGCCTAAGGTGACTTTTCTCGTGAGTCCCAGATCTATGTGTGACTTGTACTTGTTTGCCCTCTCACGTGAAAGTAACATGCTTTAACAGTCATGATGTCTATCATGCTATACTGTTGTTGTCTTTTTTTCGGGGGGGGGGGGAATCGCAATATTAGAACACTGATGTCTATAGATGAATAATAGTACATCCGGTTTAAACTTGACAATGACAGCTATTACTGTACTGTATAAGCTGTCATTTTCGAGAGGGTTTCATTTTCGCAACTTTCGTGAATCGCTATAGCACTGTTGGACCGCGAATTCAAAAACACGAGAAAATGTCGCCATATAATACTCTGGGTAATATAGTGCACTTATGACAGCATCGGTGTCAAATCACGAAAACAACATCTCGCCAAAAAAAAAAAAAACACAAAAAAAAATGTCTGTGACCTCCTCGTTCGTATTGTTATACTTAGGCCCTCCCCGCAAGCTTCGATCAGCAGTTCCTTTACATTTCATATGCCTAAAGTTAAGCATCCACTCCCTCTTTTTTCCACATTGGACCAAAAGTTCGGAATGATACCCCTGTCACTAGCCCTTTTTACACTTGTGTTTCTTAACGCCGTACTTTCTCTGACCCAGGGCTATCGTTAGTCCCGTACCATTTTTTTTCAGCTTTTACACTCGCCAATTAGTCCCGTACTATGCTCTCATCCGGGGCTAAGGAGAAAATTTGACCTTTTTACACTCGTATTTCTTAGTCCCGTATATACTTTCCAAACCACATGAATATTCATGATTACTCTGTGCACTGTACACGTACACGCACGCACCGGCAGCACTAGATTACCTCGTTTCTGATTGGTCAGTGGGGGTCGAATTTCGTCTCCGTCGCTTAGCCCCGGATTATTTTTTCGTTCTGTTTACACTCGCTTGCTTGGCACCGCAATTGCGGTGCTAACCCTGCTATTTTGCAGGGCCAGATAGTATGGGACTATCGGTGGGGCTAGCCCACTTTGGCAAAACAAGTGTAAACAGAAAGTGGTCTAAGGAAAGTCCGGTACCAACGGTGGGGCTATGCAAGGGGGGGGGGGGGGCTTAGCCCTACCGTTGGTACGAGACTAAGCAAAAATTTGCAAGTGTAAAAAGCCCTACTGTGTGCCAGTCATCCTCAGTGGAATCATTTAAAACATCTCTAAAAATATATTCTGTTTACTATGCCATAGGGGAAAAAAAAAATCATTTCACATTGGGCCTACTTTTCTAATTTTTTGTCTTTTCTTGTCCCGTAAAGCCGAAAAGCGTCGCGCCGTAGGAATCTATTTGATGAATGGTTGCGCTATAGAAGTGTACACTGTTATCATTATCAATGTCACTGTTATATATATATATATATAAAATTTATATAATACTGTACATATGTATATATATATATCCATACCTATATCTGTATCTGTTTTATAGCACATTTGATTTTGACAGATTCATTTCGAGAGGCATATATTACCGCATGGCAATATGACGGCAGACAAAATGCGCGTAAATACCTGTTCAGAATTACAGCACACGTTGCCAGTCGACTGTTTGTTTGTGTGTGTGTGTTTTCATGGCACGCATAAGAACTGATTTATAGTGGTAGTCCTTTTTTCTGCATGTTTGTGTGTACTGTTTCCTGTCAGAAGAGATCCTAAAAGCCGCAAGCCCTCCACGGTTCATCCTCCGAAGAGCGTTCCCCTCGATCTGCTTGTTATTTTAACCCCCTCTCATGGGTCATGTGTTTATTTAGGTCTCATTTTCGCGTCGCGGTCGTTGAAGGGAGCTAGGCGCTTTAATCGATTACCCGGTTTCCGTCTCCTCTTCCCGCGATCGATATCCGTCGACGATCTGATCGCCAACGCCTGCTGACTTCAGGTATCGCGAATGGTGGGCATGCCGCGCTCCAGGGAAGGTATAATATTCTGCGCTGCGGATTTCGTGTTCCCGAAAAGCGAAATTCAGGGCATGATTCGATAAGATATTTGCAATTGTTGTGAGATGCTATGTTTGTACATGTATATATACCACCCGAGCAACCCGAGTGTTCAGTGCTGATCATTATAATTCCTGGATGACGTCACACATTATACAGAATTTATCGTAATTCTAAATGATCACTTGAGACGGGGCCCCTGGTTAGTATCGGGTGTGAATGTTTGAGTAAGGATGCACGCTACTACTGCCTGGAAGCTCTTCTGTATGTCCAGTCAGTGTGTTCGATCACTGACGCATCGCCTGTTTGTTTGTTTGTTTGTTTTGTTTTCTCTTGTCTTTTCAATTGCATACTTCAGTGAAAGTTTCTGTTAATAAGTAAATGCATGAAAGTGTATAAACACGTCAAGAGTTCATACAAACTGTTTATCATTATTTTATTTGCGTGTGTGCCAATGCGTTTAAAAATGGAGGAATTTATTTTAAAAAGCAATTCGCGATTCATCAAGAAATGCAGACGAGGTTTGCTGTCTGTATATTGTTTGTTAATTTGCTTTTTTAAAACATATTTTCAAAAAAGGTATTTTACTGCCATGTTCTTACTTTGGTGACACGACATATGCTACTGCGACAATCACTCCCGTCTTATTTTCTCCAAAGACTATAGGGTTATGGGGTTAGGGTGAATTGTGATAGAGTTTTAGATTTAGTTTGATGTGAGGATTAGGATTTGAGCTAGGTTTATATTTATGGGTGGAATTAACGTTTGGCTTTTCATAGCCTGCAGATATTTCATGGGAGCAGTTGTGGAACCTCTCAGACCACGTATAAGATTCCATTGTGAGTGCTCCCTGCTTTTAGCAGGAACTTTGTCAGCGCAGCACGTCCAAAGTGCCAACATGTTACCTATGCTAGAAACTCGTTCGTTCAAAACAATACGTAGAGGCTAGCGCCAGTCGTACTGTCATGTTCTTACTTTCGTGACACGACATTTAATGCTATACTGCTACAATATTACTCCCGGTCTTAGATTCTCCAAAGACTATAGGGTTAGGGTTAGGATTGTGACAGGGTTTTAGGTTTAGTTAGATGTGAGGATTGTGATTATGATTAGGGTAATGTTTGTGGGTAGAATGTATGTTTAGCTTGACGTGTAGCTACTTCACGATATGAGCAATTGTCGCAGGAGCATATGTCACGGAATTTGACATCGTAAAGGACAATGCTCAGAATTTGAACCAAGAATAAGCCTTTGGATGTGCGTGCCATTCAGGAGTGGATGCCCATAAATAGGATGCAAGAGGGATCCTCCTTCTAGAAGCCTTATCAAGTTTGATTTATTTTTTTTTTCTCCATCTCCAACATAATCAATAGCACACAGTATAGTGCGATACAAAGGGAGAGAGATGTCAATATAAGCAATCCAAAAGCAAGGTACGTTGCACTTGTGATGAGAATCAAAGATGTGAAACATTTGAATGTTTAATGATTTGGGGATGGAGCTGAGGGACCGACTAAAAAGCGAGGCTTGTAGGTTGTAGGTCGACACCAGTTAAAATGTACACTGTAAAAACATCGGTGTTAGATTTAACACCATGGGTGTTAAATCTAACACCGATCAAACTTCAATAGAGGACCACACCCACAGGTGTAGAAAATGCACTGCGATGGTGTTGAAAAGTGTTCACCTGACACTTCGTGGTGTTAATTTGACACTGTACCTGGTGTTATTTTGACACTTGACTGGTGTTAATTAAAAAATGACACCACATGGTGTTGATTTGATATTTGTTGGTGTTAATATCAATGGTTTAACACCCGTCCAGCTTCAGTAAGAGACCACACCAGCTGGTGTTACTGTGGTGTAAATTTATTTTCACATTTTTTCAAAAATCTAGTATTTTAATGTAAAATTCTTGATCGTCTTGTTTAAATTAAAAATCAACAAGAAGTGCAGTTACTAAGAAACTCTTCAAAAACAGTTTTGTATTTGGAAATGACACCCGGAGGTGTTAATTTAGCACCATAAATGAGCACCGAAAATTTAACACCAGCTCGGTGTTCACTATTTAACACCGGGCTTTTTGCAGTGTACATACGAGCAAACAGAAATGCGCCGTCACCAAATGCAGTGCCCACCATTGACAAAATTAGCATCATTATCATATCCATAATCAATATTCGTTCGGGGCTGATTAAATCTAAATAAAGTGCATAAATCCACCAAAGACGAGATCAACAAGCAGTATACAACAAGACAGGTATACGTGAGCTGAGACACACCTTGGTACAAACAAGACCACTACAAACGCAAAAATAAAAGCCAGTCCGGAGTTAGCTCACGTGCACATGGGTTAAAATGACCTTTCTTCTTCTTGAGTTTTTTTGGTCAATAGACCGTTTCTGTAAGTTGTTACAAAATTTATGGATGTTTCTTGTTCTACAGCCTAGTAACGAAGTATTTCATTCACCGGGGCCTTCCCATTAAGTTCCATAGGCAAGAATTCGCTCAGTTGTAGCATAATTAGGACAAGCCTCCGGCAAGCTTTTTGGTTGTTACAGGCAACCTTGGTGAACAAAGCAGCATAAAATCTGAATAAGTTACAGAACCGGTCTATTGGTTAGTCAATTCTCTCGCTTTTAAAGAGACATAATACATAAGATTGCCCAACGTAACAAATATAATGGAATTCTTCGATCATGTTAAAACAATGTGATGAATTAGCGGAGACCAGGTGCCCAGAATGGTCCGTCAATATAAACATCTGGGACAGCATTCATTTCAATATTTTTATTCTCTTTCTATGGAAATTGCCAAATACCACTTTGGTTTCCCTTTGTTTTTTGTTTTGTTGTATTTGTTTGTTTTGTGTTTTGTTTTTGTGTATTGGGGGTTTGTTTGTTGTTGTTGGTTTTGTTTTGGTTTTTTTTTTTTTTTGGGGGGGGGGGGGTTGTTTGTCTTTGTGTGTTTGCTTGTTTTGTGTTTGTTTGTTTGTTTGTTGGTTGGTTTGTTTTGCAAGCGACTCCATTCCAGAAGGATCTGTATGCCTAGTGTAGTGAAAGTTCCAGAGAGATCTCAGACTTCCTGCGCGTATATAGTGCAATGCGCCTGTCTCCAGGGGGTGGGAATCCCCATGACTGAGCAAGATCGACACTAGCAAGAGAGGCGAATAGCCAATGTTACGCAAGACTGCACTGCACCTCTCACGAGAAACGAGCAGTATAGAAACTTACTTGGCATGATGCCTCATAGTTTACTAACTAGTCTTCGCCACGTCGAAGGTTAGTTATTATTCATTGTCACCAATCTGGTATTACTCACTAGTAGTAACCTCAGCGTTCAGCAACATCCTAGAATGCTGAAAATTAAACTGACAAGCCTTGGTACAGGCTATCTTTCACAGTCGGATCCCACCTCTGTTTCCCGTTTTCTGACTGTATCAACCTCTTCGCTGATCATTCACTACCCGAAAAGTGAAGTTAGCTACAAACTTGCAAATTTTGCTGAATTTCGGGCCATATCCATCCATATAAAGGGGCACAGATACAATTTCATCATCTCAAAATGTTCGCTGCCAGTGCCAGAAGCCTGACTTCTCGACTGCGATTAAGTCTGCTGCAGAAATCGCCTTCCTCTGGACCAACCCTGGTCACGGCAAAGAGAGCCTTGTAAGTCTGCATGTCCAATATCTGTGATGAGTTTGACACGTCACTGGGTGAGGCTCATTTGATGTACCATAGGTGTTTCCCTAATAGACGTGATACCAATATCAAAATATAACGACTTTGTGGTCTTATTTACCCGAGGTTGCCTCTTAGGTATAACTTCGCGCTGCTTGTCCAGTAGCCTTGCCATTATTATCACCTTATTATCGCCAAGTATCTATGTATTTTCACAACGACACGAGGGAGACGGATAATAGGACGAGACATTTCGTCGAAAGAATAGCAGCGCCGCGGAGTGGGGATTCACGCTTTAGGACCTTTCGCTCGCAAGTCGAAAGTCTTTAAGTACTTTAAGATAGTGTTACTGGTGTGGGGACACACAAATTAGCTATAGCATCTAGACAACGTCTCCCTCTAAACCATGTTAACGGATCTTGCTCTTGTCATAAATCACATAATTTACCCGTCATCCCAACAACTACTTCATACAAAATGGATTTATATATTGCGCGATCGACACTTTGTCAACGGCAGAAAATATTAGCGCGGTGGACGTTCGATGTTGCAGGAAGCATCCCACTTCCTGAATGTGAACAAGTATATCCGTAAAGCATCTTATTAGCAACAGTGAAGATTTCCTTAATATAGTCTGGTTTCAATTCGCTTACAGCATTGAAATAAAAAACAATCAGTATTAGGACCTACCAGAGAATAAAGTAGGGCCTGTATTCCCTGTCGGGGCTTCCAGTGGACACCCTGGCCTCGGGTAGTCACATGGAACTTATCAGACATCTCGAAAGCTTTCTAGTTTTATAAATAACCATATGTGAAAATTTGCGCTTCTTTGATACTCTGCTGAAATAAATAAGGTCGTTTCGACAATGCTAGGGTTCTGCTATCCCGCTTTCAGTGAGCCGAAAAGTCGAGAATAATAATTGCAACATTTCACCAGACAGTGCTTTTGTCATTTACTGACTTTGGTATCTTGCTTGTGTGTCCTGTTGAAACTCGACTTGTAAGTTGCGTGAAAGACTTCTGGTGTATGGAGTAGCGTTTAACGCAATGTTCCCTGTGGCTTCGAGGTACTTTCGCAGTCTGTTTGCAATACAAAACACGGAGAAATTCAGAGCGTTCTTTTCGCCTTAACCATACCTCCTGGAATTCGAACCATCTTCCATTTTTCGCAGAATGATAAAAGTCTTTGACTACACTGTTGATATGAAATAACAGATGTATATCAGATTAAAAAGAGTCTTGAAATGTGTCTTGATGTTATAGCCCGCATGTCTGTTAGCAATGACAATATAACACGTTGATTTGATGTAATGTGATGGAATCATCAGCGTTAGAATGGGACGCTTCGGTAAACTGTGCAGCTTATTTTATGAGGATTCTGTCAATACAGAAATATGAGTGATGCACTTGGAATATAGAGATAGTTTGAGAAAGATCAGACAAGCCGCTTAGAAGTTATATTTCGCTTCGTTTTGTTTTGTTTTTTAATTTTCTTTAATCATCAAGTAATGATCACTCTATACTTGATTTTAAAAATTTTCGGATTTCGTTTCTATTGCTTGATGTGTAGATATATGTTACGAATGTAATTTGTGGAAAACTTAACAAATGAAATGACATAAAATGAAATGGAACGTACTGCCCTATATTATTTAGGACTACATGAGAATTCGACGACAATGTGCTTTGGTCAGTGTCAGAATAGCACAACAGTTGAAAGTATGAAAATGGCATTACGAATGTATTCCTAAAAATGATGAAAAATAAGTACACGACCCTTGGCCTCTTACTACAATGTTGAGGTAGATATTATTACCGGTATCCATGCCATCAGGAGGACCTAAATTAGGTCTCCTTTCGACATCTTACAGAAGTTATATCTATTGTTCCATTCTGGTCATGTTATCATAACATTGCTAAACTAGTGTGACATCACAAAATGTACAGTTTTGAGTTTCTAACGACTTGTCCGATTTTCCTCAACCTTTCTCTAAGTAGGCCTACATGTATTTAGATTTTTAACTGTGCACTCACTTAAATCACACAAATAATTATAAACTATGTTGAACAAAGTTGGTCGACATACGAATAATCAGAACTTCCGGTATGTTCGCAGTGTGACCGAAACACAAGAAAACAAGACAACACGAAAACAAACATACGCGTGACCACAGCCATCTATAGTTCCCCTAAGTTATATAGTTTAATGGTGAGTCAGTCACAAGTTTTGTGTGGTTTGACCACTTATATTTGTTAAGATGGAGCTTGACATGTACTTCAGAAAGCAGACCTTTTTACCGCAGTTTAAAAACTGTGACCCAGTCACCGCATGGATATGAGTGCCTTCAGAACGATGTCTATAATGATGTTGTTCCGCCTGTTTTTAGCCCAGCCCTGGCTCTGGAATTATGCATCTATTGATTTATCGATTTACGTGCAGATTCAGTCTGAAGTAAACGTAATTTGACTTTGAAATTAATGCATGATTACCGTGAAAAGCATCGCTGCGGCCCCGCACGACTTCGCTTGTCTGTGTTTTTCTTGTTGTTCGTGTAATAGACCCAGTCCACTGCCATTGCTCACACATGGTTATGTATCGATTTCATACCTTAGTATGAAAAGTCGCGCTCACACTGGCAAAAGATCGAGAAGTTTAAGATCGCGATCTATAAGATCTCGATCTTTTGCCAGTGTGACTGCGACTAATGTCTTCACGCTTCGAATATGCAATCACTTGTGAACTTGTAGGGCGCAACATCGCGGAATAATAATCTACGTGGCGGTTCTTGTACAATTTCAACCTTTTTAGAAAGTCAGCCAGATGATAATGTTCACTTCATCTCAAGAGTAGCATTGAAATTGTATTGTACTATTGAAATATCACAGGAATCAGCAATTTAGATGAACCTTTTCCAAGAACTTTGTCGTTGATAGGGAAGGGAAAATTCTTTAAATCCCAGTAGAATTTTGTATCACGAAGAAGAGACAAAACATATTTACAAACACAAAAAAAAATCAAACATTTACTGATTTCAAAGAGAAATAGGAAATTTTCTTCAAAAATGTTCTACCAATTCAAAAATAAATCATAAAAGCAGTAATAAAGAGGATATTCCAAAAATCCGCAACCACAACCCTCGTTGAAAACTGTTAGAGTGAAGGACAATTATTGTATTCTACCTTAATTATGACATGATAACAATGAATAATAAGAGTTTATTGAATAGATATAGCACCTTAACATGAAAATGTGGTTTTCTGGGACTTGGAAGGTTGAATGCGGTTTTGTACTTTATCACCACAATTGATTAATTGATTTGATTTGATTTGATTTGATTTCTGCATTCCTTCTTTATACAAGAATATATCACCAAGTCAGTTGAACAAAGTTATTGAGTAATTTGACTCGAAAAGTTCGACGGAGAAACTTGGAAACAGGTAAGTGATTGACTTAAATGTATATAGTGCTTGACTTAAATGTACAAAAGTGCTTGACTTAAATGTATACAGCTTTGTCTTTCATGGTACAAACTGAACACGAGCAGGTGGTATTTTATGCATATTGACGCTTTAAGATTTCACGTACCTGCGCGCTCCGGTTCAAGAGACAAAATCTGACACGATCATATAGGAAGACTGCGTTTTTATATCATCTTAAATCTATGTTTAATCATCAGCATGGAAGCATAAAACTGTATAAATGTGAATTCGTTCCAGGCGTGTCACAAGCGTGCGACTTCTAACGGAGGTAAGACGATGGCTTGCATCATACCTACACAATGTATGCATGGCAAACCATGATTTGTTTTTGCCCGATTTCACATTTTTACGCTCTTGCTACTTTGGGGGCAACTAACAATGTTAAGCTTTTCTAGATAATACAGAGCAAAGTGAAAATTCATCACCGAATGCCTATTCGTGTTCGCTCTCCCGAAGTCTGTCTGTCTGTCTCTCTCTCTCTCTCTCAAAATATATCAACAAATAAATAAAATGAGGTCAATGTTTGCGCATCTATCAAACATAAATGTTTCTCTTAATCAGTTTCCTGGGCATATCTTTTCTCAGGTTCTCTCCTCTCTTCTCCTCTTTCTCCTCTTTTTTTCCTCTCTCTCTCTCTTGTCTTTCGTTCCCTCCTTCTTATCACTTGTCCACTTTGTGCCCGTATATAATCATACACATCCTAATCTTCGGGCCAGTTGTGCTACATAACGATACATTACCGTAGTTTAGCGTGATGCATGTGCAATAATGTTTCCCAATGTTTGAGCACTTTCGCAACTTCCGCGCGCTTCGTTCGCTCTCTTTCGTCCTTTGTTGCATAGTTACCTTGTTTTGATTTTTCTTCCGGGATGAAGTAAGACAGAGCATGTGTTCTATTCTGACGTGGTGCTTACTAATCGCAGAAAACGACTCCGCCTAATGAGTCAATTTCAAGGTGGTTAAAGGTACGATGAACATGTCCACATCATAAATAGTGTTCAGCTCTTACCGTTTGCGAGTTTGGGGAAATAAGGTAAAAACAAAAGATTCCCCCCCCCCCCCCCGAGATATTCGCCATCACACTGTCCATACATCCTCTTCGGGGAATTCTCGCTATCGCCAATGACGTAAAAAGTACCCGGACGTTGATTTAAGCGTCATTTACGGTGCATTATGGGATAGTCCGGTAGCAAAGTCACTTCCGTTCGTACGCGCGTGATACGTGACTAATGCTATTTACACACACAACCGACTGTATTCTACATGTACTTCCGGTTTTCTCGACTTGAATTACAGCTTTAATATGATTTGAAATTTCTCCATTCTTAAGAAATCGCTGTTAATACAACTATTGGTTGTTGCTGCGAAGCTGCCATGTGTTGTTCGCACGACAATAAATGAAAAAAATCTGCAGAAATAGGACCCTTACTGGCATGCGAGACGTGACGTGGCCGCGTGGGTGAAGTTTGCGGGTGACTCCACAGCGCAGTACGTGCACGCGCGACTTACTAGTAGTGGTACTGTAGTGTAGCACTAGGTAGTAGGCCTAGTGCCTACGTTGACGTACATTGTACGTACTTACTTGGAAGAAATTGCTTCGGAGACAGGATAAGTTCGAGATCACTGTTCGTTCCCGATTGTGTTCGCGACATTTCGACAGAGAACAAATGAAAAAAAAAAAAAGATGGGCATTCCATGACGATATACTGCATATCCAGGTGGGTGAATATTTTCCAGCATATTTTCAGCGTATGCAGAGATGACTGGGGGGCGTTTCATCAACGAGTTCGTCGGAGGTTTTCACCGACAAATTTGCTATCTGCCAATCAGACGCAAGGATTTACACTGACAACTGTTAAAAGCTAATGAAATCCCTGCATCTGATTGGCTGATAGCAAATTTGTCGGTGAAAACTCCGACGAACTCGTTGATGAAATGCCCCCCAGATCTGTGATGTGCACATCGATCGCATGATCAAGCAGTACGCCGTACCGGTATGTGTTATGTAATTACTAGTAGCTTATGCGCTGCGTGCAGTGGTGCATGTCGACCGAAATATCGGTCTGTATCTGTCCGTCGGGGAATGTTCCGCGGAGACTGCGTCTGGCTTCACCGATCCCCTCCGTCTACGGAGGACAGCGTTAATGGCAAAAATATAAAAGAGTCCTCCGGACAGACGGATCTTTCTGTCTATGGTGCATGCTAATGCAAGGCCGGCCGCCGGCGGGGACTACAGTGTAATACGAGTATGACAGGCTAGGCGCAAGCCTGGCCACTCGCTGGCTCGGGCAGTATAAACAGCGGCCTACTGTACTAGTATCCGTGGTCGGCGCTGCGCTATAGGTAAGGTACACGTACGCGCACGCTAGCGTTGTGCAAATTATGCCCCGCGCCGGAAGTGCCCTTGCTACCAAGTGCACTAAATCTTGACGAAAAAGCCACATCCGGGTACTTTTTACGTCATTGGCGATAGCGAGAATTCATTCTCCCGTCAGGTCTGGCGTCAATTCACACAAATTGCCGCTATTGCTGATGACCCCTACAGCTTGAATGTCACAGTTTAACAAAATATTCCAGGACCCAAACTGTATTGGTAATTTCAGCATAAGTGAGGAGGAAAGTTAGAACACAACCCATGCGTTACGACGACCTTTTTTTTTTCACTGAAAGTGGTCCTGGAAGACTACACTTCAGACATGAAATAGAATCAGATAGCAAATAACAATTGGGAAATATAAGAAACAAAATGTAACCGAACAACACAGCAAAGTAATTGAAACTAAATAATTCTATGCAGATAAGCAACTGAAACTTTGCGCTAAGCAATCGTGGTTATTTCAGGTATTTCAGAGACACGCCTTTTCCTGTTATTGTTGTTGTTGTTGTGTTGTTGTTGTTGTTTTTTTTTTTTTTGGGGGGGAAGAGGGTCAATGGTCTAGACCTAATTTAATATACTGAGTGCAGTTACACTTACGCATAATCCAAAGCAATCAAGCCTCTTGAACAGAACGGGATAGGAGAGAATTTGTGGGAACACGTCACGAGTGCGACACCCGGCCATGAGTCACACAGCCCACGATTCATGCAGCCCACGGGTCATACAGCCCACGAGTCACACAGCCTACGAGTCACACAGCCTATGAACTCAACACTAGGCAAAAAATGCCCATGAGTCTGATAAAGGCAAACAAAGCCCACGAGTCTGACACTAAGCAACAAAGGCCAACGAGACCGACGCATTAAGCCCCGTGATGCAATGTCGGTCTTGTGGGCCTTTTTTGCCTAGTGTCGGACTCATGGGCCTTATTTGCCAAGTGATAAGCTCACTCACTATATGACTCATGGGCTGTATATGACTCATGGATCTTTTTTCAATGTCGAACTCGTGGGCCGTATGACTCGTGGGTGTCGGTCTCGTGGGATGACCTCGAATTTTTAAGGCATTCATGTATCTTGGTGGTCTCGACATGCCATGATCAAAATTTGGCACGAAATACCTTGTTGTATCTTGTACAGAGATTCCGTATTAATAGTGCATAATGAGAAACTCTCGGGAAATTGGCTACACACCATATTTGGTAAATATCTGATGCACAAATATAGCACGCGCGCGCGCACACACACACACACACACACACACACACACACAGGCGATGCTCAGCAGCAACGGTATATACCCAAAACGTTGTTATGTAAAAGTTCAGTCTTGAAACAATTGGTGTCTGCCCGTGATTCACTATTCTTTCCGACACTTGATTTGGTTTGTTTTCTTTCTTTTATATCTCATTTAACTGTTATGTATCATTAATGTATCTGAAATTTGGTCTGTGACCGACTTCTTACTTCCATCCGGCGCGATTTACGTTAGCATGATAACATCCATTTCATTTGAAATTTAAGTCTAGTTTTCGTTTCGTCATCAGGTTTACAGCATGTTTCATTGTGCATTAATATTGGATATTATGCTCATAATAGTCGGCAGCGTCTGTTATGACGTCACTGGCAAGAGGTCTTGCTTTACTAATTCCATGGTATTGTACAAGGTTCTATTTGTTGTCGTTGTTTCCTTTTGTTTTGTCTTGTTTGCTTCGTTTTCCGTAAAGAGCGCTAGGACTTCCTAGGTAATTGATGGCCTTTGCAAAATGGATTGATTGAATTCAAGGCATATAACGTCTCGCTCATCCGGCTAGGTTTAATTACTTTTTTTTCTCTTTCTAGGCTAATTGTTCCTTTCGTATTCGCGTACAACAAAAGAAAATTTTAAAGATAAAGTAATAAAAAAGACTTTTATCATACTCGAGTGTGCTTCCGCAATGTTTTTCTTTTTTCCTTTTTATGGCCCATCACTGCAGTACGCCGAAGGGCTTTTTCAAAATTATTCCGACATAGGGAGGATGAATTGCATGAGAGAGAGATTAAATAAAAGGGGGGAGGGGGGGGGGGACAGTTTACATATGGTGAGGAGCGCATCCAAAAAACAGTGCTCACATATCAATTCTTGTTGTTGTTACAGTCTGCCCTCCCCTATCCGGACATGTCGGGACCGGCGGTCATCCGGATAAGGGATTTGGGAGACTCAATGTTTAATGCACGCAGCTGCCTACTCAATGGTTGCTACATGCAACCTTGCAGCTGCAGGTACCTACACTGAAACTTTCTTTGCTAAAATGTATGATACTTCTATTAAAAACAGAATATGTAAATATACTACATGTGTGTTATTGATGTTGGGAATAATATTATGTAATTCATGTGGATTTGTGTAGAAATTTTGTTTGAGCTTTAATTCCCCCTTTCCCCCGTAATTAATAGATTGAAAAAAAAATCACGGCAAGATCGCGTCCGGATGATAGAGAGATCCGTATAAATGGAGGCCGGATACGAGAGGTGGGACTATTATTATTGTTGCTGCTCAGAGCTGCTCTTGTTCTTGGTGTTTTTGTTGTTGTTGTTGTTGCAATTCTACTGAAGTGATGGTTTGACCAATTGGAAACCAGTGGCGCCAACCATGTTTTGACTTCTCTCTATATCTTTCCTTTCACATGCAGCGGAGAGAAGTGATGAAGGACTTCTACGAGCGGAATCGGCAGACGGCGGAAGAGCTTTCGAGAAAAACGTCAGTCATCGGCCAGATAGAGGGACACATCAATGAAATCCACCCCGGTACGACTCACATGCATGGTGACATTGATCCAAATTAGCGAGAAATAGCAAGTACCAATTGTGATGTGGGCGGGAGCCCTTACCTTTGACAGCGTCATGTGATCCGAAAACGTTTTTGTCACACACACACACACACACACACACACACACACACACACACACACACAGCTTTTCAGTAGAATGAGTGTCAGCAAATCATACCGAGGCAATATGGACACTTAGTCACACGAATTAGGTCAATGAGAAATGTCCCTGATATGACGCGTCGTGATCAAATAATAATGCTTTTGTGTTACTGGGTATTGGTATCTAACACCAGTTTGCACTTTACAACATTTGGCGTTTTCACATCAGCCCGATAAAAATCCAAGCTCGAGATATTTTTTAATTTCCCAAGTCAGAAAATAGCGCGCTATTTCGAAACATCGGGCTGATGTGAAAACGCCTAATTTGTGCTTGGGAATAAGGTTGTGTGTGTGTGTCTGTGTGTTTCTGTCAGTGTTTATGGGCATGCCAAGTAGCGCTATCACCAGTTGATCACTGTCGAATCATAATCAAGTTGGCTATACTAGTAGATTGTGGTGGTTTTGTTTTGTTTTGTTTTGTTTTGTTTTTTGTTTTTTGTTTTTTGGTTTTTTTTGTTTTGTTTTGTTTTTGTTTTTGTTTTTGTTTTGTTTTTTTTTTTGGGGGGGGGGGGGGTTGCATACATTTTCTAGAGTCTTGATCAGTTCCCAATCATCAAACAAAAAGCCATTCGTTCCCCTTCAGCCGACACGGTCTAGGCGTAGGTCCTGCAGATGCAGAGCATGTTTCTTAGTCCCCAGTAGTTGGCGCTATCAAGCGATTCTCTGCGAACTTTGCAGGAGCACTTGGCTGATAACGGGCATAGTTATTACAATGATTCACGGAATTGAGGTGAAGTCATTTCTTTAGAAATCCGATTTATTATTTTTCGCTTGTACTGTAAACTCTGTTATGGTTGATAAGACTCTTGACCTTCAAAAGGAAGTCAAATTCCAGGCGTTTTCATCCTTGCACAAAAGGTTTGTATCAAAAAGTTCCCTCTCGGCCAAGGTGCCTGAATGGATACTTGACGGGCAGTGAGTTAGCTCAGTCGGTACAGCGCGTCTGCCTCACGATCCAAAAGGACCCGGATTCGATTCCCGAGTCCCACTAAGCGATGTTGTGTGTAATCATTACTGTCCCCTCTAGCAAGAGACAAAAAAGAAACTCTGTCCCTCGGATAGGACATAAAAAGGAGGTCGCGTGTGTGAGAGAGTCACAACTCATGCACGTCAAAGATCCTGCTTCATTATTTTATTCATCGCAAAAAGCAGGGTATTTAACCTGGTGAAGTGGTCCCGTCTAACAGCCATCTGGACCCCATGGAAGACCAGCTATTGCAGCTGAATATGGGCTATCCAGCCATCTTCTCAGATGGAAATGAAACAAACAAACAAACAAACAATGCTGGGGTCCAAAAAAAATGAAATTAATAATAAAAACTAACATGCTAGCGCTCGCAACACTTATCCATGATACATACTACCAAAGTGATATGATTATTGCTGTAATTACGCCATCACTGAGAAAGTTACCTAAAAATACATTCATAACTTTCTTTTTTTTTTTTTGAAAGAAAGTGGCAGCAACTGCCGTAGAAGTAATCTTTCAACCTCGATTTGTGCTTAATTTAAGGGGAAAGAACTAATCTACTATCAAACATTACGATTGAAATTTTTACTTTATATTTAATTTTTCTCCCCTCATTTGTGCTCGGAACTTATGTGTGGGTGCGTGTGGGTGTGTGCGTTTCTGTCTGTCTGTGTGTGACGTTTGTGTTGTTGTGTGTCTTTGTGTTTGTTTGGTTTGGTTAAATTAACGCGTGAATTCTGCGCTGTTTGTACTTTTCACTGTTCAGAATTGCCCATACGTCACTGATTAGTTATCACCATCAGAAAATTCGTAGGTTAATAAGTCATGAAATCTGTGAAATCTGCATTTTTAATGCAATAAGCAGGACTCGACACTAACGGTGGCCCGGTGGCCCGGGGCCACCAAAAATGAAAGTCGGGCCACCAAATTTCAAAAAAGGGCAAATTTGGTGGCCCGCCTCGGGCCACCAAAGTTTTTTGAAAAGTATGTCAATAAATTCGTAACTTTTTGCGACGGAAATTAGCAGTTAAATTTGTTTAAAATAATGATGGATAAAAAGGACTGAATGAGTGCCTGAGAGTGAGTGTTGCAAGTTTGTTGAAGTTTATTCATGAGTAGATAATTATGTCCAACTTCTAATTCTTACTATCATAAAACTTAAATATTTGACTCATTAAAAAAAAAGGACTTTTAATGGTTTTTTTTTCGGGACACCAAATTTTTCTCTCGGGCCACCAAAAATTTGAAATATAGGATTTTGGTGGCCCCATCGGGCCACCAAACAAAAAAGTTAGTGTCGAGCCATGCAATAAGGCAAATTGATAAAAGCCTGAAAGTGTGAGGAAATGTAGATATAGTAAAACATGTTAGAAGACCTGAAAATTCCTCGTGTGTGCATGCATAATACTTATAAAGTAAGAAAACATTTGAATGTGTGTTCACTAATATGTAGGTATAGGACAGAAGTATACTCTACCTACTAATGCATTTGAAAATAACGAATATTCTTCTTCCATTATTGTTGTCATGAAATGAGTTCCTGTGATGGGAAAAAGTAGAATCAATAAATTTGGATTGATCGATGGTATTGGAGTGAGGATTATCATATATCGAAAATGATAACTGGACTCACAATAAAGATGAATCACTATGCTCGATTTTTATTTCTAATGAAATATCTATCTCAATATAACAATATCTCTCTAGCTTTACATATATGTATGTATATAATATATATATATATATATATATATATATATATATATATGCAGGGTGCTAGGATGACCAGCATCTATAAGCGCGCATCCTTGGTAAGGCGGTTGTAATATTGTTATGGCTTATATTATTGTTATTATTCTCTCAGTATCACTTTTGAGAAAAAGAGAATAGATCGAAAAATTGTGTGCCGAAATAAACTGTTGGTGAATACAGCATGAACTTGGATTCAGTTTTGTTTTGGATGATATCATCATGCCAACACGTGGACAACTTACTATTTAGGCCTATTATATATATATATATATATATATATATATATATATATATATAACGTAATATATGTGTATTATTCATAACTAACTGCCCTCCCCCCCCCCCAAAAAAAAAAAAAAAAAAAGAGGAATATGCATACATATAAGCATTGAAGAGTTGGTCCGTTGAGTAATCGAGCTTGGGTCTGCCTGAACCGTCCGTGGAAACCATTTTTTTTTTCAACTCGTGAACCTTCTCCAAAAACAGGAGGGATAATAATTCCTCATATATAACTTATCCGTTGGTATTTAACATTATATATATATATATATATATATATATATATATATATATGTATATATATATATATTTATACATATAATTACGTAATGAGTGTAAAATTGTTTGAAACAACATTGTCTTTGATCGTGACAGGTTCCAAACTCTGTCTTTACGGATCGTCGCTCAACGGCTTTGGGGCTCGAGGTTGCGACGCAGACGTGTGTCTATGGTTTCCGGGCCAACACTATGAAGCAGGAGTATGTTGTTCTCTCCCTTCCTCTCCTCTCCTCATCTTTTCTTGTTTCTTCTACCCTCTTTTCTCTTCTCCTCTCTTCTCTGTTCTCCTACCCCTCTCCTCTTTTCTTTCTCGTCTTTCTCCTATTCCTTCTTCTTTTGTTGTCGTCTATTCTCTTACCTCTTCGTCATTTCTTCTTCCTTTGCCCATTCTTCTCCTCTTTTCTTACCTCTTGCCTGTCATTCTCTCCTCTTTTTTCTCTTTCCTCATTTCCTTTATTACTTTCGTCTACTTAACTGTTCGTCAACTAATTGATTTTTTTTTTTGTCATTGATCTTTATGATACGATAAAGCATCTCATATCTTAAAACATAGAGCATCCCATATCCTAAAACAATCAATACAGATAAACAGGCCTGTTTTACGCCCGATTGTGCAGTTTTTTGTCATTTTTGTTAATAATGACAATATTCAATGTTGTATTTCTACAGATAAATTAGTATCGTGAGTCTTCAAGACACCTACACTGTAAAAACATCGGTGTTAGATTTAACACCACGGGTGTTAAATCTAACACCGATCAAACTTCAATAAAGGACCACACCCACAGGTGTTAAAAATGCACTGTGATGGTGTTGAAAAGTGTTCACCTGACACTTCGTGGTGTTAATTTTACACTGTACCTGGTGTTATTTTGACACTGTACTGGTGTTAATTCAAAAATGACACCACATGGTGTTGATTTGATATTTGTTGGTGTTAATATCAATGGTTTAACACCCGTCCAGCTTCAATAAGAGACCACACCAGCTGGTGTTACTTTGGTGTAAATTCATTTTCAATTTTTTTCAAAAATCTAGTATTTTAATGTAAAATTCTTGATCGCCTTGTTTAAATTAAAAATCAACAAGAAGTGCAGTTACTAAGAAACTCTTCAAAAAACAGTTTAAAATTTGGAAATGACACCCGGAGGTGTTAATTTAACACCATAAATGAGCACCGAAAATTTAACACCAACTCGGTGTTCACAATTTAACACCGGACTTTTTGCAGTGTAAAGTGTGATCTGGATTGCCACAAAAAAAAATAATGTTTGTTGTTCAAAATGATAACAATAATAATGTTGTACTTCCCTTCCAACGACCTGCACAGGCATAAAAAAAAAACTAGCCTTCCGTAACAAAAGTAGAAACGCAACAACGCAGGAATGAGGAATCTTTTGATACCTTTGAAATACTCAATTTTAAGTCCATGAGATTACGAAAGTAGTCACTCTGTGACATACATCCCTTTAATGCGTATGAATGACAATTATTTTTGTGCTCAGGCGCATGCCACGCCCCACAAAACATTACCATAGTATTAATTTCTCCGAGTTTCCGAGCATGATTAAATCGTCGTTCCATACCATTTCATTGTTCGTAGAATTACCGAGATCAACACCGAGCCTTCGAGATTCTGCAGAGAATACAAAGCCACCTTTCATATATACCAGGTGAGACCGCAGAGTGATTCAATTTTTCTTTACATAATTGTTTTGTATCTAGCGTCACTTACGTTCTCAAAGAACTAAAGAAAAAGAGAATTGTTTATGATCCAATGTTAATATGTTTAAAGTTACTCTTTAGGTGTACTAAGTGATTTGAATAAGTATTTTATCAAATGTTTGGAGTTTTTTTGCAATGTTATTTTCAGATTTTGTAAAATCCCACAAATCAAATAAACCTAGATAAATATTTGCCGGTCACAAGGAGTGTTTGCACAAATTTGCATGAATAGCTGAGCATGTATCGACGATTGCAGTTCGTTATTCCGAATTCAAGGTTTATTAATCCGAAAATGAAATAAAGTTTATTATTCCGAATGTTTGTGAATTCAAAAATGAGATAAGGTTCGTTATCCCGAAGCATCGTGATTCCGATGGTTCGTTTATAATCCGAAAAACAAAATGAGTTTCGTAATTCCGAAGGTTCATATACGCTCCTATTCTTCATTCTCTGATTAACGAACCTTTGCACTATCGAACCTTTTATTTCACTTTCGGATCAACGAACCTGCAAAATAACGAACTCTCGGAATAGCGCCGCAAATGTTCGGGTTAGCGAACCCTATTTCATTTTCGGACGAACGAACATCTAGGTATAGGAGATTTGTCTGTTTCAGAATATCGACCACTACTACAGGCAACACAAGTGGCAGTGGTTTTGTCATGTTTTTGTTGTTGTTTTGCTTTGTGTTTTACATAAGCTGGTAAATCATACCACGTCGTCGGGTCGAGGAGTACAAACACATTGGTGAATGTTTTACAATTTCTCAAATCTCAGTGAACCTATCAACCGGTTGCTAATATCCCTTCGGCTATTGATGAAGGGCCATGTATTTCAAAAGAATCAGGAGTGAAAAAAGCATTCACTGCCTAAACTCGTTTTATCGCCACCAAAACTTCTCCATAATAGTTGCCCAGGATTAAGATCCCAGGATTTTCCAAGATTTTATCCGTGCACTTGAAAAAAAATGTTACAAGTATTTTCTTCGCTTCTTTCTTTTTTTTTTTTTTTTGGGGGGGGGGGGGAGGAGGTTAATAATTACTCGCATTTCCTTTCTTTGAGGTGGGGCATCAAATTCTTGAAGCAACGTAAAGACCGTGATTCGCGTGAGAAACCAACATCAAACGGGAGGGACTGGCGACATGCAAATGTCATGCACATAATACACATTAATATCAATAGTGCCCAGAAATAAATTGTATGTGCTATCTCTTTTTTTTTTTTCCTGATGAAAGCTGACTTTGAATATGAACCGACCCTAAAATATGTCTTTTTATACGTGCTGATGGAAATCGTCTGGAAAAAATGAAGGAACGTGGCAATGAAATTTCAAAGTGATTTCTGACATGCCTGGTAGCGATAGCCTTGCTTAACCCTTCATTGAATTGCTAACACAAATGTTACTTCGCATTCTTTATTCGAGAAAAATCAGGTGGGAATTTTAGAGCCATTAAATGTGCACAAATTAAAGGGAAAAAAGAAAGAAAAATATTGACAAGTGGAACATCATTGATTTCCATCTTAGAGATTGTGATGCTTTTGAAAATTTTGCTACTGATTTTTGCTACGGGGCTCAGAATGAAAATTTGTAAATACACCCTTTGACAAACTAACAATGAAAAATTGCAATTATACTGAAAAAATACAGCTTCAAACCACACAATATGGATTCTGTGACTCGATGTCTAAAGGAGTCCTCATGAGATTGTTATTTGCATAATCTTTATAGTTAACAGAATCTACAATGGTCCTAAACTGGGGGATTGTGTCAAAATCAACAATCATATATATTACGCATGATAACTCCAAGGAATCATGGATGATTGTTTCATTTATCTTCTTCAATCATCTGTCCCTTTAATGACATCGTTTCTGGAAATGATGACTATATTGTTACTTTTTTAGGGGGGGGGGATTGTTGATAAGTTGATCCTGTTTCAGGTTGGGAACGAACATTCAATGCCTTAAATTTTGACCGTCACAGAAACCACTTTCTCAGAAGTAGGAAATGCAATTCACCTACCTTTGCTGAAAGAGCTTGAAGCGTTGAAATTTTACCATCAATCTGAGGGAAAGTTAATTTAGCTTACCTTTTTTTTTTGTTGAAAAAGAAAAACGTTGTGATAATCAAATTCTTTCCCAGTCTCGAAGTCATATCGCATTTCGTAAGCAAACACAGCTTATTGTGCAGTCTGCCGTAACCCAATTTGTAGAATATCAACGAATAAAAGATTTTCAGAATGCGGCGGAGGGGGACGCAGATTTATCATCGGTTTGCAAGGTTTTTTTTCTTTGCTCGTTTGTTTCCTCTCAGTGGGAATGAAGAAACGAGGACCCCTGCCCACTTTCTTTGCAGAATTACGGGTTTTCCGCTTCCAAACTTGCATTGAGCACAAGGCCTGGCACTTTGGTTCGTCATGTGAACAAAATATAGAAGCAAAATGTGTGCCCTGAATACAGCCACAGCACTCACTGCTCGGTTTAGTTTTACTGTTAATACTACTATTATTATTTATGTTATTGTTATAGTTGTTGTCATTATCGTTATAATAACTATAATTGTAATTGTAATTAAAGTTATAACTATAATTATTATCATTATCGTGAAAATAATGATAATTATTACAAAACTGTTATCATTTTTATCAGTACTAGTATTATCATTATCATTACAATTGTTATCATTAAATCATTATCATTATTATCACTGTCATTACTTTCATTATCAAGCAAGAACTGCTCATGGCCTATGTCTTACCTGTTAATCTGGTTTTATCCATCCAGACCATCTTGACAAAATCCAACTGCTGCCTCAGACGGCCCGTGTTCCCATCCTGAAATACCAGCACAACAGGTAACACTTCGATGAAAAACTGGTTCATGGGTTACAATGAATTTGGGCTCAGTTGTTTTTCCTTTTCTTCATTTGGGTATCAAAAAATGGAACGGAAAGAATAGCATGCTTAAACATACAGGCATACATTATATATATATATATATATATATATATATATATATATATATATATAGTGTGATGATGCTGATATTCCTACCGCACGCCTCTGTCATCTTAAGTGAAATTATAGTTGAGACAATGTAGATAACAGAAGATGTCGCATGAAACCGGCAGAGTTGTGAAGCTTTCGACCGTGGTCTTCCTCAGCTTTAATGTCTGTTTGTGAGACGAAATATATGTTTTTGAGCATAACAAATCTGAAGTCATAAACACAATATATTAAATATAAGTTGAGCATGAGTTAATAGTTACATGACATACTTGGCAATATTTTTTGGCACTTTGCAACACATTCAACAATGTATAACTGGAAATGAGTGTATAGTGAGTCTATATAGCATACAAACATATCATACAATAAAAATTATCAAACATATATCATAAATACACTAAATAATATGATTACCTGCTAAGCAGACGTTTGCGTTGCCTGGATGTCTTGTGGATGTCTTGTGGCTGTCTTGTGGCGGGATGTGAGTGATCATGTGATATTGGGGGAAGGTTTGTGTGCGGTGGTGCATGTCAGGCAAGAGTGGGGTAGTGTAAAGAATTAGGTTCAGTGTTACAAGTGTGTCAGCCGTGTCAGTGCAGATAAAGAATTGTTAACAATTACGATACAATGAACATTCTCGTGGTCATTAACCCCTACAGCTGATTTACCAACAATCAAAATAGCAGGCATGGAACCCGGGTACAGATAGAGTGTGGATAGAGAGTGGATAGTGTGTTGCCACTTGTCCCTAGGTACATAACACAGAAATATACAATATACACATTATTTTATATACCAAAATTGTTGCTGAAACAATCTTCATACTCTTGCCACATAATATAACAAAATTGTGTCGCACAGTATAATTTTTCTGTATACACCTCTATCAATCTATCTATTAATCTATTCATAATTCATATTTATATATATTCATATTGAGATCGTATATATATATATATATATATATGTATATATATACACATATATATCCATATACATATGCATGCATACATACACATAAATATCATATACACACATACATACATATATGATTACATAATTCCTTCTATCCACATTATATAATAACTGAGTATGTAACAATACCTATCAGTTAACCAATACAACATCAAAAAATCGCAATCCTTTACAGACATTCTATCTTTTCCGTAAATACAGTCTCATTTTACATAAAACCCGGGTACAGATAAAGAGGGGATAATGTTTTGCCACTTAGAAATAAGATATATGCCAAAATTATTGCTGACAAAATCTTCATGCTATTCCCACGTGATATAACAAAGCTGTATCGCACAATAATTGTTATATATACTGTTTCTCTGGTGCACAACTCTACCTCTCTCTATCTATAATCATCATTTCTTATACATATTATATAATATTCATGCACCCATGTTATGATTATATACACATGCATACACTACATATATACATATATATACATAGAAGAGCCTGCTTGCAAAAACCGACAGGTCCATATTTGCCAAATGGAGACACATGTGGCTAAAAGTCAAGAAAAATAAAGAGAACAACAAGGAAATTTCTGCCTCTCCTGACCATAACCTCAAAAACATATCTTTATATGTAATGACCAATATATCATTCAAAAGGTATCACCTTGTACTTCATGACAGACATCGTACTTCAGAATCTTCAGAAATGGACTCATCGGCCCCTGCAAACAAACCCCTCATACATATATACATATATGTATATATATATACATACATACACACATATACACACATATAAATATATACATTATATATAAATGTACATATACATGCACATTACATACATACATACATATACATGTGTGAACACACATATATATATATATATATATATATATATACACATACATATATATATGTATTTAATTATTTGATATATAACAATGACAATGACTATCAATCATCCAATGCAACATCTCTTCTGATGAATACAATAATATCATCTTTCATATACATTTCCTAAATACCATTCTATATTACTCATCTACATTAATACCATACGGTGTGAGCGTTTTAAGTTTCAAGATCCAGTATGATTCCCGCCTTAAAGTGACTTGATTTGATTTTTTGTGGATAAGTTCAATGCCCGTGACCCGTACATCGTCGATTGTGTGATCAAGTGTGCTGAAATGCTGTGCTACCGGAATTTGTTTACGTTTTTCTGTGTTATATTTGCGGATGTCAGAGCGGGTGTTGTTCATGCGTGTGTATAACGTTGTGGTGGTTTTTCCGACATATTGTTTTCGGCATCGGGCGCATGTGATCAAGTAAATTACGTAACTTGATTTACAGTCAATATGTTGCAGTATGTGAAACTCCTCTCCCGTGACGGTGCTGGAGAATTTATTTGTGTTCTCCATCAGAGATCGACCTCGGCGAAAGGATACAATAGGAGGCTCAGGGAATATTTGTTTCATGTCCTCTGACTGATGCAGAATTGGGAGGTGTTCACGCATGACCTGAGAGAGTTTTCTTAGATTTGGGTGAAATGATACAACAAAGGGCGTCCTTTTCAATGGCTTTTTGATTTTGTATTTCAGAAGGTCTTCTCGGGGGACGGTGGAAGCTTTATCTACAGCTTTCTGGACATCTGTTTTGTTGTAGTTGCGCTGTGATAGATGTTCTTGTAGTTGTGCTATTCCCTGTGAGGCATTCACCTCTTCTGAGCAAATTCTACGAATGCGCAACGCTTGACTATATGGGATACTCTGCAAAGTATGGGAGGGGAGGCCTGACATGCACCACCGCACACAAACCTTCCCCCAATATCACATGATCACTCACATCCCGCCACAAGACAGCCACAAGACATCCACAAGACATCCAGGCAACGCAAACGTCTGCTTAGCAGGTAATCATATTATTTAGTGTATTTATGATATATGTTTGATAATTTTTATTGTATGATATGTTTGTATGCTATATAGACTCACTATACACTCATTTCCAGTTATACATTGTTGAATGTGTTGCAAAGTGCCAAAAAATATTGCCAAGTATGTCATGTAACTATTAACTCATGCTCAACTTATATTTAATATATTGTGTTTATGACTTCAGATTTGTTATGCTCAAAAACATATATTTCGTCTCACAAACAGACATTAAAGCTGAGGAAGACCACGGTCGAAAGCTTCACAACTCTGCCGGTTTCATGCGACATCTTCTGTTATCTACATTGTCTCAACTATATATATATATATATATATATATATATATATATATATATATTACATATCAATTACGATGAAGTATTGCTCGAAGTCGACAAGTGCTAAGATAATTTTTTGGCCATTCAAACAACAGTGACTGAAATACTTTTGGTGTTCCTTAAAGTAGGCCCGCATAGAAATCTAAATTATGCATAAACCAGGGTCATATATACCTCATTATAACGAGGAAGTACCATAGATTCCACCTAACCATGTTTCGAATTCACCTACAAACGCTTACCAATGATAGGCCCTTCTTAATAAAACGAATAACTAGTTTTAATAAAGCCAGAGAACAGCTCGTTTGTACTCTCAGCGGGGAGATGACGTCACCGTGATGAGGCCTCGATCTTATGCGAGAGAGCGAGCGCGAGCTAGCGCTAGCTAGCGTTAGCTGTATACAAAGCCAAGCTAATACGTGTAGGATGCGAAGCCGACTAGACTTTCTTGTTGAAAATGGCAGAAGGTACCTCTGACTTGGATATCGAGGACCTCATTTTGGAATGTGATCCAGATTCGGAGGATTCGTTTGATGATTCGGACTCTTACGATAACGACCATGGGGAGATAGGCGAGTACGACGAAGATGAAAGTGACGTCGAAGGATCATCAGGCAGTGCAGGTGCAGTTGAACGCCAGCCTGTACCGTATCAAAACGAGCCTCTTCCTCGCAATCCCGCCGTGGCTGGCCGGGTAGTGGAGCGGGAGAGAGATGGCGACGAAGGCGCGGGTGAAATCGATCTCCGCAGTAGACTTGACCCAGCTAATGTTCAAAATTGGTAAGTTTTAGCACCATTTGTAGCAGATTTTATATCAAATTGAATAATGTGAAATGTGAGTATGTATTAGCCCAGCCACAGGCCATCAACATGAATTTGGGAAAGTATCAGAGTATAGAGACCTTTCAGTTTCAGTTCAATAGAACCAGAACAAGATTCAAGAAGTTCGATTGTGAGATTTTGAGTTTGGAATGAGAGCAAGGGCCTAACTGTTAGCAATTCAATTAGCATGACTTTGTCTGAGCTAGGGCCTAACTTTTTAGACTATGCCAAAATGGGGAAATTAGCAAAGGTAGTTTTGTTGTTGAATCAAGATATCTGGCCTCAAAATGCATTTTTGATTTGGATTTACCAATTAATACCCCTTGATTTTTTAACGTACGCATACAGGCCTTAATTGCATAGCCAAAAGAAATAGTACAGTATTGTAAAAATTTAAACCCATAATACCCCACCCCCCCAAAAAAAAATATAGTAAACAAAAGGTCAAAATGTACAAGGAAATATGTAAGAAATTCACACAAAAATGCATGAGACATATTAATGATACCGGGGTACTGATTTTTTCCCTGTAACTATTTCGTTTGAATGTTAAAACGACCTTGGTGTTAATACGACCACCATGAGATTTATCTCGACCACAAAAACATTGAAAATCCATAAAGCAGATACCTTACCTGCAAAATTCAGCACAGAAACAACAGGGCCTGCAGCACAAGGGCCTCTAGCGGCAACGCTAGACCTTGGAGTCTGGACTTTCGTCTGGACTTTCTTCAAGTTCTGGCAGAAGGGCTAGGGCCATTCGGGGTATGTATTGCATACGAAACGTTTACGCTGTGCCTATTATTAGCGCTGTGCACGTACAGCTGTCGACGGAGCGGCGAGTAGAATCTTCTCGGTCCTTGACTGCTCACTAGTCCTAGTCCTAGTTCTAGTCTAGAGTCTATATGTACTGAGTGCCGTTTTCTTCTAACTAGGCGTAAACCGTGATTGCCGTTGACTATTTTTTGGATTTAGATTTTAAGAATCACTCAGTCCTCATCTTCGTTAGATAGTTTGAACTGTGATGTCGAACCATTAACTATCGCTCATCATCATCAATGCATAGTTAGTGCAACGTTACTTTTTTTACACACAGTTTTCTATGGGCAGCACGTTCGGACAATGGTGCCAATTTCATTTTGCATATCTGGAATATTCCCCACAAATTTGATCTAAATAAAAAGCTTTTGAAGAGATTCCTTTTAAAAATTAATAAATATTGTTTAACATGTTTATTTCAGCTCCATATTGTAATTTTACTAAATAACAGTTTTTGCAGTACTTCGTGTGAGATTTCATCAGTAAATTGACATGTGTAGAACCTTTCTAGTTCGTTTTGCTAAAGTCAGTACATATTTTCTGTTGGCGCAAAAGGGCCGATAACAATATTTGAATAGCGGAATAGAGATGGCCGTGTGTAAGCAAAGGCTTACACAAAAATGAAATAAAATCACACAAAAGAAATATCAAAGATTCATTTTCTTGTGATCTTTATTGATTGCATTTCATATAAACAGAAAACGTCATCCAGGTGAATAGGTACAATGTTCCCACAAACGAAATATCGCAGACGATTGTACACCGGTAAAATAATGACTTACTGATATCAAAAAGCTTGAATTTCCACGGAAATGTTATATTACTTTGATAATCCCGTAGTTTTAAATCAGAACTTTACAGTGACAGATTTGATTTTACTAAACTTCCGAGTTTCCTGACGATGAGGCGATCGCGAGCAGAAAAACATAGATCTACAGTCTAGCAATGCATATCACATGCATGCAGCTAGCTAGCTGCAGCGTGCGCGTGCAGGCTCGATACGGTGACGTCACATTCACAGCCTTTTCCAGATCGACTCGCTCCGTGTCTGGTGCCTGCCCCGAGTTGTCCGAGAGAGGGCGATTCTTTATGCGGGCCTACTTTAAGGACAATAAAAGAGCTCAAGTGACTTTGATTTGATGTTGGTTCTTAATGTTTCGAATATAATTTGGACCATAATCGATAACAATCAGCAGTGTGCATTAACAGCGTATTAAAAAGCACCGTTACAATCTTCGTTGGCAGCAGTCGTTTGTCTCTACTTTTGGGTTGTTGTTCTTGTTGTTTTATATTCTTGGTGGCACTCAAGGTCTGGTTACACTTAAGTCTTCATCCCGCATCAACCATGCCAAGGCATCATTTGTGGCAATTACGTTCGAATGGCGTGTAAAACCAAACCATTAACTCCACACGGCTCCTCGTTTATTCCCTCTTTCTCTTTCTCTCTTTGGGTTTACGTTGTTTTAATGTCAAGTCTCTTCCGGCTAAATCCATCTCGTTGTATATTTTTTAAATGACTGTTAGTCTCTACTTATCAATTATATATTTCTTTTTTATGTTTGCAACTGTATATCGTCATTCATTCCTAATTGCCAGCTTATGATAGATTCTAGCATGTGCTTACTTGGTGTCATGCTATATTTAGAAGAAACGTAGAAGTGAACGGTTACTGTCGAGTGCCAAATGATGACTGCGCTGAATACTAACACATTTTTTTTTTTTAATTACTACACAGAACCGGCCTGAACATCGATATTTGCATCGATAATACTGAGGTGAGTTCAACTGTGGAAATCACTTTATCTTTTTTAAAGGATCATTATGTCAAATTATTAGTCATGCAATATCTACTGTCAAATCTGTATAAATGATCATTGCCTTCACGTATACCACATTTGAGTTTAAGGTTGTATGCCGGCAGGAAGCGATTGTGATGACTGATTGCCTGTTAGGATTGTTTGCAAGATCAGTATTACATACACACATACTCACACATTATACATTCACACATTATATATAATCATTTATGTTTTAAGAAATCGTTTATTATTTTTTTATCAAGACCATGTTATTTGGAATAGCATAGCCACTGTTATCCGAAGTAAATCTTCTTTGTCTGCATTAAAAAGGAAATTTAATGAAGATCTATTCTCACAATAGTTATTACTTTTTAATTTCCCCCAATAGAGTTCTTTTTGGATTTATCTTTAAATGTTATATACATAGGCCCATTTTCTGGGATTACTACCAGTAAATCTTTGTCAGTACTTACGTTTTCTTTCTCATTTGATTCTTTTCATGTCAGTGCTTTCTTCCTGTAACTGTTTTCAATTTTCATTTTGCCTGCTTGTCTTTCCCCTCGTCTTCATTCATGTTCCTTTACGTGTATTTGTCTTTTAACTTTAAGTCACACAATTTTTAAAGAATATAAGCTTCAAAGCTTGTATATATTAAGATGCATTCCACCAAGGGTTTGACCACTGATAGGCCATGGGCCTTTGTCTTTCCCTCACATCTGCTACATTTTTATTGTTTTACTATTTTATAATTTACAGCAACAGTCCTTGTATCAAAATATTTGTGTTTCGAAATTGTTTTGTGTACATTTCCGTGTTACGTTCTGTGTAATGTATATATATATACATACATATATATATATATATACACTGTATATATATATGATTATATATTCATATATATATATATATAGATATATACCGATATGCATTTTTAAGAGATGTGAAATAAATTTAATTCAATCTATTTATATATATATATATATATATATGTATAGATATATGTGTGTGTGTGTGTGGACGTGTATATATGTGACCCAAAAAAGTCATTTTGATAGATAATTTTTAGAATATAGTTTAGATTAAGAGATGTGTGAATTTGAGAAGATTTAAGACAACTGACTCATCCTACAGCTTGGAGACTAATTGCCTTCAGTTATTACAGATCTATCAGAAATATTAATAGAGTCACATGCTTAGTTAATAGCAACATTTTTAAGGAAGCAGGTCAGCATGGCCCAGACCACTATAGTACATCCATTATTAGAACTTTTTTAATTTGAAAATATGTTATCTATTGTTAACAATATATTGCATATATTTTTACAAATTGCATCACTCAAATTGAAATGAACAAAGATAAGAATCTTCAACAAATTCTCAGAATAAGAGAAAAATCTGTTTCGGGCTTATTTTCAAAACATCTTTAGCCTATTTAAGAAAAGGGGCAATATGTTGCAGATTTAATTACTTTTCTTTGGTGAGGCGGTGTACGGCAGCAGTAACAGAAGAGATCTTCCTTTAATACCTTTCCAAATTACTGGAACTTCTTTTTTCTTTGGGGGGGGGGGGGCTTCTTTTTTTTTTAGAAAGTTATGTTTGATCGCTTCGGGATGAAGAATCATGCAATTATGCGAAACGCTTTTATCACATTGTGGGCGAGAAGAGCTGAGATACCTCATTTTCATTCAAGTCTTGGCACCTAGATTAGAAACATGCTTAGCCTAACGACATACTCAGGTGTTGCGCTCACCGTTACTAAATTTTCTTGCCCCTTTCTGGGGTTTTTTTTTCCCTCTCTTTTTCCCCTCACTCTTCTCTTTCTGTCAGGCCATCGTCAACACGTACCTGCTGAAGCTGTATTCCGAATGTAAGTGAAGGCTTTGACGAATGTCTGCCGTGGGAAAAGAAAATGAGACCACTAATCACAAAATTGCACATCAATGAGGAAGGCGCCATGTTAATGGGTGTCACGACTCACCTAAAAGGGTCATTCAGTAATCCGACAGCTTTACGACACAATGCCCTTTTCCCCTTGTGTAATCTTTACCTCGTTTATCATGTCTGAGTCTGTCACGCTTTTGTCTAGCAGCGCCCTCAGGTGAAATGTCAGTGCAACGAACATTCTTATTCAGAAACCTTTAATGCTTTTGAGGCTGTTTTAATGTACCCCGCATTACTAATCTGACCTCGCTCACGACCGTTTCAAGTAGACTTGATTTCTCACTTAGAGCTGAGTAACATGGACGAAATCAAGATCACTATTGAATAAAAGAATGGTAGATAGATTCCATAGACATGCGATGTTAAAGGTTAAAACGACACTTTCAAGCATCACGTGTTTTCACAAAACGTTATCATTTCTCACAACCTTGTGTCAATAGGATGGGGCTTAGATGTCCAACAAGTTGTTGTTTTTTTCAGTTGACCTTCATATAATTGTTCCCCTCTTTTAATACAATGAAAAGAAATCGAAATGTTTACTTCGTATTGAATCTGAGTAGATTTTTTTCAACAACTTGATGACTTTAAAAAGGGGGAGTTAAGGTTGCTGTAATTGATCATGTTGATATATCCTTGTTCGAACAAAAACCAACGGACATAATAAAAGTGTCAGGATATGACATCATCACATCATCTGATCTGCATTTGTGGTAGATATGATTATGGCTTACTGTTTCGTTGAAACGTGAAACTGTGAAATACTCTCGCGTTCTTATTTTCTGTGTGACATATTGACATTTTTATATGTATTCATTTGACATCAAAAATATAAGACTGCTCGAAAATGCAGTTACTCTTCACTCTAAACCCTAAATATTTATTATCTCTCTGGTTCAAATGTTTGACAAAAATTGTCTGACCACACATTGTAACACAATCCGTCCGTGATATTTTGAGTTGCGAAATTTCATCTTGAAATTTAGAGGGGTGGTATAGTTTTGGTTGAGATAAAGGATTCAGATTTTAACTTTTTGCGAGATACCAAGAAACCATGCACTTATGAAATATCAAAGAACATACGATTCTAAGAGGAATTCAAAGTTTAGCTGATGGAAGTCGGCTTTGAAATGGCTGAGATATCCAAAAACAAAGCAAAGCAAAGTAGTCGTAATAAAAGGCGGATCCCATCTTTCATTAGGACCTCGTTTGTTTTTTGATATCTCAGCCATTTCAAAACCAATTTTCATCAAATAAACTTTGAATTCCTCTAGAATTGTGTGCTCATTAATATTACATTTTTTTTTTTACATTTTATGAGAGACTTCTTATCATCTCACAAAAAAGTTGGAAACCTGAAGCCCTCATCTCAACCAGAACTACACCATCCCTTTAACCATGCAAAAATGTATACACACGTCATTACGAATCCATGTGAATCAAGGGGTACAGCATTATTCCATAATAGATTTTTCAAGTTCATCTACTCTACAAGTTGTTTAACGTGATGTGTAATCATCGGTATTATGATGACGTATGTGATCACAAATTCATACAATCATTGTGTTTACGAATGAATTTGAATACACTCTCTTCAACAAAGATGTCCATTTAATGAATTAGAGGGGTTTAACAGCACATCGATGACTGGTCTACTGATCCATCACTGCTTGCATTACTCAACAGGTGACTGGAAGATCGGAGCGCTTGGACTTTTCGTGAAAAAGTGGGCTGAACGCCATGGACTGTCTGAGGCCACCAGAGGATCTCTCAGCTCCTTCGCCTGGATTCTAATGGTCATCCACTTTCTACAGAGCGGTGAGTGGGGAAATTGAGGAGGTTGTAAGTTCACAGAAAGAAGGGGGTGGGGAGAAGTTAAATCACAATGAGAGACATCTTGAACGAGCTCAGGCCAACCTGGGAATGTGCTTCTGGGGCCTGTCTTATAAAGACTTGTGATAGAAATCAATCACAAGTTTTGTGTGTGCTGCAATGCAAGTTGCGATTGATTTGGGGACTTGTGATTGATTTGAAGGCTTTATAAGACGGGGCCCTGAATGCATTATTATGTACACGTATGCACTAACGCCGCGCCGGCGGCATTTCCAGAAAAGTATGATATTTACATGAATCATAATTTAGGCCTATTATATGAGTCAGTAGTTCTGCGTTCTCCGTTTGGTAAACTCGAAAGTAAACTTTAATCTCTCTCTATGTTTTAACGACAAAGATGGGATTAAATCATTTGAAACATTACAATTAAAGGACAAGTTCGCCTTCATAAACATAAGGATTGAGAAAATGCAACAATATTAGTAGAACACATCAGTGAAAGTTTGAGGAAAATTGCACAATCGATGCAAAAGTTATGAATTTTCTAAATTTTTGTGTTGGAACCGCTGGATGAGGAGACTACTACAGCTTGTGAGTCATATGCGTACAACAGTCAAAGAAAATGTAAAAGAAAATTCAACATATTTTCACTTCTTTGGCATAATAAAAGTGCACTTGACTTGCCTCTTTCTAAAGGCAGGGGGAATAATATTACCCATAACATTTGTCGGTAACGAGTCAGGGGAATGTGTACTTTTTTCAAAAGATGGAATTTTGTGAAATTCTCTTTATATTTTCCTTATATTGTTGTACGCATGTGACATCTAAGTTATTCATACACTGCAGTAGTCTTCTCATCCAGCGGGTACTGCACAAAAACTTCAAAAATTCATAACTTTTGAACGGATTGTCTGATTTTCCTCAAACTTTCAATGATGTGTTCTACTAATATTGCTACATTCTCTCAATCCTTATGTTTATGAAGGTGAACTTGTCCTTTAAGAATAGTGATAGTCCTACAATACACAAATGCTTCTCATATCAACACATGCCAAGGAAAGAATTGACTGGGTAATAATAATGTGTGCTTCATATATACGTATATAGCGATGGTGAAGGGATCTTGTGAACTAGAATATTAAATGCTTGCCCCTTAAGGCCGTGTCACATCTTTCCGGGCAAGCCTTGCGTGCGACTTGCAAAGACCAATTTTGACTACCCGGAGGTCCTCGTAGATGATCCGCACATGACAGTACCTAGCACGTATCTCAACCGTGTGGTGCGCACGCATATTTTTTTACCCGCAACCGTAATTAGGCCCTGTCACACCTTTCCGGGCAAGCTACCCGGGCTTGTTACGTGTAGGGATTTTCTAGCATACCGGACATTCCTGAGGGCGAGATAGGATTTGAGCAAGTCAGCGCGTGTGTCTTACTTGCTGGACGCGTTCTTCTTAAATTATACTTGCGAGTATACTGTCTGACCTTTGTACCAGTCGCGTGGGGGCTGACAACTCAGTGAAGGAATTCCTCTGATGGAATGGCTGAAATCCCACAGAATTTCATTATTTTGGCTGCATACGGGACTGCGAAGTACCTGCGTGGGAGTTGCCTGGGAAGTGCTGCCGCTAAGGGCCTCTTACTGGCGTTCTGCGTGGACCTCTCCGGGCATTCGCGCGACTCACCCGGAAAAAGTTTTGGTCATGCTCAAAACTTGGTTGCGGTTAAATCGGACTTGCGTGAGCACCTCCGGGCAACTACAGGCGAGATACGCGCTAGATACTGTCAGGTGCGGACCAACTGCGGAGAGCTCCGGGGAGTAAATTTGTTTCCCCGCAAGTCAAGCCGCAAAACTTTCCCAGATACGGTATGACAAGGCATGAATGAAAATTGCAAACATTCTTGTTCGCCCGCTGAAAATCTTCTACGTGCTGGAAACTACCTCCTCGCCAGAAGCCCGCGTAGCTTGCCCGGAATGGTGTGATTTGATTTGATTTGATTTGATTTGATTTGATTTGATTTATTCATTCTCCGTATGGCAACATTTACATTTTTTTTTCAACATAATCAAACATAATGATATACAAATATGAAACTCATTATAGCTAGTTTCAACAATTTCAACAATTTTGATTACAAATGCATTTAAGACAACATTACGATACATGTGATACGAATTACCATACAGAACGGTCGCCAATAATAAGCTATAAGCTTGACCCTTTGGCAACCGATAATACAATACGTTAATGCAATAAAAGAAGGGGGTCCAACATGATGCTCGCGGGTTAGGGGGATAATAGGAGAGACAGAAAGAGCAGGAAAAAGAGGGTGATAGAAACCTTCCGATACCAGGCTTGCCAGATCAAACTCACAGTAAATACGTACAGGTGTACTTTTTCATCGCTGAATCTGAAATGTTTTCTAAGGGGTTTGCACTCTAGACTTTCTTTGGATACCTACGGCTCAGTATTATGATTTTAGATTACAGTGATGTATTCACATTTCACGCACACATAGACATGATACAGTGTTGCTATTGTCAAATAAAAATTACATTGAATTAAGAATACAAGAGCAATAAAAACAACTACGAAGTATACACAGTTCAGTGTCCTACCAGGGCGTATAGAAGAGGGTAACTTGCCCGACATAACAGCAATGAAAGATATCAACAAAGAAAGGCCGTGTGACACGGCCTTTATGTGCAATGAACACGCAAATGTATTTTAACTAGGTACTAAGTAGTACATTGATGTATCTGGTAAATGAGCTTTGTCTGCAGATCAAAAAGGGAAATGTATTGGCGTTTGCATCTTCCCAATGATAAATATTAGTTGCACCCGGCCATACATAGTCAGCATGGATATGGATTTTTAAAGTGCATGGTCATATCGATCGCGTAGCATAAACCAGAGAAATGGAAGAGTACAATATTGCGGTTTTTTGTTTTGTTCTGTTTTGTTTTGTTTTATTTTATTTTTTGTTTATGTATAGATGTCGGTTGATAAAGGATGCACATATAAACAGAATTTATCGATGATTTTCACCTAAAGACGGTAATTACCTTTATCATGTTTATAGGGGGAGAGGGTGGCAAGCCTCCCGCGTTTATAAAACATTTTTACAAGATGGTGTCCTTGCCAAGTAGAGCGAGTATCCTTTTACGAATCTAGAAATTTTCTGTATGTAATAAGGGGGTTTATAAAAGATTAGAAAACTGTCCATAGTCTCTTACAAATAACTTCGAATATATCTCTCTAAAAAAAATCGAGTGAAAATGTTCACTCTAAAAAGAGTGAATACAAAAAAGAGTGAATTTCGAGTGAAATTGGAGTGAATTTTGAGTGAAAATGCTCATTTTCACTCATTTTGGAGTGACGTCAGGGATCACTCGAAGATAGTGATCCCTGACGTCACTCCAAAATGAGTGAAAATGAACATTTTCACTCAAAATTCACTCCAATTTCACTCGAAATTCACTCTTTTTTGTATTCACTCTTATAAGAGTGAATATTTTCACTCGATTTTTTTTTAGAGAGTATACTTTCCAAGACTTTAGAAATGCTAGGCGAGTTTAGATATTGATCTTTGATTAGTAATTTTATCTTACACACCATTGGAATTCCTTTTCGATCTACTAGTAACTTGTTCAAGCAATGACCTGTATATTATTTTTCATGACTGTTTACAATGTATACATGCAACCATACATGCATCGGTACATGTAAGATTTAATATTTCAACGCGATAAGCAGGGATGCATATGGGGGTGGGGGTAGTCAACCATTTCAATTTCAATATCAATTTATTTGTTCAATACCACCAAGAATAAAAAATTACAAAAGTTTTGGGCGAAAACAAAAATCAATGATTAGACAATGCAGATAGCTGATAAGAGACTTAACATATTCATACATCAGGTGGAAAAGATAGGAGACCTGCTGAGAAGCAATGCTTGTAAATTGCAGAAACTCCCATTTACAAATATAAAACAAAAAGCCACCAGGTACACAAGACTGAAAATTTCAGCCTGAAAACTATGTGCGATATGCACATACAGGATGCGGAGATGAAATGATTATTGTGGGGGGGGGGGGGGGGTGGCGGAGAATGCAGCACACTAACGGATGTTTTAAAAAAAGTTCGTGATTGCTTTCACTTTATCATGTGTCATATATAGTTCTTTGTGTTTGAATCAACATGTATCACAGACGTAAACATGATTATAGTTCGTGGAAGGTACAATAATACGAAATGATGAGGGAAAACAAATCAGCTTGTTCAAAATTGCACAATTGAATATGAAACGTTTTTGTGACATTCCTCAATTTTATTTGCGTTCATTTTCTGTGTTGTCGCCCTCCATATGGCATTCTTTGACGACCAATCAGAAAGGGGATTGGGCAGACTCCCGGTACTGCATCCTTTGCGATGGGTAAGCGTGCCAAAGGACAGATGTAACGAATTTAAAGGACGCATGTGTATATTAATTTATACCATTCATAAATGGATGTGATATTAGACGACGCTGAAGTGCTAAACAATCAGACGGAACCAGACTCACAGTAATGCGAGGAACATTGTCAAAGTTTTTATTGTTATTCACTTCGGATGGATTGGTCAATGCCTGAAAAAAATAAGCTGGTCGTATATTATCAAGGCAATTCCAGACAAGAAAAAAACTTGAGTTTAATTCAAAAAGATATACCAGGTATAACAGTGGCATGTTTTTACCAAAATCAGATTGAAATCAAGGACGTAGTTTTAAATATTGCTAGGTTTTACAAAACGGCTCTCGAATAATTGTGTTATATGCACATGAGTGAGTTGATCATGTCAGCACCTCACAATTTTTTCCATTTATAATGTTAAAAAAATATATGATAAAATTCAATTTTCTGCTATATACAAGCGTTGTAAAACATAATGTTATTTCTGGCTAGTGTTTAGGTCATTGACCAACCGTCTTTGAACTGAAACAACTAATGCGATGTTGGAACATTTATCCAGGAATGGGCACACTATCCAAATGCTCTGGAGAAAGTTGACATCCGGGAGATCTGTGGTCTGTTGGAAAACAGAGTCTTCACTCCCGGAGACATCGGTCAAGACCCTTACTTCCGCTTCCGGCAGGTCGCTGCTACCTCCATCCTTGGGGACATCAGTATGCCTTCACTCCTCAAGGTGACAAAAGATGCATTTATGCGGGATCACGTTCTTGTACGGTGTATCACCAAGAGTCAGCAAAAGATGTGGGAGATAAGCATCCAATCAGCAAGCCTAGTTTGAGTTGAATTAAAAAAAAAAATCAGATGATTAGTAATGTCAAGATCTTAAGTTTCGAACTGCATTTTAAGGAATCTAGACACTATTTCCATTGATTGAGAAAGTTTGATAAGCAAGATATCCATACATGAATATTGGAAAACAAAAGATAAAAAAAGAAGATATTTAGACACACCAAGATTATCAGAATGAAATACCGTCGATTATCGGAAATATTGGAAAAATATCAGAGAGGAAGATTTCTATGCTATTCTGGTACATTTTTGTAATTGATTATTCCTGTGTTGTAGCCAAAATATTGGTTAAGAATGTTCAAACAAATCATAATGATAGACTTTCAGAGTAAAGCTGCCTCTGGCAAGAATAATTTGTCGAGTTGAATTCACGAATTTATCCTGTGTTCAAGATTATAAAGCTTCTCTTCTTGACATTTTATATGCAAGAGAGGCACGATTTCAACATCCAAATACAATGTATAAGTGAAAACAATGCGTTATAAAAGAAATTGTGTACTGTAATGTTACGTCGTATAATATCATTATGCGTATTATTTCTTATGACAGGATACAGCGTATTGCGTGGATGTACGAGAACAGCTTGTAAATAATTATCTTGGAGGCAAACGGCTTAAAAATTGAACGCAATGAAAAGTAGATACAGAGATATATTATGATACAGAGGATACCCTATGCATAGCAACCTCTTTCTTGTGGTCTCAAATGCGCAAAATAATACACACTATTAACTGCTGGGTTTTCTATTATTTGGCTAATTTCCTTTAAATCCCAAGGATCTATCACCTTTGAGTTTTCATTGTATCTGATCTGAAGTTTGATATCTGAATCATTAAGCGGGGTTCCCACTATCGTGCGATCCATTGCGAACGCCACGATTGGACATTCGTAACTGATCGTGGAAAATTTGTTGAACTCGTCTGAAATTTCACGTTTGGATACGAGGTTATGCGAGTCAATACGTGTTGGTTCGCTGGGATGCGATATGGTCACGATTGGTCTATTTCAAGTAATACGATCTGTCATGATGTGCTCTCCGATTCAAATATGACCCGATAGGATTGTCCCGATTGAGTCTACGATTGGTTTCGATCTAACACGATCATTACGATCGGGATCCCCGATCTGGTGCGTGTAGCTGTGTTCTGATACGTTCCAGTACGAATACCGCGAAGCAATGCGGGCTGTTGAGATAAGATACGATACCTTTCACGATCGGGATCAAAAGCGACTCGATTTAAGGTGCGATTGGACCCGAATGGGAATATTATGGTCCGATTGACAATGTATTTCATTATTTCTATAACTTCTGAAGAGTGATTAGGCCTATTTATCCACAACCATTGATGATGGCAAGGGTTGACTGAGGATGACGACAACGTGACCTTTGCAATATTGCGAATGACGATTACGTTATCATCAGAGAGAAAGCAGCGCCTAGGCCAGCCACAACGTCAGAAATTCCCTCTTCTAATTCAACCTAAAGATTATTGAATCGACATGCTCGGCCTCAGCACCCCCCCCCCCCCCAAAAAAAAAAATGCATACGCAAGATCAAATCATTGCCCCCTCTCCCCCCCCCCCCCCCAAAAAAAAAGATAAAGACAAATGTTTTCGCCTTCGTTTGAAACACATGAAGAAAATATGATGAAATGGAAGCTTAAAAAGAGGATTGAATCTTTTTGAATGCTGACATTATTATGTGTTATAGGCTCAGTATAAGAAAGTTGACCGAACTTATAGTATTGCTTATGTGTTTGATTTCATATTCGCATAGTACGTATATATGCCTTTCTATTTCAAAATGTCGTTATCTCATGGGGTATTGAAAGTTTCATTTCATTTCATTTTCATTTCATTTCGGACCAAAGTATATAATATGACAATTTCATATAAATAAATTAAGTACAATGTAACTATTACATTTCCAAATGAAATTTAGATACACGTCATTTGTTTACATGAATCAATAAACATACTAGTTGAAGAAATACATGGGCAAAATGTGACTCAATCATAAGAAAGAAAAGGTCGGAAATGGAAGTTTGGTGGGTTAAGCTTGATAAATAGTTTTTTTTAACAGTGTTTAACAAAACCGATATACACACAACAGAAAAGTAACTCCCCTAATGTCACTTTTTAACACAAAATAAATTTGAAGCAAAATTATTTCGCAGGGGTATTGTTACACTTATTAACTAACCTCTATGTGAAAAATGACAGTGATTCTTATAGCCATGTATGAGTGACAATGGTCACTTTTCAAAAGTCACAAAAGTTTTCGTGGGGTATGAGAAACATTCTGCTTCCTGTGAATGTTTCAGTGGTGTTATTCTAGGATTCATTGTGCCAGCCCTCCCCTATTCAATATCAAAAGTACAGTTTTGCAGTTTTTGCTCCATCTTTAAGTGTACATGCTTACTCAATGAAGACACAACTACTCTTTCTTATGTTCAGTTGACATGGGCTGCTAGATCTTGGCTGCATTATCTGACAACAATCTTAAAATAAATGGATTTTGCAGTTTAATGAGAGTAGACACAGCTATTTTCCTCTAAAAACCAAGCCACAAAAAACAAAACATGAAAATTGTTACAATAGATGTGAAGGGGTCAAAAATGATGGATGATGAAACAAAAACAGCGATTGATAATTATATACAATACACAAGAAACAATACTTTACCCCCCCCCCCCCCAAAAAAAAAGAAAAAGAAAAAGAAAAACCAAACAAACAACCCAACAACAACAATTACTGTAGTATAGTTCTAAAAAGTAATCAAATTTGCCTTTGATGTGTGCTCACTCATAAACGATTCGGGAAATCATTCTCATTTTTATACTGACCTTAGTCAATACGTGCAGACATACCACAGTCGTTTTAGTTTTGCTATTTTTTCGTTAAAAATTACCCCAAATTGATTACGGGGAACTCCGTTTTTGTGCGTCTGTGTTATGGTAAAACAATGTATAGTTATAATAAGGATATTTATAAAAATATCTAATACTCGCGGAAGACAAAATATGTACGATCTTGGAGCAAAATACGGGCAAATATAAAAAAGAAGAAGAATAAATATATATATATAAGTAGGAGGGAAGTGAAAAAGTCGATCCCGATCAACACGATTAAGAAGTACGATTAGATGAGATTTGCTGCGTTTTAATACGATCCAAGACAACCTGATGCGATGATCACGATCAACAATTAATCGTGTTAATCGTAGAAAATTTTTGAACCGTCCAAAATTTTTCTACGATTGATGCAATTGCCACGACTGACGTCAAGATCTGATAAGATTTGATAAGATCACCACGATTCCTTCACGATTAAGACCACGATTTCAATCGTGGCGCCAATCGTGATAGTGGGAACCCCGCTTTATATTGCTCTTTTTTTTAATCATTGACAGAAAGTGACCATAAAATCTCAGTAGTCCAACACAATTAGAACTCTTCTTGAGAGAGAATGGATTTTCTAGTTATAACATCAACCATCAAAGGCATTCATAAAAATGAGAAGTTGTTTTTTTTTTAGTTTTGCACAACATGAGTCTCCATTACCAATCATATTGCAAGGTATACTTTGAATCATACAGATCGTAACATAAATGTCCTTGCCGCAGGACACATTCCTGACAATTAAGCTAATTGGCGAATACATGGAGATCATTGATAGACACTCTTGAAGTCCGTAGTAAAGAATTCTCGGGGAGACTGGTCATGAAGTAATGTCATAGCAGCATTGTGTATCATTACCTTGACAGGATTTCTTCAAGTTCTACGCCTCTTTCGACTTTGCTCGAAGTGCTATCACACTGAGATCCAATCAAGAGCACTTTCTGAAGGCGGGGGCAACGAGTACCATGATGTACATCCAAAGTAAGCATTATTCATGTAGGCCTATTTATTGCGTATGTTTATGTGTATTTTTGTGTGTGTGTGTGTGTGTGTGTGTGTGTGTGTGGGTGGGTGTGGGTGTGTATTTGTGTTATAATTTCTTGTATGCTGACATGGTTCCGCTTTTCCTTTATCTTAACGTGGTATAATTGTGTCATTGGGCGCTTAATGGGGTCTTGTATATGCTATTCAATTTTCAATCAAATTGCCCTTATAGGCACAACATTCACGAGTAATGAAGGAAATATTATGCTGGCGTTGCCCTTCTTAATGTTGAGGTAACATTTAATCATGTAGTCAAAGACTGAGTCATTCATATCTTAACTTACGGAAATAGAAATAAACGTTAGTTTTGTTCGAAATCAAATTGATATTGAGAAATAAGTGATGCAAATGTGAGATGACTAAACGTCTCCTTCACAATGACTGAATTGTGTTACGTGATAATGGATTTTCATTTTTTTTAAATAATGGCAAAATATATATATTTTTTAATAACGGTAGGTGTATCAGATTCCTCGTTCTCTCGTAAGGATAATATCCTTCGTTTACTTTAGCGATATGGAAAGTATTAGAATTCGAGAAATCAAATTAGATGAATTCACTCATGAAGGGTATTAGAGGACATTTCAAAACCGCTTCTCTTGCGGTCCCTAAAGGTATGAACACTTTGTAATTCAGACATTTCTCCACATCAGTATCAAATTTCAAGTGAATTCCGCCGGATATTGAAGATTCTCGCAATATGACATTTCCTGCTGCTTTTGATTAATATTCTTGCTTACGTTTTCTCTTATATGTATTTTTTTTTTTACACTAAAGATGCTCACGAAATAAGACTTATTCTAATGAATTTAATAAATGTAATGCTCTTTCTCTTTTCTCTTTTCTCTTTTCTTTTCTTTTTTTTTTTTGGGGGGGGGGGGAGGTGTTTCATTTATTCATGCACTAACCCTGGATTGGTGGTTACAATTCGTTATTCCGAAGGTTCCTTAATCTCAAATGGAAAAGGATCCGTATTCTGAAGGTTCGTTGATCCCAAAACGAAATAAGGTTCGTCATCCCGGAGGTTCGTTATAGTATTGAGAAAATAGAAGCTTTTTTCATTTTTGGATTAACGAACATCTAGGTATAAGGAATTTGTGCATGTGTTCCCGAATAACGAACCTTCGGACTAACACACCTGATTTCATTTAACGATTAACGAAGCTTCATGATGATGAACATCACTCAGATTGATTATGCTGTTTACATTTTCATTTATCTTTCCTTATTTGCTTAATTGCTTACCTGCTTTATTATGTTTTGGGATTTAATCAAATTGATTTAATTCAATCAAAAATAATCAAACCTTGTTATACACAGATCCCGTTCGAGGAACCAATGCAGCAGCCTCGGTCCAGACGCCAGGGAATCTCCAGGTCATCCGACACTGGCTCGTGCAGGCCAGGGATTACCTGGACAGAGGCGGGGATTGGAGACAACTCCTGCCAGCCTCGTCTTTATAGTCGATTCGAGGAAGAACGGGCCGACAAGATGATGGGGACCGGAACGAACCCCAAATTACTGTTTCTGGGCCTTTTCTGCGACTTTGCGTAATGTCTAGACGTGTCTCGTTTTAGGGTCTGTCCGTTATCGATTTATTACTCTCCTTTTACCTCCACTTCGACCCATCCTTACCCACCTCTCTCCCCCCCCCCTCCTCTCCCCCCCCCCTCTCTATCTCTTTCTATTTAGCAATATTATATATATTGATCGGCAATCACTCTCACCTTTCACCATGCCTTCCTCTTCCTGGTTTTTATTGTAATCATCGTAGTTAACTGTCATCTTCTCCAGATGGCAACTTGTTGACTACGTGTACAGGCTTTACGGGAATCGTGATAGAAATTTCGAGTTTGTATTTCCCCATGCTCTGTTTTTTTTTTTCCAGGGTTGTACTTGTTTGCAGCAACCTTATCACAGGTTGTCTCAATAATGACGTATACGAGCAATGGGATAAACGTTCACTTAGTATTTCATAAAGTTATGTCTGCACGTCACTCAGAAGCTGCATTATAGAAATTCATATAGCCTCAGATTTAGAGACATAAATTGTATATAGTCATAAAATGAATTATTTTGTTGCAACTTTTCAAGATACATTTGTACACTAATTTCCAAAGCAGATGCTAATATACTATTATAGTTCTGTTGCGCTGCTTATCTCTTTTTCTCTTCTATTTGTGTTACATAGGGCTCAAGTGACTCACTTATAGCTGAAATCGATTGTTCACAATGACTTTTTCTCTTTAAATCCAGTAAGCTCTCATAACGCTCATTGAAAATGCCGGAGGGTCAGACTTCAATACATATTTATTCGTTACTACATCTCGTGTCTAGAGTCAATTACCAAACTACTACTACTACTACTACTACTACTACTACTACTACTGCTAATACTACTACTACTACTTCTACTTCTTCTTCTTCTTCTTCTTCTTCTTCTTCTTCTTCTTCTTCTTCATTTTCTTTTTCTTCTTCTCTCCCTACCTCTTCTATCTATGTTCCTTCGCCGTGGTGCAGAGTTAATGCTCATGTTGAAATCGTGTCTCTTCTCACAGATTCCATGTTTCTAGGTCCACACATTCCCATACACACCTGTGTATTACACCAGCACATGGCTCCTTTCACAATACGTTGATCCGACAGCGCAGTCTCCCATCCCACTCCCAGATCTCGTTTGGAGAATCTCACTTTCGACGAGAGTACATTAAGTCTCCCTTTCGCCGTCTGTCATGCTCTATTTCCGCTTCACTCTGAATTCGTTCGGTTCGCAATACTTCGCATATGTAATATTGATTCTGCATCATGGTTAAAGTGATGATGTAGTTTTGGTTGAGATGGGGGACTCGGGTTTTAACTTTTTGCAAGATAATTAGAAACCACTAGTAAAATATTAAAGAGCATACAATTCTAAAAGGAATTCAAAGTTTATTAGATGAAAATTGTTTTTAATATGACTAGATATTCAAAAGTAAAGTAAAATGAAGTGGTCCTAATAAAAGATGGGCCCCACCTTTTATTAGGACCTCTAATTATTTTTGGGTATCTCAGCCATTTCAAAACCAATTTTCGTCAAATACATACTTTGAATTCCTCTTAGAATTGTATGTTCTCTCATGCTTCATAATAAGGTTTCTCATTATCTGACAAAAAGTGGGAAACCTGAAGTCCAATCTCAACCAATACAATACGTCTACCATCCCTTTAACTCCTCTCTCCAATTAGGTGTACCATTAGCGACCTGTGGTGAGTACAATGCCAATGACAGTCATTGTTATAATAGTGCCATGAGGGTTAATGACCAGATCACACGGGACCTTGAGTTGATAGCGAGAGATGGGTAGATTGCGTTTTATATTGAATGAAAAAAAGGCCCGTCTGTCTTTCGCAAAAATGAAAAATGAAACCATTGCAAAGCAAACTAGTACATAGGGATTGAAAATGAAAGTTTTAAAAGAAAGATCGGAAAGAAAGACGGGACTGGAGGAAATTCTCCGTTCCCTAAAATCAAGCTATGTTTAGGCAACAAGCGCATCCCTCTATATAGAGTTGGCAAGATTTTAGGTGATTAAAGCGTCATCCTGTGTTGCTGGAGGGTTTTGTTGCTTTTTTTAAATCGTTCATGCTAGTGCTTTGCTCGCAGGAAGGTTCTTTTTTTTTTTACCCAATCTCTCCATGTACTAGTGCTATGATGACGGAAACAATTTCGAAAGCGATACATTTTCCCGTCTCTAAATTACGTTTATCGGGTTTCCCAGGGATGACCCATTTACATGGCTTAGAGAGTAAGCTACCTTCCCTTTTTATAAGCAGGCTCCGCTGGAACAATGAAGGCTCCAACATCCAAGCTCTCAAAGTGAGTTGGACGTAAACGGGCATCTCTACAGAGATGTGGTGGAAATTCAAGGACGATATTTCTTTTTTCTTCTTTCTGAGCAATAGTGTAGAGGAAGCGAGAAAAGTAGCGTGAATCGAAAGTGGTTTTTCTCCAGTTGACAATATTATCATCCCTAACTGTATTAGCTCTTGCCGTCCCGGCATTAGTGATACCGGATCGATTTATTCCTTGTGCATGTGTGTGTGTGTGGGGGGGGGGGGGGGGGGGGAGGGGGTGAGGAAGACAGGGGTTGAAATTCGCGAGTTACCTATGAACCTACAAGTATCCATGCGACATACACACCAAGGACCCTAAATGGATGAAATGTAGCTCACTTCCCCAATCGCTAAAACATGTATAGATTGATAGATAGATAAATAGATAGAGAGATACTAGTAGCCAGGTAGATTGATAGAGATAGATAGATAGATAGATAGATAGATAGATAGATAGATAGATAGATAGATAAACAGAGATAGACAGAGATAATATGAATATGGATATTGATGGATGCATGGCTAAATTGATAGACACATTGATAGAGAAATAGATATGTATAAAGGTAATACGCTATATTTCTGAACAGAATGATTGAAAAAGCCGTTTGTCGACGCTTATCTTGCAAACTGCAAGCTGTGTTTACAGCCCTGGAGTGTATACTGGTTTATAGAGTGGATAGAGATATACGCTGTTTTGAGTGTTCATTGATTTTTTTCTTTATTCTGAAATATACAAATCAGTGACATCAACTGATTAATCATGTGTGCCACTTTCAGCAAAGATCCGGGAGTTTGTTCAGCAGTATTTCATCAATCCCCACAGCGGAAATATATTTCATCCCTCGTGGAAAGTTAACGTGTCGTTGCACGACAGCAGTAAGGGATTAAATTGCATCCACCTGCCGCACTAACACGATTAGTTAAAGGGGAAGGCTAGTAACTGATCAGTGGGAATCACTGTCACTGACCAGGGACGCTAACCTGAAAGCATTAAACTGCACATTACTTGAATATGAGACCATTCTGAAGCAAATCATTTTCACACAACAATAGATATACAATGAACTCTTGAATGAATCCCATAAGGATTGGAACAATCATCTCCCAGCATTTCCACTGATTCCCACTGATCAGTTACTAGCCTTCCCCTTTAAGGGAAAGGGAAAAAGATAGTATTCAGCGCGGAGTGATACTTTGCGATATATGGTTTCCAATTAACCGTCTGCACGGCCATGTCTGTCTTATTAAGCATTACTAACAAGGAGATGAATACGCGCATATACCTTAACGACAGTAAATGTGTATGTCAATGTATAAATCCACCACCTAGCGTCATGGAAACCAATTAGTAATTTACGGATGTCCTCCAATGAGTACCGTATAATTTAGTGTTTGGTAAAAACTTTAATATGATATTTGTTGTTATAATGTACACAACGGTCAAATCAATATGCATGTGCTTTCTATTCGCGTCTTTTCCCTCTTTTTGTCCCCTTGCTGTAAAGATTAAATGTTTATTGTTGTCAAATTTACAATGTGAACCAAGAAAGTATGCTTAGTCTTCAGACTCTTATTTGGAGGTTATTAATAAAACCAAAATTGAATTGAATTGAACTGAATTCTTTTCATGGCAATTAGGTCACTCAGGTGCTATATAAGACGTTTTCAAGATATATGGACACAGCGTTGTCTAGTACTTCTTCCATTGTGTACTCGCTTGTGGTGGTTGTGACTTTGTGTGCGCGTTAAGATGTGTGTATCCGTGTGCGGGGGAATATTGGTGGTACTGTATGTTATTCATAAGATAGGTAAGCGCTTAGATCACTCGTATGTGGGAATATTTATATAAGTGGGATTAATGGGACGGGCGAGGAAGAGGTTAGATTCTTGGCATAGGTGGGCAGGGAAGGTTTTGGTCGGTTTGCTTTCTTACATAATGGATTCACTTTGATTATATCAAGGAGGTACTAGTATCTGTACTCCATTATACGGAATGAGATATGAAAATCATTTCACAGGGCTTCCATTAATTTGGGTATTCTAAACTCACGTGTGAAAGTCATTAAAACTGGCTTTGACAGTCAGCGGAAAATGCACAGGTCAGAATTACTACACATGTAGGTGACTGGTCCATTGTGATTCCTGGACTAGGGCCTTTCACCAGCAGTACAATGTATATTACATGTAGCTCTATCTACCATAACAAAGATGTGTAATTTCATATAAAATAAGAAAATATTGAGCAAAAACGCATATAAAGATGTTGGTTTTGTTTAACTCCTTGAGACAGAATGTTCATCCTCTGATACCAGTTCCAGACATATATAATATCTCTTACGTTGATAAGCTAAGCTGTATTTGATATTGACCCCACACTGAAATTCTAATACTGAAATACAAGTGTATTCCCTTTGTGTTCCATGTTTACAACGAGAAAACGTGATGTCTGAATTTGCAAACATTTTCAGCATTGTACAGGGAATACTCTCATTTAGACAAACCTAATAATCAGGGGCAGATCCAGGAATTCCGTAAAGGGGGGCGCCTTTACAAACTTAAAGGAGGGGCACACGCCCCCCACTTTTTCCACTTTATTTCTTTTGTTTTAACAAAAAATAAAGAAGGGGTACGTGCCCCCCTCTGGATCCGCCACTAATAATCATCACAAGCTATTCACGCACACACAAATAGCACATTTATAACAGCAAAATGTGCATAATCCTGTTCTGTGTTGCCTTATGGACATACTCACAATGAAAGGGATAGTATAGTTTTGGTTGAGATGGAGGATGCAAATTTTGACATTTTGTAGAATAGAAAACACATGAAATATTAAAGAGCATACAATTCCAAGAGAAATTCAGAGTTAATTTGATGAAAATCGGTTTTTGAAATGGCTGAGATATCCAAAAACAAATGTAAAACAATGTGGTCCTATCAAAAGGTGGTCCCACCTTTTATTACAACCTCTTTGTTTTTGGATATTTCAGCCATTTAAAACCCGATTTTTATCAAATAAACTTTGAATTCTTCTCAGAATTGTATGCGCTTTCATATTTCATCACAGGTTTCTCATTATTTCACACAAAAAAGTTGGTAACCTGAAACTCCGTCGCAACCAACACTACACCATCCCCTTAACACACAAAGAATGCCTTCAACCAGGGCTGCCAAACAATCACACATCTAAATATCAAAGAGGAAAGGAGATGATATGCATTTTACACAAATCTCGATAGGTCAACATCGTCCCCAATCAGGGGGGAGACTTTTATATTCTTGGTCAAGACATGAAGTCACATTTCAGCTTTGGGAGACCCCCTTCAGCAACATCAGAGAGACTTGAAAAGCTCAGCTTGATCTCCAAGCACGGTAGAGAGCAGTCATCATGCTTCTGATTCCGTACCATTAAAGGGAAAATCCAGTCCCAAAATATGTTAGTCTGATTTAAAAAAAAATAATAAAATCTTACCTGTTCAATGGTAAAAATTTGACTGAAATCGGATGAAAAATAAGGAAGTTATGAAATTTTGGAGTTTTTCTACTTTTTGCAAAACAGTTCTTGTACAGTGGATATTCATATGCAAATGAGTGAGCTGACCATGTCATAACCTCACAATTTTCTATTGATCGTGTACAAGAAATGATGAAAATCAAATGTTTCTGTCATCGAAGTCTGAAACGTGATGTTATTCCTGGTTGAATAACTTCAGAATAGTGATCAGGATTTGAGCCTCCGGCATAATTGCATTTGAATGAAAAACTGGAAATTTCAAAATTGTATGTACAAACTATATGGCAAGTTATGAGGGGGTGACATGCTCACTTTGCATATTTTGCATATTCATATTGGCCATTTAAGAACTGTTTCCTCAAAGATTAGCAAACCTTCAAAATGTCATCACTTCCATATTTTTTACCCAATTTCGAGTAAAAATTTTACCGTTGAACTCACAATATTTTACTCTTTCTTACCAGATTAACTTATATTTGGACTGGATTTTCCCTTTAGGGAACACTGACCGAATCTGATATTGCTCATTTTGGATGGCAAGAGGTATTTCTGGGAGTTCTTAATGCCAAATGGGTCGTGTACGACCTCGGGACTTTGATGCAGGTTTAAAGCAATTTCCTATTTTGATCTGATTCTTTCTTTCCTAAAATTGTACTTATTAATATGGATTTGTTGCTAAGCCAAAAGTCAATTTATATGGAAATTACAATATCCAATTTGTCCTCTCACTCCATATACATGTATATATTGAGTAGACGTATCAGGAGAGGCATAATCAGCATGTATAGCTACGCAGAAATTGAGCCATATACAGTAGACCTCGCATAAGTCGACATCGCATAAGTCGACAACTCGCTTAAGTCGACACAATAAAAAAGTCCCGATTTTTGCCTTTGTTATTCTTTGAAAATTTCCTCGTCTTAGTCGACATTTATAAGTCGACAACTCGCGTAAGTCGACCTGATTTTTCAGTGCCAACTGAGCTGAAATACGTGTTAATTCCCTCGTCTAAGTCGACATAATTTTTCGCTCAAAATCTTATCGCCATTCTCTGAAAAAGAATTGTTTTCCCGCTCCAATTCACTGCGTTTCTACTCGGTAATTCGCTAGTGTACGGCGCGGTAGCGTTCGCGCCATGCGTCCATTGTCTTGTATGCCAGAATATAGAAAGGACTGTACACTCATTTACACTGGAGCATTACATGTAGTACCCAAGACAGTTCACTTTACCCCTTTTCTCCCTCTCGTTTTTCTCAAAACGCACAAATTTTGTACACTTATATGTCCCAGTAGGTATTCATTATCCGAACATGAAATAGGTGTTTTTGTAAATCCGAATATTCTATATAACGTTGATTATTCCGAAGCGGTATTAAAACCAGGGCCCTTTATAAAAAGATTTATTACAATGCAACTAATAACGCAACTCAAAAAATCAAATGCAGGTGTATCAAATCACACGCAACTTTTGCATTTAAACGCAAGTGCGTTGCTGAAAAGACTTGCGTTTGATAATCATATGAAACTAGAAAATAATTGTTACGAACCTGAAACTCAATTGCGTTTAAACGCAACTCTAAAAATCAAATGTAAGTCCATCAAATCACACGCAACGATGTATTTAAACGCAAGAGTGTTGCAGAGAAGACTTGCGGTTTTTGTACGAAACTAGAAACTGCGTTTAAATAAATCTCTATGCATCTACGAAAATGCGTTATTGTTGAAAAGACTTGCATTACTTTTTTCATTTCGTAAGCAAAATTAAAAATTAAACGCAACTCTGAAAATCAAATGCAAGTCCATCAAATCACACGTAAAACGCTGTATTTACACGCAAGTGCGTTGCAGAGAAGACTTGCGGTTTTTGTACGAAACTATTATAAGAAACTGTGTTTAAACGCATCTCTACACATCTACGGAAGTGTGTTATTGTTTAAAAGACTTGCATTATTTTTTATTTCGTAAACAAAATTACAAATTAAATGCAACTCTAAAAATCAAATAGAAATCCATCAAATCACACGGAACGCTGAAAGACTTGCGTTTGATAATCACACGATACTACAAAATTGTAGGGAACTTTTTTATAACTCAATTGCGTTTAAACGCAACTCTAAAAATCAAATGCAAGTCCATCAAATCACGTAACGCTGTATTCAAACGTAAGAGCGTTGCAGAGAAGACTTGCGGTTTTTGTACGAAACTATAAGAAATTGCGTTTAAACGCATCTCTAAACATCTACGGAAGTGTGTTATTGTTTAAAAGACTTATCGTAAGCAAAATTAAAAATTAAACGCAATTCTGAAAATCAAATACAAGTCCATCAAATCACACGGAACGCTGAAAAGACTTGCGTTTGATAATAACACAAAACTAGAAAATTGTATGAAATTTAAACTCAATTGCGTTTAAACGCAACTCTAAAAATCAAATGCAAGTCCGTCAAATCACAAGCAACGCTATTTCTAAAACGCAAAAGCGTTCCAGAAAAGACTTGCGGTTCTTGTCCGAAACTAGAAACTGCGTTTAAACGCATAAAAATGTACGGAAGTGCATTATTGTAGAAAAGGCTCGCATTATTTTTTATTTCGTAACGGAACTTTCGCCGTGACCGAACTTAGTCTGCACTTGCAGGGGAAAGAAATCGCAACATTTACACGTTTCAAACTACCGAAACGCATGCTGCTTCACAAAATGTCAATGAAAAAAAAAATGATAACGAATTATTGTTAAAGTTCGCTATGCCGAAGTTTTAAATCTCACTCCAAAGTTAAATTAGTCCGACAATGGCAAGAGGTTTGTTTTTACGAAGGTTATAGTACATGTAGTCCGAAAGATGTCGTATTCGGATGAACAAACTTTCTTCTTCTTTTTATTTCAGACAGGCCCGCGCCGTACAGAGCGGTAATGTTGCGAATCGGAGCGCGAGAACAATTCATTTTCAGAGTATGGCTATACAAATTTAAGCAGAATAAACATGACGACTTATATAGGGAAGGAAAATTACACTTATTTCAACTTAGTCGGCACTGAAAAATAATCTCGACAGAATCATGCGAAATCACACGCATATCTTCCCAGCAACGCACTTGAATTTAAATCGCAAAGTTTAATGCAATTTTGGGGAATTTGCCTTTGATATTTCAAATCAAGTTTAAAACGTTAAGTGTCTAGAAACGGGCCTAGGTTTCCGATCCCGCTCTCTCAAAATCCCTCTAGAGATTTGGGAATTGTGCGTTGTCGTTACTAACCCGTGCAAGATTTATGCATGAACTAAAACATTATTGTTGCTCATGTCAGTAGGCATGTTTTGGCGGCAAAAGGAGTAAGATATGGGTAGCGATCCGCATCGTGATCCAAATCTTACTCTGTAAAGGGGAAATTAATTTTCATTTATAAGTCGACAAAATGTCGACTTACGCGTAAGTCGACATTCGCGTAAGTCGACGTGTTTTGCTCAGTCCCGATTATGTCGACTTACGCGAGGTTGACTGTATATGTCATCAACTCACTCATACAAATGCATGAGGGGATACAATGATTATTCTGAGCACTAGATGAAAAAAAAAAAAGAGAGAGAGAGAGACAAAAAAAAAGAGAAATAAATTTTACTGAAATCGACTTTAGTATTACTGAATTATTCTTTCCACGCAGACCTTGGTACAAGCATTGCAGAACTCAACATTATTCTCCAATGGAATTGCTCTATCAACAAGTAATGCACTGTGCCCAAACTATTTCTCCACACTAATGTTGGGAATATGTATTCAAATTTTTATGGCCAAGATACTATCATCATTTTCAGGGTGGTCCACAAGGGGTTTGAGCATGTCAATGCAACATGCTCAAATTCTTGTTCAACATCCTCAAAAGCCAGCAACATGCTATGCAACATCCTTAAGAATTGGCGACATGCTCAAAACAAAATGTAATCAAACATGTGAAATGCACATGTAAACCTTGAGAAACATCAAGCTACTTTAAAGGGATCGTACAGTTTTGGTTGAGACCTAATTTCAGGTTTCTGACATTTTTTGATGAAATAATGAGAAACCTCTTATGAAATATGAAAGAGCATGTAATTCCATGAGGAATTCACCGTTTATTTGATGAAAATTGGTTTTGAAATGGCTGAGATATCCAAAACAGAGCGATTCTAATAAGTGTGGGACCCACACTTTATTACGATCGCTTTGTTTTACTTTGTTTTTGGATGTTTCAGTAATTCCAAACTCGATTTTCATCAAATAAACTTTGAATTCCTCTTAAAATGGTATGCTCTGTACTATTTCAAAAGTGTTTTCTTGGTATCTTGCAAAAAGTTAAAAGCCCAATTCTCATCTCCACCAATACTGTACTATCCCTTTAAGAAAACTTGTGTGCAAAACTTGAGACAGAACATCGAACGTGAGCAGCAGAACAGGAAATAAATCACGATGTCACTTGTGATGGGCAATCCGAGCACATACAATTTCTGCAATATTCTCAAATATCAAGTTGTGAACCACCCTGCACTCTGCATATTTCATACAGGCCCAATAAATTTGGAAGAAACATTGCCACCATTAAGGCGTACATGCTTTTCAGGTTCTCTGCCACAAGTTTATGTTATGACAGGCTGGTCCATGTTAACAACTTTAAATTTCATGTCTGAACATCATATCACTAGAGTCTACACATAGCACATATGCACAAGGAATTTTCATCACACATAAAATGCATTGTACACGGAAGTAACTTGAATGATTCAGATGAGATATAGATATGAGCTCTTGTTTGTTACAAATAATACAAGGTCATGATATATACTTTTTTCCAATACAACTCATACAGTATTTTCTATTGCACTTATGAGGTAAGCGCTTCAGATGTGAGATTATTCTGGTTCATTTTTTATCTTTTTCTTCAATGTCTCTGCCATCTTTCTGCTAGCAAAATGTTTCCAAACTCTAATATCTACAGAAAGCTTTTAAATGCCTCTACTTCCTAAACCAGGATCCAAAGAACTTCTCAAACATGGAGTCGGCATGTTCTTCACTCTCCATATGTCCCAGAGGTCCCCCCAGACGCAGTCTATGAAACGAGGAAGGGATATCAGGGTGGGGCATTTCGCCAGGAGTGGTGGTTACCGTGGTGGTCTCATTACCCTTGTCATCGATCTCCGTCCGTCTTGTTTCTGTCGTCTGGAGGAAAGGAAGTTTCGCCAAAGTGATCACAAAGAAATATGCTACACTTCCTTCCTTAAGCTCAGTCTACCTTGCCATATTACAATGCAATCTGACCTTACAGTATGTTCTGATATGCATAAATTCCACTGCTCTTTAATTTGTGAATACATGCTACAAGCTCTGCTTTTTAGCTTCCCCTCCATTTTCAAAATTATTTACTGAATATCATACATCAAGACTTGACAATTTTCTGAGTGTTCATAATACATTTTGATAAAATGTAGAATATTATATCTTTTTAATGTTTTGTACACTTATAATTCTTTGCTGAAAATGAAATAAATGAGTACATAAACAAGTTTCACTTCGCTCACTTTATTTTTTGCTTTTCTTTGATATCAATGCAAACATTTGCTTACAAATAATTCGACATCAATTCCATCACATTTCATTTTCGTCTCTTTAGTGCTAATCAAAGAAATAGTTTCTATGCAGAATTTTCCAGAATCAATTTTTTTGTGTGTCAAGCTGGAAAATTAAGTTTATGACTATGTGACACAGATATTTTGCTCTACTTTACTTTTAATTATCTATACAAGTACATATGCTGTCAAAGAGCTTCTATGATGCCTTACAAATTAGGTGCACTGCCTTTGTTGATGTTTTTTTAAGTAGGAGCACTGCATTAGATTTTATGGGGATATCTGCGCAAAATGTAAAGTGGCATGACTAGTAAATTCAATGAACATGTTTCTTCTGAAATTTTCTGCTAAACTCATATCATGTTCTCTCCTATAAACAACACACCTGCTGCTTTGCTTTTCACATTGATTATCACACATGTTCTAATACCAACTGTCTATGGATAGAGATGCTATGCAGTCCTCTTAATATGAAATGGAACACTGTGACCTTCATGAGGGAATGTGGCACTATCATTTCTGAGTTGGTCGTCAAATTTGAAGGTCAATTCCTTGCATGTCCTCTTTTTGTGTGAATGTCATTTTTTTCATTGGTTTTTGTTGTTGTCTATTAACTAAACGCTAAGAAAGTAGCTCAGGCACATAAAGGGATGATTGTCCATGCCATAGCAATTTTCTCTAATAGAGTGCTTCTGTTTTTGTTTTTGTTGATAAGCCAATGGTAGAACGCAAAATGTGTTGTGCATGATTATGACATTACAGTTCAACTTCTGTGCTTAATAGTGTAGGGTCTTGTGCATGCCAAAAGGGCTGCCATTAGTCTCTCTCACCCCATCTGCCCTCCTGATCGTCTGGATTGATACGCTCCTAGAGTACGACCTGAACTGAGGCACATCCCGCTGGGTCTGTTCACCTCTGGTTGGTCGCTCCACATCTCTCCGCTTCACGGCAGAATCCAGATCTGGAAACACATGAGAGACACACAAGCATGACACGGAGGCTCCCACTTTAATTAGGAAGGGGCTGAAAGACAAGCTTTCCTCCTACTTAAAGATAATATAAAGTTTTGGTACCTCAAAAGTTTCCCTGAGTTTCCTTGTCTTAGTTTGTGTTTCAGGCTAAAGTACCTTTCATATAACTAACACTGTGAGACTTACTTCCCCCAAAGTGCTCTCATGTCTTAGTAATCATGCAATAATGGTTTCGTACCAGAGCAGAGCGGGCTCTGAAAAATTCAAACGAGCCGTTAGTTTGACTTGACGCGGTACCGCGAGAATCAATATACACGTATTGTCCGAAACCATTATTGCATGATTACTAAGACATGAGAGTACGTTGGGGCGAGTAAGTCTCACAGTGTTAGTTATATGAAAGGTACTTTAACCTGAAACACAAACTAAGACAAGGAAACTCAGGGGAAACTTTCGAGGTACCAAAACTTTATATTATCTTTAAACAGGGCTCCACATCAAGCCATGGATTATATTGGCTTGTGCAAATCTTACCCACATGAAACCCAGTAAGTGGGCACTACAATAAACCATGCACAGCTCTTCTACTCACTCATATCCATGGTAGCTATGTTCAGTACCCAGACACAAATGACATTAAAAAAATAAAAGCAGTCTCATAGATGGGGTAAATCTATCACTGGAACAAACCTATATTCATTACCTTCATTCCATAAAATGAACCCTTTTGTGATCAGCTGGACCTTGCCAATGTCACAAAATAGGCAGCACTGCTGACTTTGAACATGTTTTCATTATGCCTTTATCCAAATACAAAATGTTAAGTTTCAAACTTAGTGATAAACACATTTCATTTTTACAGAATCTTTTTTTTTTTATTGCTCCTCTCTTTCAGTCTGTCTGTACCACACACATGCATGTCTACATGCAGACCCACAGTGAGTACGGACTGCACGTAAGAAAGGCGACTCTCCATACACGTACTGAAGTGTATGTATTGTATGAGTAGAGGCTGACAGCGCTTGATACGACCCTGGAGTCTCTTCTCTGAAAAAAAATCACTCCTATCAGAAATGAATGCATTCCGCCTAGTAGAGACAGTAGGGCATAATGCATTAGTAAAACTCAATATGACAATGACACTGAGGTCTTTTAACCCATTGAGGATGGGCTGATTTTGCTACAACACGCATCTTCCATAAACACCTGCCCAAGATACTCGCAGCTTGTCATCAACAGGCTAATACAAATCTCACAAAGTCTGTGTTATCAAGTTGACACTCAGATGTTTTCCAACCTGCCACTTCATAACACTACAACATAAAAATAAAAGAGCGAAGTGTATTAAAAATAAGCAAACTAAGATTCTAGGATACACAAGTATTTTACATCAATTACCCTTCATATCAATCTAGGTGGATTTGGGATGTGTGTATAGCCTCTGCATCCTTTCATATTCAACAATTTTAGTGATGACTGTTGACATACAACATACTGCATGCTTGTAGTGGGAAACCACTGGTGTTTGTGGGATTAAAAGCTGTATGTGCACACTAACCTGAATCTTTCTTTGCTGCAGAGGATGTTGTTTCCACATCTGCATCGAGTGGAACAATTTTGGAGAGATTCCCCTTCTTGAGCTCATCAAACTGAAAAGAAAAAGTCAAATTAAATATAAAACACAGTGTGAGCATCATAAATCATTTCTAATTGAAAATCACGAATCATTTAATCTCTACCATGTATCCCCCATAATTAAAGCAGTAGTGCTCACATACAGGTTTACAAGAATTGTTGATACATGTCAAATTATCACGCAACTAGAAATGTCGCTATGGCGACTGGTATGCCTCCGCCATAATGCATGATTCTCCTAATAGGTCTATAGTACATGTGGACAATGTGTGATTACATTTTCACAAAATTGGCAAAATATTAAAATGACATGTTTGTCACAAATGTATCGAATGTTCACCTTCCTTGACCTATGTGTAATTGGATGAATAGGAGAGCATGTATTTGGGGATTTAAGAACTTTAACTTTGACTTTGACCCTTTCATAAGTTTACGCACTTGAGTAATTGTCAAGGTATGGAGAAAAAGTGCAATTTCTGTATTGAACAGTAAATTGTTATCATTTTCATCTGGCCTTTGATTCATAAAAGAATCAATGTCAGGCAGAACATACATAAATATGTACTAAGTTTAAAGATAACTTGAGCCACTTCCGAGATATGGAGAAAGAAGTAAGTTCAGCACTTTCACTTGATCTTTGACCTTTTGACCTTTGACCTTCTTGGCAAAAAAAAAAATCCCAGACAATCTCTAGTGGGTTATACATGCATACATCAAGTTTAAAAAAAAATAATCCTGCTGGCATTGCATAAATACAAGGAAAATAGTAAAATTTTGAAGCATTGCCCTTGACCTTTGACCCCTGACCTTTGACAACATGAACCCTAAATTCCCTAGATAACCACTGCCAGTCAGTACATGCATATATACTTTGTTCCATAAAGATACCTTGAACAATTTCCAAGATACAGAGAAAAAAGTACAATTTTAACATTTTACTTGACCTTTTGACCTTTGACCTTTTGACCTCATGACCCCAAACTTTCACCAGAGAATCTTAATTGGGTAATACATGTATACACTAAGTCTCAAGAAAATATCTTCAGGTATTGCATAGATATGGGGGAAATAGTGAAATTTTAAGCATTTGACCTTGACCTTTTGACCTTTGACCTTGAGCATATGCACCCAAAAGTTGATAGGCACAACTTCACCCCCTTATACACATATATGCCAAGTTTCATTAGGATACCTCAAAAGGTTTTGATAGTTACCCTGTCCACAAAATTCATTACGGACGGACGGAAGGACGGACGGACGGAAGGACGGACGGACGGACGCTACGACGGACGACGGACGGACAACCCGAAAACATAATGCCTCCGGCACCACTTCGTGGCGGAGGCATAAAAAGACAAATCTTCAGGACTATGTATCTATGCATCAAAACTCTGCAATGGTCAGTCTTGAGGCAGGGATATGTAAATACTGTGGCAAAAAAAAAAAAAAAAAATATATATATATATATATACATTACATGCATCATATACAAAACCTTAAAATATTTCCCTTATAATATGATGTGTTACTCAAACAAGTATACAACATACTTGAGTGCTCTTATCTACAAGCTATAAAACAATCATAAAGTAGATGTGGGCTAAGAAAACTTTAAATCTACTTTTGACGCTGTATACACATGCAAAGTAAATCTACCCCCTCCGGATTTTGGTATAGCCAAAAAAGCCCGGCCTGATTAGGGTTAAGGATAAGCAGTCAGCAAAATCTCTGAAACAATAAGGAACAACATTCTCTCTTTTTCATATTATAATACTGTAAAAGTGGACATTTTTGTATGACTAACTTTTCGCACTCAGGTGGGCAAGATCAGTTGGCATGTTTTTAAATCTGCAAAATCAACAACTAGAACATAATATGGCAAGCAAAATTATTTGTGTGCTTTTATTTTTGTGCTAGTTTCTGGTTGTGCAAAATTTTCAACACCACTTTTACAGTATGAATGGGTTTAATTTTGAGCAGTCTATTGAACTTAATCATCATTACTCTTAAAGGGACTGTACAGTACTGGTTGAGGTTAGAATTCAACTTGAAACATTTTGCGAGATATTTAGAAACCACTCTAGGAAATGTTAAAAAGCTTACAATTCTAAGGGGAATCAAAAGTTTATTTGATGAAATTCCGTTTTGAAATGGCTTAGATATATCTAAAAACAAGGTAAAAGAAAGAGATCCTAATAAAAGTTGTCAATCTTATCATGATTGCGTTTTTGGATATCTCAACCATTTCAAGGCCAATTTTCATCAAATAAACGTTGAATCCTTCTTGAAATTACATGCTCTTTCATTTTTTCACCTCCACAAAAATGTTATAAACCTAAATCCTCACCTCAATCAGTACTGTGCAGTCCCTTTAAGGCAAATTGCTTTAAAAAACAACCCCCCCCCCAAAAAAAAAACAAACAAACAAACAAACAAAAACAAAAACAAAAACAAAAACAAAAACCTCTATCTTACCCATGAGAGTCGGGGCACTCTGTCCGCTGCTCGTTGTGGAGCTGGTGACTGTGATGAGCTGGTGGCATCCTCCCTGGGCTCTCCATCTGGTTCTCTCAACATCTGATCTCTCAGTGATGATGGACCTTGCTGATTTGGGGGATGCTGTGCGATTCCTTCTATATTTTGGTATTGGGTAAGTGTCCAGATTATCATTTCATTAATCAACAAAGATCAACACAGAATCTTTTTTTTTTTCAGTCAAAGTTGCTAGATTTTTTCCTAAAGTTTGATTACCTCACACTGCAAAATAATACATGTTACCCGAAATACAAATAGTCAATGTTTGCTCAAATAGAAGGGAGGCTTTTATGTACACGCTTGTTTGTTTGTTTGTTTGGTTTTTCAAAATAACTTGCCCTCATGAGATTTAAGATGCAAGGCATCAACATTACGTTTATCTCCCAAGCACAAATTAATTCACACAGCAAACAAACGACAGTAAACAAACTATAGACTTAGTTATTTACTTATTTGGATGATGATTATTTCTGCAACTACTTGAACTTGAACCCTTTGGAGACTCATGCAACTTAAACGTCCCCAAAAGTGACAGAATGATCAGCAAGTTGATTGTGATCACTCTCACATAAGAAGAGGAAGAAGAAGAAGAAGAAGAAGAAGAAGAGGAAGAAGAAGAAGAAGAAGAAGAAGAAGAAGAAGGAGAAGAAGAAGAAGAAGAAGAAGAAGAAGAAGAAGAAGAAGAAGAAGAAGAAGAAGAAGAAGAAGAAGACTCTTACCATTGAAGTGGGATGGAAAATCAGCAAGTCCAAAAGTTCTGAACATCTCATCAAAGTGTTTGAACATCTCTTCCATCTCCCTGTCGAAGGCGAAATGAAATCCTCCGGGAAAGGGTCCGTTCCGACCCGGCGGTCCCTCCTCTGGGAAGTCCATTCCATCGTCTTCGTCGTCTCCACCAGGGAACTTTGGGCCGCTGAATCCACCAAAGCCACCCGGTGGGAAAGTGAAGAAATGTGGGCCCTGGAAGGTGTCTCCCTCATCCTCGCCCTCATCGCTGTCAGAGGAGAAAGACAAAGAAGACATGGGACCTCCTTTTATCATGGAAACAAACCTTTCGATACATATACTATAATGTTAAATGCACCATAGAAATCTGACTGAAATGCAAAGTACAATGTACTTTGTATATTACAAAACGAAATGCATGTATACACCAACTATAACTAAAGATCCATTCAAAGGTTTTGATTTTGAGATGTGATGTCACAGTGGGGAAAAAAGAAAAAAAGTACAAAGTAAAGAGAATTCCTCCTTCAAATTTTTATAGCATATTGAAGATTTCATAATGTACATTGTACCTCCTCCAGAATGAGATGAGAACAATATTACTCATAGAACATGTAATCAGTAATTTGCATTTAACAAAATGGCAGTGTATACAACCACAAAATGCATGTGAGCATGTGATTGCTTCCACAGCCCAAGTGGCACTGAAACTGAAAAGTGAGACTGTTTTTTTTTTCCTGATAGTGGAGGGTAATGTACATTGTATGTTGATGTGGCTGTATCCAGCCTCTCAGTTTTTAAGCTCAAGCCATAGACACAGTTGCATCCATGGATAAAGACACACATGTGGCTGTATACTCCAGTACACTGCTCTATTACAAAAAAGAGAAAAGAAAAATGGTGGAATTATATATCAAATTGCATTTTCTTTGACTATTGATGTTCTCTTTACTGTGGTGTAACAAACTGCTTACCCTAATTATCCAATGATGATCATTCACCAATGTGTAACTGTACTAGTCTGTAATGTTAAATTACAGTGTAGTTTCATGTCTGGAGCCTACAGGAATTCACAGAATGCACATGTTGGGGCAAAATTACCAGATTATTTAGACAATAAAATAACCATAGATTTTTCACTAGATAGTAGAATTATGTGTTTAGACTCTGAAGAGTTCCCAATGTCAAAACAAAGAAAAAAGAAGCTCTAAACAAGTACTTCTGTTATTTTTTCTGGTACTGGGTTTAAAAAAAAAAATGTACCAAGGTTAAACCTCCTGTGCCAAAATTTGGCCAGGGGCAAAAACATTGGTTTCTTTATGTACCGCCACCGGTAGCGATTTTTGGTTGATGTTGTAGTCGAATTATGAGCAGCTTGCTTTACATTGGAATCTTTTGACATGGACCCTGGGCCAAATGCATATTTTCTCTGTGTACCCATACAATTGAAAAAGAAATTACTATAATTAAATCCCTTGGAAAGAGTTCCATATGTAACAGGGTCTGTGTTACCCTAGGGCCCAGGACTGTGGGAGTACCACTGCACTGGCACTGCACCGGTACTGGTTCGACACCGCGTCCCAGATCAATCACACACAGTGCTACCATAACTAACATTATTCCATAGCCAATCAAAGCCAAAATATCGCTGATGGTTAACCGTTGACTACAGAGTTACAGTTACCATAAATTGTAAAGTTACCCTAGTTTTATGCAGCGGGAACCTGATCGTCACAAAATTAGGCTACTGTACCCTTCTCCAACAGTAAACACAATACATGGGACTACGCTACTAAACGTCATCTATTTGTCAGTTTTTCACTCATACATACGTGTGTTCGGGCCTCAGTGGTGGCCTCGGAATCCCGAAAAAGGACCGAAATGCATCGCTGAAATTCATCTTTGCCGAATTTTCGTCCTCACGTCAGATGGAGAAGAGGGCCATACCTTTCTTTAGTTTCAGAGCGATGGTTTCTCGTTCTGTAACAATCAGTGTGGGCTGTGCAGCATGTACTAGTACCTGTTTGTGTAACCCCCGTTGTGATGTTGCGTCACCAAGATCTAGATCGGTGGACCACCAATGCTACGGCCATGAACGTGAGGCATATTATTGAAAGAAAAAATAAATGACGGGAGGAGCAATTTCGTCACGCTATTTTACGCACGAAATTGTAACCAATTAACAATTTGATTTTCCAATGACATTGCCGTTGCTCTTCATGGACCACCTCCGGATCCTCCCCATCCCCATCTCAATCACCCCATGTCGATTCACTTTAATATAAATGTATTGTAATAGTAGGCTTTCATAGGGCTTCTTGCTTGCCATAATTTTTGGCCTAGTGACATCTAGTTATATCTAGGCGTGCAAAGTCTCCGATTAGAAGTACATATGTAACTAGAAGTGCTGTATGTGGGCAAGACGTCAGAATTTGGCTCTTATCTCAATCACTTCACACGTACTACTGTGACTATGGTATGAGTTGTATATGCACATTATCCTACCATGGTCCCAGTTGACAATTTAAAACGCTTGCCCGGTGTTTGCCCGATGTAGGACTATATACTTTAGCAACTTGTGACTACATACCAAGCATACCACTTCTCAGGTTTGTGGAATAGCTCGTCACTGCGTCCTGACGAAAGGAACATCCATGAATTTTGATAATAAATATTGAACGAAATTTCCGCTTCTTTCCCGCTAGTTTTGGTTGAGACCTAACTTCAGGTGTCCAACATTTTTGGTGAGATAATGGGAAACCTTTTATGAAATATGAAAGAGCATATTGTAATTCCATGAGGAATTCAACGTTTATTTGATGAAAATTGGTTTTGAAATGGCTGAGATATCCAAAACAGAGTGATCATAATAAAGTGTGGGACCCACCTTTTGTTTACGATCGCTTTGTTTCACTTTGTTTTTGGATGTTTTATCCATTCCAAACCCGATTTTCATCAAATAAACTTTGAATTCCTCTTAAAATGGTACGCTATGTAGGCTACTGTATCATGTGTTCTTGGTGTATGGCAAAGAAACAAAACAAAACAAAAAAACATAAAAGCCCAATTCTCATCTCCACCAATACTGTATCATCCCTTTAAAGTAGAGTGTAGATGTATTGCAAAGCATCACTTCGCACCACACACAGCACGCAGTTCAGTCTGACAGGTTGGAAAACAGTGAGTAGAGTGGACACAACTATATCTTCCGGGCAAGTTTATTAGTCGCTCTGTACAATGTCTAGTCCTAACTTGTGATGCGTCTCTAGCCAGACCGGCTCCTTTCTAGTCTTTTGGTTTCTACAAGGAGTCGATTACTGGGTATACCATCCAGGGGTTTTGTATCTCCCGTGTTTCTACCGTCCTAGGAGCGTGCATACATTCGCTACGTCCCCGGGCCAGGCTCGGGCGGCACGCGACCAAGCCCCAAGAGAGCAAAGATATCTGGCCACAAGGCCGGACATAAGTAGGCTACTTCGTCCTTGACCTTACTGGCTAAGGGCATGCTGAGGACACAGGCTAAACTGAGGTCAGGTCAGAATAAGCAAGACGGAGAGAGGTGGGGGTCAAAAGATGGAGGGGGAAGGGAAAGCGAGACCAAACTCAAGGTCGTTACATTCCAATGCGTTACACAACCATGATAACAGACTCGTCCGTCGAGATAACCTAACTCACAAGAAGTTAGCGGTTAAAAAAAAAAATCCATATTAAACACTTTTTAAGACTGAACAGAGACGACGGTCTGATTTGATTTTTAAAATGTAATTCCATGTTGTGTTAAAGTTGTAGTTCCGCCTGTCCCCTTCTATTCAGCGACCCTTGTCCTTATGGTGGGGGGATGATGGCTGAACAATGGGGAAAAAGAAAGGATACTATAACAAGATGATGAATGAACACAATGCATTATTTTTTGTATACATACAACTATGACAACAGCAATAGTAAACACTATTAGAAAATGTGGACTTTATGAACACTTTTTGTTGCATGTTGTCTCGGCGGTCTTTATGTCACGCAGTATCATCATCGAGAAGAGATTAATGAAGGAATATTTTCTGTTTGTGTAGTCTGAAGGTACCACGAGCATGCTTTAGGACAGAGCTGATCAAGTCCAAATTTCTGTGGATTTGAGTTGTATTTTTCTTTCATAAGCTTTACTTTCATTGTTATTATTTCGGTGGGTAAGACTCCTCGATCCTTATCTGAACTCTTTGTGTAGTTGTAGTTACAGCAGTGTATTTCACAAGTTTCAAAGACCAATTAGTTGCTAAATTTAAAACCTCACTAGCTGGCGCCCTCCAACCGTTTACATTAGTTTACATTGGATGATTTGCGCGAAAGGCAATACGCCCCTTGTCTCAGAGATCTTAATTGTGCATTAATATTGCAATCAGTCGTTGCCCCGAAGTTTAGAACCCTGCACCTGTAAAATATTCTCCCTAGACACGCACGATGGAAAAACAAAAATACAATCTTAATGATCAGGTAGAAAATGAAAGTAAGTTTTAATGTGTTTCTTGTTTGACAGTGATTTAAGTATTTTCTGCGATTAATTCTGGCATGAAGAAATCCTGAATGATTGGGGGAGGGATTAACCAGACTCCCCTTTAGCCCACTGCTTTCGAGAACTAGGGGGCCATGAATGGACTCTATGCATGGGACCGGCAATATCCTTAATATAAAATCTTAGTGATATGTGAAAGGAGTGAGGAATGTTTCTTTAAAAACGAAGATTTTATGAATCTCTTTCCTCTTCCTCTCCTTCGTATTCCACAATGCCTGGTTTATGCTGGGGGTTGGTATACCCTTTGCTGACTATTAGGAAAGTCACCTGGGGCGGCACGAGGGTTTGGCATATTCACTCTCCGTTTTTCTGGGGGTAAGCCTCATGTGGGAGGACTACTTCATCGGGTTATGGTTAGAACATTCTCTTGGCGATGAATAAACGAAGTTGGATCTTTTACGGTGCATGAGTTGTGATTTCCTCGCACACGGCCTATACATCCGAGTCAGAGGGTGTTTTGGCTCTTTTCAGAGGGGACGTCATGATTACACGCAACATTTTCTTTACTTTCTTTAAAGTGTTTTACTATAGGCTGGTTATGAATCGATATTATGAGAAGTTCCCATATCGAGTGAGAGTGACTTTAATGTGCTTCACCTGTGATATGAACTCCTTGAATCCACGTGTAATTTTTGTTTTGGAGGAATACGTCTATACAGCAATTACACTTTATATGTTATTCGTAACTTCCTGTGTGTTGCTAAACTCAGGACGGGTATATTTTCTGCAATTTTGGGTATAGTTCTGTATAGGAGGAACACAATATCTATCTTGCAGTCTCTGGCACTTAGGGCCTCTAGTAAAAGTGACGCAAATTAAAGTAACTTGTATGAATGCTCTAACGCTATATTTCAAATAATCACCATAGTTTAAAACAGAGAATAGATTTTTTTTGCTTCTCTGTCGGCCTCAGCGGAGAGGGTTTCTCCTCCCTGACCAGAGCATTCAAAGAGTACTATTCAATGTGAATTACAATTCTGACAGTCATTTAAAATTAATTTGTGCAATGATTGGCCTTTTGTCTACACTATGAACCTTACTTTGAATTAATTCATCATTTACAAATGCCTAATTGCTACAATGCAACAGAATGATATACAACAAAATTGTATGCTGTTCAGCTATGTGCTCCATTAATATCAACCATGACAGTGTCAAAATGATTATTCAAAATCAAAGTGTCAATATTCTACACTGGAAAAATCTAAATATAAATATATCATACCACGGACTCCTGACGTAGGGAAGTTCTTAGGACCGGCAGTTTTATTTCATTATATTGAAATGTCGTTATAACCGAAAAATTTAAAAGTTTAAATAAGTGAGTTAAAATGTGACCCGCTACAACAAAAGGATCCTAAAGTCACTGACGGGTTCAAGTCATGAATGAGTTATAAATGCTGTACTTCCTGAACATGTCATTTCTCCACTTCTCCTTCTCCTCATCTGTGAAACCGGCATGCTTCCTCTTAAGGTAATCTGACATGCGGTCCATGGTGACCCCACATGAGACACACTGTCTCTTTATGCGATTTTTCTGGATTTGAGATGAGAGACCTTTCCAGTAAATAACAAAATACCAAACACTTTGAGAGATTGGAGGAGAAATTGTGGATTCTATGAGATGACAGGTGCAACAGCATTTTTATGAGCTACAGAGTCCTCAAGTAATTATAGTATTAATTCACTGTGTCAATTAGTTTTGAGAGTTTGATTTTTTTCATTTGAGCAGCAAAAAAACGGTAAGACCGAAGTGTGACAGAATTTGCGCCACCCCTATCTGGTCAGCTTTTAGGTATGCATCGCTGGGCTACTCGGTCCCATGTGCAATTATTTTGTTGGTGATAAAAATAAGCGTACCTCTAGATATCATAAAATCTGGGATTTCGAACCTTGCAAAGTGAAACTGACTCTACAGTGTTGCATGACATCTGTAGTATATTTTCTTTCGATTGAAAATGATTAAAAAAATAATTCAACTGTGAGGTACTTTCCTGAGGGTTAGAAACTTGAGTAACATTTTGACTTTTCAAGCAATAAATCATAAAATTGTAAGTTATGCAGATTTCTGGTCGTAACTGAGTTGGATGAAAGAATTAGCACCTTAATTATTGATGCTTATCTGATCACATATTGATTCTCATGGTGCGTAGTGACTGCTAATAAAAGTAAAAATCATGATGTGTGTGGGGGGGGGGGTATAGTTTACAAGCATGTTTGACCCTACAGCCCGAATTGGTTACAGTTTTTTTTTTTTTTTTTTTTTTTGGGGGGGGGGGGTAATGCATATCAGGTAACACTTTCCCAGCAACTCATTCAATTAAAGAAAGACAATCGCCACTTAGAAAAGAAACAGACAACTCTTCCGTGAACATACCTATTAAGGATAACACAAATGTCACAGGGCATATTCTAAAATCCATCAAGAAAGCTCAAAGGAAAATGTTGGTTCTTCATACTGCATGCTTAAATTGCCTTCAAACATCCAAACCAGTCTTCATTATTACTATCACTTCAATAAAATGCATATTGGTTACTTATCCAACCTGCTTACATAGTGGCAAACGCAAGGAGATAAAGGCGGTAATAATCTTACATGAATAGGGCTGATAAAGAGAACTTGTTATACTTATTGTTAAGCACATTTCTTTCCAAGGAAATCAGTTCTTGTTTTTGTACTCACACTTATGATAACTGATCACTAAGACAGGTTTGATTGTTTACAAAAACATATCTAATCTAAACAGACTTTAGAGCAGTGTCTAATTTGTAATTCTTTGATGAGATACTAGTAATCAGCTCTTTAATGTGAATTTACATTTATAATATCTAAACGACCTTTTTTCATGTCTTGCTTAGACTCTATAGATTCTTTTTTGCCCGAGATATAGCAAATAACTCAGAATGTAACACTTGACAATTCACAATTACGATGAGAAAATTCAGTTTGCATGGTTGTTCCCATGCATGTCCAAATTAGATAAACCTTTCAAAGCTTTGTGAATGGTACGCATAAAACTTAACGAACCTACTTCCTAGAACGTCACACTTGTGTATGATTACACAAAGTAGCCCACTCACTTCATATGAAGTGTGTCTTGCCACTGTACATTGCTTTTTATTTTTAAAGTCCATCTTTCAGATCATTGATAACACTCTTTTGATATTTGTATGCACACAAGAATTGCAAATTTTTAAGGGACATTTCGAGTAGATGAAAGTTAAAGATATGATTTTATTGACAGCCTTGTACTTGAAACTCAACACACTTGATATCCATGTTTGCGTCATTCATATTATTCCTAATCTGTTCAAAGAAATTATGGGAAAAGTCCAAGCAGAATGATTAATTCAAATAATACAATATTAACCAGAAGATATATATTTGATTGCAGACTCAATTAAGATGCAGTTCTTCAAACATTGATATTGTTCATCTATAGCCATATAGATGTAAATCTTGATATTATGTCATACCATGTATACAAGGGAAATGCATCCCCTACATCATGATCATACATACGCTGAGACCACAGATCAATGACTTTATTGCATATTATTTATTGCCATGAAATATGGAAGTCTATAAATTTTGATGGAAGTTCATCCCTTACATTAAACTATATTTGTTGCCCAGAATGATATGAAAAAACATATTCAAGCTATTAAACATAAATAAAACAATAGTACACTGTAGATCTATGACTTGTATTATGAATGTTGCCGATTGCATCAAACTTCAATGTTATGTAATTAGGGTAATGAAATAGAGTCTACTAGTTACATATAATGCACTCAACAAAAAAAAGTAAGTCCCCCATAGCATTTTTGGACATATCTCAAAAATATTTTACCTGTTTTTCATAATTCAAACGCGCTCCCATTTATTTCCAAAACGAAATATATAGCTACAAAACTCCAGTTTTGGAACTGCAGAATATCAAAATTTTCAAGCTCGCTCGCTTCGCTCGCTCGCATTTTATTGTTATGCCATTCACCTTATGTTGCTGACAGTATATAATTTGTCGATCGTTTCCCACCGTCATTCCATAATCCATGTAAGGAAAACGTACAATGTTCCTCAATGACTGCGTTGTTGAATGTATCACATTCCGCCATTGTAGTCCCATTATTGCTCACGCACACACACACAAGCATACAGACCGTCAAAATTACTTTATGGTTCCCCCCATGTTTCGACCCACCGTACGCCACTTTACATATATATATATATATATATATATATATATAATAGATATGTGTGCGTGTGCGTGTGTGTGTATGTGTGTATGTGTATATTGTGTAACATATGCATGGTCTAATCTTGAGCCCCCTCCAATGTTTGCCCCCCCCCCAATCCAAAACTGCTTCCGGCGCGCCTGTTTTAACTGTTATTTGATCTTATTCTAATAAGACGTAATATCATGGACTGCTTTTTATGTTCTCCATTACGTTAGTAGATGCCAGGAAAACATCACTTACGGGGTTCAAATAGCTAAAAAAAAAAAAAAAAAAAAAATCGGCGCGACGCCACGCGGCTCACAGACATCGCCTTGTGGACGATGCTCTGCATCGCCATTGGGACATCACAAACCCAGGGCCGCAGAGCCAGGGTCGGCAAAAAAGATAAAAAATAGAGCATGCAAGTATGCTTAAAATCGCAAGCTGGCAACCCTAAAAATGAAAAATCTCCCTACTGTGGGAGGGGGGAGACCCCCCTCCCACACCCTCCCCCCCTCGCTCGCTTCGCTCGCTCGGGCTTGGTCGCTACGCTCCCTCGCAATACCCAGCTCAGCCCCTCAAACCCCCCCCCTTGGAAAAAAGCTAGATCCGCCCCTGATTGGATCCTTGAGAAATTCGCAAAAATTTCATGCACCACAAGATTTGTGGGTTTATAGTAACCTCTCCAAATTTGATTATCCAAACAAAACATTTGTCGTGTCTTCTTTTCCAGAATCCTGAATCATTTGAGAGTTTGAACATATTCTTCACATCCACTGAGTAAATATGCCGTCAGTATTTTATGTGAGAAAGATGCAACATCTCTATAAAAGTGTTGACATTTTACTTAAATATGTATTTCCCATCAGTTGCCAGTTTGCACACTACGCCGACTGCATTTTGTAAATGGGGTCACAATAGGATTAATCATGCAAATTAGATAATCCTCCAAAAGATGGTATTAACCATTCCAGTGGACTAATGTAATCAATTCCACCCTGTTTCTTCCTTTTTGATGTTAGAAAAAAAAGTCTTCAAGTTTTGTGCGTGTGACTTGAACTGTGGATTATGTGCATTGAGTCATGAACACTGCAACATGAATTATACCTTCATTCAAACCAAGCCAATAAAAAAAGAACAAGAATGGAGGGAAACACAAAGCGAATAATATGTTGTGAAAAATTCTATTCTGAGCAATTATTGAGAGTACATATTTCAGAATTCAGCTTCACATTGCTTTCACTATCTCTTTGTTGTTGGTTTTTTAACTAGCATATATATGATTATGTAATGTTGTATAAAGTGCTGGACACATTCATTATGGATTTTATCTTTACTGAAACTTGAAGCTAAGTCATTATCCCCCCAAAATGATACATAATTTTTGTTTTCTAATGACCTTTTACTGTTTCATTGATATCACTATATTTTTCAAAGTCTTGTTGAATTGGGGAAAAATCCACATTCAGGTACTAGCATCACATATAGTTTTTAGAACATCATGTCTTTTATGATGACACTTTTATGTGCCTGGTTCTCTGTAAAGCACTCCCACGAAAACATTTCGCTCAGCAGAAGAGTTGCAGATCCTTGTTGGCTCGACCTGGATTTCTAGAGAACATTCTACATATGTGTCAATGCCAAGTGTTAACAGTTCAAACCATGATTAATAGTCCTGTCAACAAAGCCAGTTAGTGGTTGTAAATTACACTGATTATAAATCATGCCTCGCTTGTGAATCCAACTTGTATCAGTGTGGGATGGACTGCCGTGTTGTATTTGACGACTCGCGTAATTTACACAGATTTGATCCAATGCTCCCTGTCATCATTCAAACAGATTGAGCAATTATACGTATGAGAGCCTGTGTGAGGTAATCATCAACAAAATAAAGATGGAAGAAGGAACCCTAGGGCAATGCCTGCAGCGTTATACAATAAAAGTGCGTGAGATTATGAGAGAAAAACGATAACAGACTTTGTTGTTACACAATAAAAATGCCCCCGAGGATAAATAAAGCATAGAGCAATATCAACATATCAAGCAGTAGAAGGCGCATGAGATGAATGATGGTGTGTCTTTGATTAAATAAAAATACTACATTGTGAGAATTTACAGATATTACTTGCAAAGGTTTATGATCAAATGTAAGTGCAACTCTAATCCATCTCAAAAAGACTGAAGTGAAAAGAGTATAAGGAGACAAACTGAAGTTTCATCAAATATTAATATGAGCTAAGTTAGGTATGGGATCTTAACTTTGACATGGTCTGATGAAGAAATAATAATGATCACATGACTTCTTGTTTTTGCAAATAATTAAGATAGGAAGAGCTGACCCTGCCATTACCTGAGTCACATTTGTCCCATTGGGTTGTACAGAATAAATATAAAAACCACGCTTTAGCTGTAGCAGCTCCAACACTTTCCTCTGTTACAGTCATTTGTTCTAAGTTTGTAATAATGATAACAACAACAACATCAGTAGTAATCATCATCATCATCATCATCATCATCATCATCATCAATGACACATAAATAGCATTGTTACATATCACTACAGTAATCTTATGGGATTGTTATGATTATTTCTATTTGATTGCATTTTTAAACGGGAATTTAGTGAGGATTTGGGCAGGTCAGTGAGAAACCCCGAGTGTGAGGTGATGACGGCATCACCTTTTCTAGTTTCCATATAATGTGCTTTTGTCATCAGTGTCACTGTCATGTGAAAATTTGAGAAGTCTTGAATTCCATAATTACTGTATTTTTGAAATGTCTGATGCCAATGAAATTTCCTCTGTTCTCTGTTTGATATTACTCTCTACATTTGACTTTAACTTGGCGTGACTTTTCAATCTGGCAGAAACAACAAATAAATGAATGACAGCAACATTATGCGATTAAGGAACCTTAAAATGGTCCGTCAATTGAATTACACATGGCGTGCCTTTTCAGTCTGGCAGAACCATGTAAAAAATAAATGAATGACAGCCGCTGATGAATCACAAAGCTGGAAGAAACTAAAAGTAAATTGACACTTTCTCACTGTCATCTGTATGACAGTGTAAGGCCAACATGATAAGACAAATGAGTAACTACAAGCTCAAACTTTCACCAGGAGTTTTGCCGGGGTAATGTGTCTGCATGTTTACAGGGGATCTCTCTGCCAGTCAGTACGACATGTTGGCATGTCGTTGCTTCCAAGACGTGAGGTCAAGAGAAAGTTCAAGCAACGTCTGTCTGCAGATGGAAGCGCACTGGTGGGTTGGTTGGTTGGTTGGTCCGGCAGATCCTTGTGTGGCTTGACTTGTGTGCAGAAATGAGCTTTCCTGTATGGCATACAATGTACTTGAGTAGGTGCTGCCTGAATTCTGAGCCGAGAGAAAGTGGAAGTTCTTTTGCAAATTTGATTTGATTTGCTTTGTGCATTCCAAATGAATCAGGGATAAGGACAAAGTACCCCGTAATTGTCATCAGGGACTTATTAAGTTAGTGGAAACAATGCGTAGTTTTGAAATAAGATATGACAGGGATCAGAAGGGCTACTATGAGAAAAATAAACGATAAGCATGTCATGTTTACGTAATGCCATTCCATTGTTCTATTGTAATGTTTTTGCAGTTACTCCTGTTGGTATTATTTTTGAAGGCATCACTCAGCAAGGCTAAGTAGTTTTGTCATTCTGATGTGTTTTCTTTTCATCTGAACTTCAGAAAGATAGATGTTTTCCAGCATTCAGGTTATATGGCATTATGGTACGCTTTAATAGTTAAATCAAGGTTAAATGAGCACACACTTTTTAATACACAGAACTTTTTATTCATTATAGAATACATAACAGATATGTGAAATCGAAGTAGTGACCCTGTGTGTTGTCCGTATTGTTTTCAGCAGTGGAAAGAGAAACAAACAAGCAAGCAAACAAACAAACAAACCATGCCTGATGATTATCTTTATCCCCCAGAGCCAAACTTGGGGGATAAATGTGATCTGTAACTTGACGAAAGGCTTGAAGGTATGGAAGAATAAACTCTGCCTATGTTTATTAACCTTTCCATGTTTGAAACGCGTTTCAATACCCGCTATCAAAACGCATTTGCTAATGCCTTTCCGATGGCATTTCTCGAGTTGTTGCATTTATCAACTTTATTAAAGTAGTCTTCGAGTAAAGTTATGTACTTTCAGGTCTCATACCTGCAACTGATGTGAAAAGAAGGAATTGCAGAAAACAGAGTACAAATTGTAGGTTCTAAGTGTTTCAAATGAATTCTAGAAGTGAAGCACACCATTGCTGTCAAAGTGAGTGTATTGTAAAACTGGCTTTATGTTTATGGCACCCTGATCTAGTATAGTGCCCTTCTACAAATTTAACTGTTCTTGGGTAAATGTTTGCAATTCCGGTCAGTGGAATGCCTGAGTATTGGGTTATGATGCCCCACAACTAGAAGGGTGGGCCTCCTGTTGCTAAGTAAAGCATCGAGGGGAAGGAGATGGGTGTCTCGTACGGAACAGCCCTATGGTATCCTTAGTGGCAACTCTGGCCACTAGCCATGTACAACTCACTCTACGACTCTCTGTATGTTGCGTGATGAGCCGTGTCATTTTCGTGGGATACATTTTCTTTCTAAATCACTCTCCTAAATTAACAACTTAAACTTTGAAGGCCAGATGTCAGTTCTGACCAGAAAAAGCATCTAAAAGTGTAGCAGTCTCAAGAGATTACAAAAGCAAGATGCTGTTTAATACTAACTCTTAAAGATGTAAAATTTTTCCTCCCAAGCTGTGAGATTTACACTGCTTATATGTGGCAATTGCTGCTTCAGACACATGAGCTTGGTATTTTCCTTGAGATTTTGTGCAGAGTTTGTCTTGTGTTTCAAGAAATTGACAGATGTAGAATGTGGAAGCATGCATTGTAAATCATCATCAGACACCATTTATATCTTGGTGGACAAGGAGCAAGAGTTGAGGGATTTTGATACTTGAGACTGCAAATCTACAGCAATACCATGTTACTCTACTGATTAAAGATAAAATGAATAGCTAACATTGTACATTCTTCCTCTTCTCATGTGTTTCCACCCCTCCTCTTCCTTTTTCTTTCTCAGGGAAGTACATCAATGAGCTCGAGAACGATGGTAACTTCATCTCGCTGGAGCAGCCGAGGGCACGGGTGGCCTACGTCCTCGTGGTGCACGGCCGGGCGCTGAGGCAGGTGCGGCGCCTCATACGGCTCCTCTACCACCGGGAACACTTTTTCTACATCCATGTTGACAAGGTGAGGGATGGTTGAGGTTAAATGCAGTCCAGAGACAATATGGATGATGAAGGAGGAGGAGGAGGAGGAGTATAAATGATGATGATGTTGATGATGATAGTGATGACATTGATGATAATGACAGTGATGTTGATGATGATGGTTATAATGCTGGTGATGATGATGATGATGATGATGATGATCAAGGCTTGACACTAACCTTTACTTTCGGTGTCCTGACAATAAAATTTGTGGCCCACAAAACACATCTTTTCATAAAAAGTGTTAGCCCGACATCTATTTCTGATGGCCCCAGGTTGCTGGGCCACCACTGATGTCAAGCCGTGATGATGATGAGGACGATGATGACGAAGAAGAAGAAGATGGTGGTGATGTTGTTGTGTTGATGATGATGATGATGAATATGATAATGAGGACTTTGATAATAATGAGGGTGTGGCTGAGGATAGTGATGATTATGGTGATTTTGATGATGATAATGAGGAAGGTGGTAGTGGTGGTGGTGGTGGTGGTGGTGGTGATAATAATGGAGGCAGTGATGATGATGGTGATAGTAGTAACAAGTAATGATATTGTGTGACCAACCTTCTACCACTGGGACTGCTTTTTCTACATCCATGTTGATAATGCAAGAGATAGATCAGGTCGAATGTGGTCCAGAGATAGTAGGGATGATGAAGAAAAATGATGATGTGAAGTTGATAATTATTATTGTGATAGTATTAACACCTGTAATGATATTGCGTGGCCAACCCACTACCACCAGGACTGCTTTTTCTACATCCGTGTTGGCAAGGTGAGTGATGGATCAGATCAAATGCATGCAAAGGTAATGCAAATGATGAAGGATGATGATGTTGTTGTTGTTGATGATGATGATGTTGATGATGGTGATGATAATGATGAAGATGATGATGATGTTGATGATGGTGATGATAATGATGAAGATGATGATGATGTTGATGATGGTGATGATAATGATGAAGATGAGGATGAAGATGATGATGGAGATGATGATGATATGAATATGTGGATGAGCATTTGTATGGTGATGATGGAAATGATGATGATGTTATTGATAATGAAGAAGATGATGAGGTTATGGGTGAGAATGAAGATGATGATGGTGATGATGATGATGAGGAGGAGGAGGAGGATCAATGCAGATGTGGATAATGGTGGTGAAGTAGATGATGATGATGATGATGATGATAATGATGAAAGCAGTGGTGATAATTAAAATGGAGGAGGTGATGACGATGATGATGTTGGTGATAGTAGTAAATTTTAATGATCTTATGTGACCAACCTAGGATAGATTCTCAGTTGTTGTCTTTTTCCAGGCATTGCTAGATACCCATTTGTACTCATTGGCCAAGAGTGACATTATGAGTTAGCCAGTTTGTCCAAGGATGTTCATACCTAGCAGGATTTGAAACAGGGACATTTCATTTCATTTAATTTCATTTCATTTATTTTCATCTTTCTGAAATTGAGATATATTAAAGGAACAAATTCAATACAATCGTATAAACTTACCAAGTGTAAGCACAATTGGATAAATGACCAGTGACAGGGTAATTTTGGGATACCAAAGGAATAGAGATATACAAAATATATATGCTTTGGGCTTAGATATGTTAATGGTAAGATTGTTTTATTGCAAGATCTGTCAGATCAGGTTCTGTCAGAGCAGTTGATACAGAGATTGTAAAGACTAGTGATAAGCCAGATGGAAAAGAAAATATCAGAGAAAGTTGAAGAATGAATATTACAAGACCACGTATGATAGCCACAGTTGCATTATACTGGTGCAGTTTAATAGTCACATTTTCAATATTCAATCATATAAGCATATATGGCAATGCTCTCACAAAACCAAAAGTAATAGTTTTTAAAAAAATCTATTTTTACAATACAAATTCAAAAACTGCTAATTCTTGCTTGTGAATGCAAACAAAATTATTAATTCTTGCAATACACATTGAAATGTAAAATCAGTCCAGCTTGATTTTTTTTAAACTCTTGCTATAATTAGCCCTGTGCAGCATATGTAAATGACAGTCTTGAAGGAATTTTCCTAAGGATAAGAAAAGCAGAAGCCCAAATTAGCCAGTGCTAAATGATTATTATGGGTCCAGTATTCCCTTTTACTTAATATACCTTCAGTCATATGTGGTGTAGAAGTGGGGAAATTCTTATCATATAAGGTTTCTCCCTTATTTTGTGGGAGGTAGAGGTATGAAGTGAGGGGGGTGGGGTGGTCAAGGGAAAATTATATTCTTTCGGCATGCAAGCCATGTTGAGAAACATTAGGTCCATTCACACACATAAGTTACCGGTTTGGGGATCGCATTTCAAAAGTCTATGCTATTTGCCACTACTCACATCATGGCAAAAAAACAAAAACAAATACAAATCATTCGGTTGCAAGCAAAGCTTTTGAAATCTCTAAACTGCAAGTGGCTGAACAATACCAGAGCATAATCATGGGCACCCTAGTGTGGAACTTTGTGTTGGAGTTACATTATGGGATTAAAAAAACCCAACTTTTTTTTTTCATGTGCCCTCACACTCACTGTATGAGGCAAATTATTGCGAGGGTTTCAGAAAAACAAATCAAGACGAACCGATGTGTATATCACGTTGCAAAAATCAATCATTGAAAATCATTAATTTTGGGTGCGTGTGAAAGGGACTAGATATTACCTGTGCTCATCCCCCTCCCCCCCCCCCCCTTCAATTTGTTTGTGGTCCCCGATGTTCTGCACTAGTGGACTAGTAAATAAAATCCCTGTTCTGACTGGGGGATATGACAGAGAGATATTGGAGGAGGGGGGGGGGGGGGGATAACCTGGATGGAGTTGAGCGCAGACCAAGAAAATGCGAGGTGTTGTAATGAGGTCTCCGTGTCTCTAGGGGTGTTGTGACAGGCTGCAGCGCTGTGTCTCATTGCGGCAAATGGACGGTCGATCAGACAACATTGGTTACACGCTTTTTTTTTCTCCACAGGAGGTCGTAGCAGGTTACATCAGCAAGATTGAGATAGAGCTGAGCACAGACATCTTTTAGGAAATGACATTTGCTTTTGCCACCATTGGGTAGAAATAGCAGAGAAAGAAGGAAAATGTGCTATGGCCCCGTGCCAATTTGAACTATCAAACAGCATTATTTGTTGCCAAAAATGCATGTGTATGTGAGTATGTTGGTTGTGTGTGTGTGTGTGTGTGTGTGTGTGTGTGTGTGTGTGTGTGTGTGTGTGTATGTGTGTATGTGTGTGTTTTATGTGATTACTAGTTGCACCCTCACGTGCAAATTATACAGGCAATTATTTCACTACCTCACAAGCCTTGCAACTCCATTGGTTTATATGCAAATAGTGTGTTTAAAGCTATTTTCTTTTTTAAAAGCAATAATTTAGCAACTGCAGCCCCTACCCCTCGGACACTACTTTCAAACTCCTACGAGGTAAGCTGGAGTTCAATTGAATTTGACTATTGGGTACATTAAATGAAATGCAGTGGTAGATCTGATTGCTGTTCATGAGAGGGAGAGCTAAGAGAGAGAGAGAGAGAGAGAGAGAGTAGTGGGGATGGGGAAACGATATACTATGTGGGAAGTTAAAACATAATGTTTCCTTGGTTGGGTAAGTTCCGTTCATTCCAGTCTTCCTCTCCCCGTCGTATTCCCCGCGTGCTCCTTCGTCTCTACCTCATGCAACATGCATGCAAGATCCCCTAAACTTCACACTCCTTATCGGCGGCACGGTTTGCGTAATCTCTTCTGCAGTCCGGGGCGCGGGCTTGCCAATTTGCCGAGATGAGTTTTTCCCGCCGTAATTACCCGCGGCAGGCGCGAGATGATGCAAAATACAGCATCAGCGGGTATTTTCAGCCGGGATCAGGTCGTGATTACACCAGTCACGTCAGTAGCACCTGGAAAAGTAATACTGGATGCAGGGACTGTGGCTTTTCCTTTTTTTTCTTGTACGTCTTCTTCTCCTATTTTTTTCTCAACCAAAATGGCAACGGTATCAAGATGCAAAGGTATCATAAAGATCTAACAAGATGGTGTGGTTGTTTGCACAATTCATTCCTCGGGGGGTCCTGGAAAGACATTTGAGTCAATACGACCAGATTAGTTTTCGACCCAGAGAAAACTGGATATTTAGTCATTAAGAGCAGCACTGCTCTGCGTTGAGCTGCGACATTCTCTCGGCAAATAGAGCAAGGTGTTAGCTCCGTCCTTCTTGCTGTAACATTTTGTTCTTGTTCAAATATGAAGACTTGCAATAAGTTCTTGCTCTCTTGACTAAATGTCCTAGTCTCTTCGTTAAAGGGATTGTATAGTTGTGGTTGAGACCTAGCTTCAGGTTTCTAACATTTTTTGGTGAGATAATGAGAAACCTCTTGTGAAATATGAAAGAAAATGTAATTCCAAGAGGGATTCAACATTTATTTGAAGAAAATTGGTTTTGAAATGGCTTAGATATACAAAACAGAGCAATCCTAATAAAAGGTGGGACCCACCTTTTATTAGGATCATTTTGTTTTATCCATTTTTGGATGTCTCAGCCATTCCAAAACCGATTTTCATCTGATAAACTTTGAATTCCTCTTAGAATGCTGTGCTCTGTATTGTTTCATAAGTGGTTTTTTGGTATCTCGCAAAAGTTATAAGCACAATCCTCATCTCCACCAATACTATACCATCCCTTTAATATTCTAGCTTGTGGCACAATGGATGGCTTATTCGTAAAGTAAAATTATGTTTCTTTTTATCCGTCAAATAACACAAAAGTAATTTGCTCATGACAGCAATTCTTGAGTCTCATCCGTCAGTCTTCTCTGAAAAAACATTGACAAAAATAAAATCCCATGAAATTTAAAAAGCATGGAGAAGGCAACACCTGTGAATAGACTCAGGAGCCTAGTGAGATATCCTTCCATGACTTGATTCTCATAATACTCTATATGACGAATATTTTGTGATGTTTTTATTTTTGCAAATTTCTTCACAAGTCGGGTGCTATTCGGGAATTTCCAAACACGCGAAAATATTAACTCTGATCTCGACATGAATGTAACATGCACGCATACATTTTTTGGATCAATGCTGTACTCCACAATCGCGAATTTAACTGCTTGCCAAATTGTCTGGAAGTCCCGATTCATGAAAATTTAGACTCACTAAATATATGGCATATACAGCAATTCTAACCATTGCCCTCTTTCATCTTTATTGTATGTTTTACAGGGCATAATAGATGTATCCCAAGGATTATCCTGTTTGTAAAAGGAGTTTACGAAATCTTAACATCACTTTAAAAAGAAAAGTCCTGTAGGCTGATTGAGTCTGCCATAAGAACAGATATGATGAGCATGAGCTTGGAAAGACTGTTTTCTTTGCTGTCAGAAAAAAACAGTGTTCTTGAGTCATTTATCTGCACTGGGAAATCTGTTCACCTGTTCCTTTTCGGTACCAAATTGAATTGAATTGAATTGAATTGATTTTCCATTTCCATGACACCATGAACAATAGACATGATACATAACATTGACACACAAGTAAATATACAAATTACATAAACGGTTGCAAAAACAAAAAAAATATATATATATATATGCCATGTTTTCAGCAAAAATTTGAAGAAGCAGTAGGTGTAGGATTCAGAGTGGCCTTTTTAGCATTGACTTTGTACATTGTTGAAGCTCATTTTCTTTCCCCAGTTTCAAAGTGATATTTCCTGTCGGCTGTTGTATTATTTGTTTGTTTGTCTGTTCGTTCATTTAGGAAGGAGCTTTATGAAAGGGGGTATGAAAGGAAATGACTTGTGTGTGCAAATGTGTTTGATGCCCGGGCACCATAGTACAGGTTAATCAAACTTGAATCAAAAAGGTCGCTCTGTGTCTCTGGACTTCCTTGCTCCATCATCACTTGTGATGGGGCGTCGGAATCGGTCGCTCAATTAGAATATAATGACTCCTCCCTGCCCCGACTGATGGGCCTGAATTGGACCCAAGCAATGCTGGAGGAGAGAAGAGTTCGCCCCGACAGCCCAAGACCTCACACTTGTTTTTTTATATGTCTTTGCTTCTCATCGTATATAGAAACAATGCAGTTGTAATGTCATTGTCACCACTGTGCCAGATAACACCTACACTAGAGTATTTCTAATTGCAAGATATTTTTCCCCTGTAGACGTCTTGATGCGTCTCGTTTGTCTGTCGTCAGCAGCCAGGCAGTGTATCCTGATCACATCTTGGAGTGAGCTGTTCTTAATCTGCCGTGACGAGCTTTGTCGTAGACTGTATTGTTCGTTGCCATTTTGAGAGGGTGATAATCAGTGATACGTGTTTGTGTAGGGTCAGGCAGATAATTGGGATCACGTTACAAACACCGTCTTTCGCATGATGTGTAACAAGGTGTGCTACCTGCACTGTAGGTGTATTCGTATTCATAGCTGTTTACGACAGTATTTAGTGCAGTAATTCACAATGTGAATGCAACTAAATCACAGAATTCATTGCAAAATACTTTTGTATTTAGGGTGGTATTTCAAACTTGCCACGAAATACACATTCAAGATTTGAGTGTGAATTGTGTTTTGTAATACCACTTATTGTTTTGCAATATATGTTTTCCATGTGACTTGACATGTGGTTCCTTAGCAAACTGTGAACTACTGTAAAACGAGAAATGTTCGCGTGCATTTTAATTTCGCGAATTTCACGAGCGCCAAGATTCGCGAAATTAAAATGCATGCGAAATTTCTTAACTAAATTATATGCATTGAACGCAAGAGGCAATTCGCGAAAATTTCTTGCCGCGAAAAAGGCTGTCGGCTCCAATTCGCGAAAATTTCGTGCCGCGAATATATCATGTTTTACAGTATGTCCAGGTAATGGTTCTTCAGGTTTGATCCATGCACAGAAGTGCCACGACTTTGTTACACGATGCAAAACTTGCAAAAGCTTAGGGCCATCACAGTGCAGACTCCAGGGTCGTTGAGACCAGACTCTGAAGGAATATGGGAAGTTAGGAAAGGAACCCATGACACATCTTCCCCTCCCCCACGTACTCACACACACACACACACACACACACACACACACACACACTCACACACACACACAGACACTCATCGGCATGGCAACTGAGAGACAGGCATGTGTGGTCATCATCCCGTCAAGAGTTGGTAAGGAGTTCAACTCAGTCAGGGGGAATGGCTGGAGGTGTCGTTGTGTCACTGCCCGGGTGCCTCGTCTGCCGACGATCGTCGTGATTGACTGCGACGGGAAGCATCCTGGGCGTGGTGAGCGTGCGAGGGAAACTCACGATAGCGTGCTTCCCGTAACATCCCTACACGCATGAAATTACACACATACACCTGCACATTCTTCAGCCGGCTTTGTGTCAATTTCCTGCGCTTGTATGGGGAACAAGGAGAAGTTGTAAGAGACATCTATCCCCCGTGGGCACGCATTGTGTCAAACTTTCTTCTTGAGCTCGTATCTCGCTTGTGTGAAAAACTAAAGGAAATGTTTAGGAGGGGATTTTTTTTTTCCCCTGCAGTATTGTCAACAAGAAATGCTGTCTATGTGAATAATTTCATTGATTTTCAGTTTAAAAAAAAATGGTATCCTATATGAAAGTGTCATTGTGATGTAAAGATCTCACAAAAATGTCAATTTTGTTAGATCAATGCTTGTCTGTAATTTGTTCTGACTTGCCAAGCTGACCTTTCATTTTTTTCCCCCTGTCATAACTTGATATTAATGCAAGCTGAACCCCAAACATAATGTGAGCATTGCACAGTTGGGTAGTAATAGCAGCGGCAGGATTTCCCAACAGCTTCAGAAAAAATTTTTTCCCTTGTTGAAAAATAAAAAAATTACATACAACAACAACACAGAAGAAGGCTCATTGTGATGAACGGTAACCTAGCAACTTCTTCAACAACAGCTGATCATTTTTCACATATACAACTGTTGTACATATATATTTCTGTCAGCTGCCAGGGCATTTGTTGTTTTAGGAAGTTACTGCTAAGTTTAGTACATTGCCCTTTTAAACACTCACGTGATGTACTTTGCTGGACATTAAAGCAAATTGTCATTCAAAAGCCTGTTAAAGTATTAATACTATTACATTGCATTGCATTGCATTCATTAGTAGTTCTTGCTAACACCCATGCACATGCTGCAAATAAGCCCTGCCTAAGAAAAGACATATAGATATGAGAGCATTCAGACACGTAATATACGTTGTATGAATATACATTGTTTAATGAAACAATACTCAAATCATCATTTCGATATACAACATATTTTTATATGATGTATCAATTGTACGGACATTCAGACACACATAAGAGCATCCCATAGCCATACATGTACGTGTACACAAAAACTCTCTTGTCCGAAAAGGGGTTTACTCGATATATGTCTTTTTTCTTTCATTCTTTCAATCATAATAACTCTTTTTCTATGTCTTCTCATTTTTTTCTCCCTCCATCTCTCTCTCCTGGTTGCATCATCTTTGATTTGATTGGACAAGTATTCTGCATTCATTCCGCAAGCCTAAATTGTAGTTGACAGCACGAACACCCATGTCAAATGTCAAAGGTGACATATGACACGCTCATATCCTGTCACTGTCTCAAATACTCAAGTATGTTTGTTTTTTGTATGCCCCTGTCTCTTTGCCTTTTTATCTTTCTCTCCTGATCTCTCTTTCTTTTTCTGTTTCTCTCATGCTTTCTCGTTCTCTCTCCCTCTCTCTTATCTGTATGTCTCTTTTAGTATCTTCCCTTCTTATTCTAGATGTCGCATTATTTCTTCAATAAAGTATTTCTCTCTCCCCTTCCTTTTCCATATTATATATATATATATATATATATATATATATATATATATATATATATAATTTCATTTATTCATTTCAGCACAGCACATGATTCAGCCAATTCAGCTTTTCTTCCTCATATCCGTGCATTATGAGGTAAAATGACATATTACAAAACATATAATCGATATGTACAAAAATATATGAAATATATACAGCATAGAATTGAGTGAAACAAAGCAAAGCAAAAAAAAAAACAACCAGCAAAACAAAACACAAAGTGTATTTGTAGAAAAAAAGGACAAATATATATCTATATACATATGCCCAACATTTTTGCTATTTGCTTTGTGTGTTTATGAAACTTTTTCTGTTTCAAGTGAGTGCCGTGTCCTGATTGTATGCTTGTGTCATGATTATCTATTCTATGTCTAGAAATGCAAGTATGTTGTTCAGTGAAGTGTCTCTGTTGGTGGAAAGAAGAATCATTCTATTTCCCTTTTCTCCCTCCCCCTCTTGCTTTCTTTCTCCCCCCCCCCCCCCTTCTCTGTATCTCTATCCCTCTGTCTGTTATTTTTCTCTCTTCCTCTCTCTCTCTCTCTTTCCCATTACACAAGAAAAGTATTCTGATGAATGGGGGGGGGGGATGAGTAATAGTTTAAAAACAGGTTATGAAATATTCTGAGTTTGATGGAAAGAATTGAGAAATTGTTGGTCTCCTGCACAGAGTACTGATTTGATTCTGCATCATTTCCACCCCCGTCCATGTTGATGTGGCTGGTTGTGACTCAGTGACAGCCTTTTCCTATTGGCCGATGGATTTAATATTAAGTCCAAACATGTAACTAACACCCGCAAAATGGAGACTTCTTGGGAAATAGTGCATCATAAATTGACACAATCCTGCATGATAAAATGATGCACCATACTGTACCTGGGGGGGGGGGGGGGGGGGGGGGGATACAGTGTTTTATAGCGCCATATTGTGTTCATGAGATGTACAATTGCATACTGCCATCTTCGTTGGCTGAATTTTATGTCGGCAATAATGATACCATGAAAATTCAGTCAGCTTTTTTACATTTTTTACCATAATTACAATAATGATAATATTGTTTGATAATTTTTTCGAAGCATGTTATTACAATTTTGAAAAGTAATTTGGAATGAGATACTTTTAATCCACAAACTTGTCCCATGATTTTTACGTCTTCCGTGGACTGGTAATGCTTAGTGCTGGTGCAGTGGTGCAGCTGTCTGTGTGTGACAGTGAGATAACTGGTGTAGAGTGTGTGATGAGTGCTGATGTTATGATGCTGCTGCGCTGCTGAGCTCATTGTTGCAACAAAATTTTCCACCATAAGGAGCTAAAAATTACTTTTACCCATTTTTTTTTTAATAGCTCAGGGTACAGCGCTGAAAAAAAAAATTCAACAAAATGGCAGATTTCTGTTTGGTACCCCAGGGTACCAAAAACTGCATCATATGTCCTGTGCATCCTGTTTCCAGGAGATGCAAAAGAATGTTGCCTCATCAGTTACACACCAAAGAGGAATGATGCTTGCCCTCTTTGATATCATAGGCTGTATCCAACAGAGGTACTTGAATGAAAGAAAGAAAGAAACAAAACAAAACGAACAAACAAACAAACAAAAAACAAGGTATACCCCTCTCCGGAAGAAGCAGGCTCTTAATGACCACATTTTGAATAGGAGAACTTTTGACTCTCATAATGCACCGTTGATACATTTCACCTTCCAGCAGGACTGATTATTTTTAATGATAAAGGTGAATGCGTCATCATTCAGGAAGCAATATCTGTGGAAATGACTGTAATGACATTTACGTGTAAAGTGAATTATTAAAGTGCAAGTGGGCCTTTTGCCAAGGTGATTCTTATTTGTATGAAGTCATTTATTTAGGTGACACATTCAGTGTCTTTGTCTAAGAGAATGGAGAGTACATGTTGTTTTATCACAAAACGTGAGAACTCTGTTCTGCTCTGAGTTTGATTTTTCAAGCACATGTAGATAATTCCACAAACAAAACTTTTCGTAAAGAGTGTGAAATTCAACGTTGACATTTAACAATATCTCTGAATCACTGAAACATGCCTCATTAAACAACTTCCTTCTTCTACTTTTTTTTTAAATCAATTTTCATGGAGGTGTGGTCTTTGGTTCTACTGCTATGTGCTATCCCCCAGGATGTTCTGTAGAAGAAGCAAAACATGCTCATAGAGATGTTTCAGGAGGCTTTCATCATACTTTCTTGTCAGCTTTTAGATTCAGTTTAAAACACAAAAAGCAAAAACAAAATCAACCACTTTTTAAGACCCGATAGCATGGAGAGAATGTCTATTTTGAAGGTTGGCCCAACTGGTATATACTCGAGAATCCCCGTAACGAATTGTGAAGAGCTTTACATGTGGCATACACGCAACCAGAAAATCTCGACTGGAGTCGAATGTTAGGGATAAGCATATGCTTCGGTGCACATATTATACAAATGATGCACAGGATAGAGTGCGTTAGTGGAGATGTAGCGCACTCGAGGGTATTTACAATTGTGAAACATGCACGATGAAATAATCCTGTGCATCATTTGTTTTATAAAATGGTTTGAAAACTAACAGCATTTTTCACGTACCTTTGTGGGTCAATACCAGTCAGCTACATGTAGCACTCGCTCAAGAATCGATGTCCGAAGATGTTCGTCCCAAACATTTATGCACTTCGCATTCGGAAATCCCGCACATGTAAGTACTGTACGTATAAGAGTATACGTACGCCACACATGTTATGCACACAAGAAAGGCCTGCTGGCAGCCCGAACTAGAAGTTGTTTGCAGGATTGACAGCGCATTTAGTAGTGCGCGACGCACTTGTAACAACTGATTGAGTGCGCACTGCCAGTGTAAACATTGTGACGTCAGGCCGTGCATGTTAGTGAGAAATTAATACACGTACACGTGACTCCTTTCAGCGCTTCCAATTGGCTACATTCTTGAACCCATTCTATAATCGCTAATATATTATTAAATAGAAAATTTTGTTCTAGCAGGCCTCACTCGTTAGTTGCGATTTTGGATTGTAGCCAGGTGGGCAGTGATTGAAGATGAATTCAGTCAGGCCAAAACATACCCCATTTACTGTATAAGCGGTTATTTAGTGAGGGTTTAATTTTTGCATATCACTGTTGGATTGCGAATTTAGCAACATGCAAAAATGTCACCAAAAGCTAGGGTCACAATTCATGTAAGATAGCATTGCTGTCAGCTTGCGAAAACAGCATCCCGTGAAAATGCCTGTGACCTCCTAATTTGCTAATATATTTGTACGCAAAAATAACAGTTTATACAGTATACTGCAGTCAAAATTTTGAACCTCAAACCATTTCAAAAACCCTTTCGAAAAAGGCGATCTCTTGTCTGTTTATACTGCTCCGGCCGCCCTCCAAAGCAGGCCCTGACTGGCTCCATTTCCATGGTAACCAAATGTCCCTAGATTCGATAAACAGCGAAGGCTTTTGAATTTCTTTAAATATAACCAAAACTGTTATTGAGCAACAAAGTATGCCAGTTGTGCAGCGGTCAGCCAGGATGGCTGGTTTGTTTATGCTCTATACATTTGTAGCTGGCAATAACCTTCAGTAATTAACTTCCGGGTTAGCAAAAAAGCGATTTCTCAAAGTCCGTTGCGTTTATACTGCAGCCAAAGCTGTTCGAGATTGCTATAGGAGGCTCTGAAACCACCCCCTATAGGTGGTCTCAGATCCTGATCAGATTGGATCTCCTTTACTGTACTCTTTGCTGTATTGACCGATTCTGTGACGAGCTATGTGTATTTTTGGCATGGGCGCAGCCATAGTGGGTGTATCAGCCGACCCCCCTCCACACTCCCCCACCCCTCTCCCTACATTAGCACACGCGCAGAATGAAAAACCGCTTTAGCCAATGGGCGTCTCGTACTGAGTGCGCGAATGCTTGCTTAGTGCGCGAACCTTTGTTACAAGTGTGTGATAAACATGTTGCCCGGGGGTGGCGGAGAGCAGGGGGGGGGGGGGGGGGGTCGGCTGATACACCCACTATGGCTGCGCCCTGTGCCGTAAAATGTCTGCTGCCCTCAACGAACCCGAATCGGTCAATAGGTGGTCTCAGATCCTGATCAGATTGGATCTCCTTTACTGTACTCTCTGCTGTATACTGAGCTGAAAGGTTGCTTGGGGTTGCTGTAGGAGGCTTTTGAACCCACCTTTTGCTTAGTATACAATGGGGTAACAGTCTCCCCACACTACTGAGGATTATTTAAACTTTACATGATTGCACGTTGTCACTGTCAGTATGAACTGAGCAGTCTTTAGTAGGAGAGGGAAATCAAGTGTGCACAGCTTTCTTTCCTGTCTTATCATAATTTTGATACCTTGCCAAAGGACACATTCTTGCCTGAATACTTCCGATGTGGGATTTTCTCAATAAAAGGCCAGTTTGCTTGAAGTATGCCCGTGTCATCCTGTTAGTAATTAGACCAGTAGCTCTCCATTGAAGAATGTATTGGCTCAATTAATTAAAGCGGTGGTCAATAGGTCATCTAGCCTAGCCACATTTCCTCTGTTGTTGTTGTTTTTTCACTGGTCAGTATATACTGTCTATCTACAATGCTTAGCCTTGTTTACAGACTGAGTGGTCATGTTATCAATTACCTTGTGTCTTGTGAAGGTGTTTTGTCTCTTGATGACTGATAGGAAAGACCATAGTGTTGATTAGTACAATTTCAAGGCTTATCACTTTTAAAGTGCATCATATTCTATTTTAACAATGTTTTCAGAAAATATGGGAGTGTGAAGCTCTCTATGAGTATAAACAATGATTTGAAGAATACTAAAAATTGCTCCAAATATATGCATCTTGAATTTAGACTAGTTAGTCGACGGTTGTGTGGATCTTTGTGTGTAGTATGTGCGCGGCGTCTTGTGTCAACTGTAGCTATATACATGTACGTACCATAAACTTGCCAGGTTGACTGAGGGTGGGTTTCAGGGGTGCGATTCATTATTAGCTGCCTAGCATTTTCATTATGTTGAATGCACAACTTCAGCACTTTGGAACATGGCACAGGCACACTCAATATTCAATGCTCGATCAAGTACTGTATGTACACTATATGTTGCCTATTATCATGCATGCTATCGTCTACAGTATATTATTCATTCATTCATTTATTTTTTTTCATCTCCAACAGAACTTGTAAATACATTTTTTTTTCTCACATAAAACATAAGTACATATATGTGTCAACAATTACAAAATATGAAAAATGATATTTAAGGATAAATGAATGATAAGGTGAAAAAAAAACCCACAAAACATTTTGAAGTTTAGAAAATGCAGGAGATGGGGAGGAATGCTGAAGAAGCAATATTACATACATATTATGCTGCTGTACATATCACATAGGCATATTAATATGCTGCATATCACATAGGCATAGTTAGGCAGGTTTGTTTGCCCTACTGGACTGGAGGCTGATAATTCTTTAGCCTTCAGTGAGGCAAGTTATAAGAAGGAAGGGAATTTACTGGTATTGTGTTTAGAGTGTAGTAAGAGATTTGTTGTTGTTTTGTTTTGTTTTGTTTTTTTACAATTTTATGAAATAAGCTGTAAATATGCTGTAATTATGAAAAAGACTAAGAGAGAATGAAAGACAGTTGCGTATGAAGGCACAGCAAAATGCATAGGTGACCAAAACTGCAAGTGTTTTTGTTTTGCTTTTATGTTGAATCTATCTCTGCTTCCTCTGCTTTGAATATCAGTGACATGGATGAAGTGAGTCCATCAAGAGGAAAACCAGTAACAGAGTCTCCCTTGATGTCGAGGTAAACCAGGTGGATTATCATATCGGATGGCTGCTTTCCAATCAGGCCAGTATCAGTGGGATGAATGTGATCATTTGATCTGCCGTTTCGTCGCCGTGGAGATATCTTCCGATCTCCCTACCTTGATTTCCTCACTAGTCTTGGCATCTGCCTCACTCTGTCTGTTTGTATGTTTGTTTTTGTTCCATGAGAGCAGTCTGATTACCTGGGCTAACTAACCATGCAAGATGTTACAGTGTTTTGCCAACATCCAGCTGATGCTGTGGTGATGAGTAGTAATCATCCGATATGTTTTGTTACCATGGAGATTTCATCTGATCTTCCTTCATCACTGTCTGCCAGCATCCACCTTACTTTGTTTGTTTGTTTGTTTGTTTTGCCCTATGACAGAGGTCCGACTACCTGCACTGTGAACTGGGCAAGATCTTGCAGCTCTATGCCAACATCCAGATGATGCTATGGTGATGAGTAGCGTCATCGAATATGTTTCGTTACCATGGTGATTTCATCTGATCTCCCTTCATCACTGTCTGCCAGCATCCACCTCACTGTGTATGTTTGTTTGTTTGTTTGTTTTGTCCTACAACAGAGGTCTGACTACCTGCACCGCGAACTGGGCAAGATCTCGCAGCGCTTTGCCAACATCCAGCTGACGCCATGGCGATTCGCCACCATCTGGGGCGGGGCCAGCCTTCTCCAGGTCTACCTGCACGCCATGGAGGACCTCGTCGCCATGAAGGAAGTCAAGTGGGACTTCTTCATCAACCTCAGCGAGTCCGACTTTCCCATCAAGTGAGTTTAGCCCTCGAGGGTAGCTGGCTCCAAAGTAGGCAGTAATCACATAATGGTTTCAGACAGTATCATAATCATCATATCTAAATTCCATCATACCAATTTAACTTATGTAATCATTTGATTTGATTTGAGAACGGTAAGCCAACTTTCAGGCCAAGTAATAAGTAAATAATCTTATCTGAGGCTTTGAATTAATGTTTTATTCATTTCTGTACCCTGTATTTTGCTCTCAATTCAATGTTCTATATCACTAATAATCCTAAATTCTTTGCGAGTACCAGTAAGTAATTTTTAAAGCTTTGCACAGAATAATGAATGCTGGTCACCTCTAGGTACTGTGCAGATTGAAAACACTCTCCTCGTTCCAATCATTTCCTCAAATGCGGGCAAGTGGAGTTAATAGGAGTGAACAAGTAAATCAATCACCTTGGGAATTTAATGTGTCACTGATTTATTTGAAGTGAGCAGCGTTGAGTTTGCCATGGGGGCAGTTTATTGATATGAATACTACCTGTCAGCATTGCTTCCTGTGTGATTTTTTCGCATATTCAGGAGAGAATAGCTTTGGGGCATTTTCCTGACTTCATATATATTAACTTCTCTTTGGTTTCACTCTTCTGAGGGGGGAAAAAGGGTTATGGGTATTTTGTTCCTTCAGATTTAATTTCTCAGAAGTTTTTAACCCTGTCTTTATAGGAAAGAAAAGCTTTTTGGGTATTTGTGGCTGCCAGTTTTTGCATAGAAATGTGTATGTTTGAGATAAGCTCCTGTCACAACTGTGCTCTCTCACCAAATCTGCGGATTGTTGGATTCTCTCGCCCCATCACTCGCTCCCCCGCTCTGCTCCCCTTCAGTCTCCTCCAATCCCCTCCCCTTGCCCCTCTCCTCAAAGGCATTGTTGACCATTTGCAGATGAAACAAAAACACAGCTTTAGTGCTTCAAAATAGTTCTAAAATGGGAGTTAGGGATAGAAAATACCAGTGTAGAAAAAAAAGTTAATCAGTATCATCAATGTTAAGTATTGTTAATTATACAAAATATGAACAATGATAATAATAAAATTGTTTCTTGAGTAAACCATCTACAGTTATACATGGTTTGTTGACAAAAATAGTGATATCTCCTTATATTTTAGGCTTTATTGCAAAATTTTTATATGGTCGGAGGTTTTGCGATACCACTGGCCTCCACATATGCATCAAATGTGATAACTTGAACATTCTTTTTAATCACTGCTCCCAATGGTAAACAGTACCACTAAGTCCATCCCCAGTCCATCTTGTCTGCTGTCCTGTCTACCACTTTCCCATCTTTCATCTCCCCCCCCCCCCATCTTCCTCCCCTCTCCTCCCCTCATATCCCATCTCTTTCCCATCCCCTCTCCTCTCCTTTCCTCTTTACACTCCTTTCCTTTGCCTCTCCAGTCTCTTGCCCTTTTCTGCTCTTTCCTCCACATGAGTACTGCCTTTCAGGTTTGCTTTCTCTTAGATTTTTCCTGCATACAAGAAAACAGAATTTAGGGCATCTTCTTGACTTCATATTGATACAATTTCATTTTTATTTCACTTTTCTTAATATGAATGAAAAGCTACTCTGCCTTTCCTTTTCCTTCCCATCTCCCCTCTACCTTCCCCCTTCCTTCACCTTCATCCTCTCTTCTCTTTAAAGGCACATAGTCCCGATGGTTGCGGGGGCGCTGTTGATGATACTGCCGATCACCATTAGCATTGATACAAAGATTGCCGAAGTTGAGCTGTCATCAATCTTAAAGCGCGTAGGTGTTGCTAGGTAACGCTGCCTTCGTTGTCTTCTCTGCGCATCATGCAGTCTGTAGTAATGCCAGGGTGCGTGCATATGTGCTTCTTAGTATGACATCACAAAAGAAGTTTGCTAAAGCTGTCGTCCCCCTCAGCCGAATCATGAGCCGAACTGCGATCGGACTTCTTCAGACTAGGGGAAATGGGCCAAAGCGTAAGCGCTCAAGAGGAGTCGATAGCGTAGGTCTCTATAGGAAACTTGCACCGTGCGCCTGTGTACGCATTCTACTAAACCACCGGGACCACGTGCCTTTAACTTTTCTCCATTAACCCTCTCTTCTACCCCATTCCATTCCATCTCATCCCCCTCACCCCTTCTTCACTTCTCTCCCATCTCCCCTCTCCCTCTTCCCATCACATCCCTTTCTCCCTTGCCATCCCTCTTTTTTCCCCCTTTCTCACCCCTCCTCCCGTTAGCCCCTCCCTCCCCTCCCCTGCCCCCTTCTTCCATCCCAACCCACAACCTCTCCTCTCCCCATCCGCCTCCTCTTCTTCCCACCCCTCCCCGCTCCTCCCATATCCTTTTACCATTTTCTCCTCCCCTCAACCTCTCCTCCCCTTTTTATTATCTTCCCCCTCTCCTCTCCCCTTCCTTCAACCTCCCCTCCCCCACCTCTCCTCATCTCCTCTTACCATCTTCTCGTCCTCCCCCCTCCTTCTTTACCCCTGCCCTCCCTACTCCCCAGAGCTTACTCCCATTTCCCCTCTGGGTCATCAGTGTGCTGAAATTCAAGATTACTCAGTGGAAATCCTTTTTTTTTTTCTTCTTCTTTTTTGCTCAGAGCTCTAGATCAAGCACCTCTCACCAGCTATTGTTAAAGTTTGTATGTGCCCTAGATGGGTTACTTCCGCACAGACGTGCCTGCACGTCGCGAAAAACGAAAGATATATTTACCTGAATGAGATCAGATGGGACCATAAGAAAACGTGTCTCCAATGGGAGTTGATTGTTTGTGTTCACACAAGGCCATGCGAAGAAGCTACAGGATGTTTTCAAATTGGATATTGCATGATTTCACTCTTAGTTTCCTCAAAGACAGCAGACAATGTCACTAGGATAGCAAAATTGTGTCATCCACCAAGATGTGTTTGAAATCTTCCTGTACTACCAAGCTTGAAATAGATACAGTGTACACTGATGTTTCACTGAATATAACAAATATATTGTATTGAGTAAATGGCTATGGGCTGGCATTTTCTTCAAAACTTTTCTTCCTTTGATTGAAATTTTTTTTAAACATGTGTTAGTGAAGAACACTGTCACTTCCCCTGAATTTTTACATGCACTCATATGAATAATTCAATGCATATATGAGAAATTTACAGCTCATTTTGGTAAGAAGAATAAAGACTAAGTGAAAAGGTGAAATATCCAAAGAAATGTACCTCAAATACACCATTGTCTTCATTTCAATGATCGGATTTCAAACATGGTAGTCAATCACTGTCATATACACATATAAACACATTTGCATACACTACTTTATATGTATGCGTATAAACAAACATACATTCATGCACGCATACATACATCCAACATACATGTACATACCTGCTTTACACACATTCATACATACAGATGTGCATCCATACAAGATTACAGATTAACAAGCTGTCTTTTTCTGAATCAACGTGGGAGTAGAGTGGAGTATCGTAATTCAGCGATTAATTGGTTTGTTTCCTGAAAGATGGCCAAGGTTTTTTTCTCTTCCGCCTCTTCGGGCAAGTTTCAGTGATGAGAACTCGTATGTCACGTATGTTCAGTTCTCACGTTGAGACGGTAATTTAACAATTATCCACGAACGTGATGAGTCATCAAGATCAGCAAGGTAAAGAACCGAAAAGACCTTTTAGTGCAATGTCCTCTACCAATGTCCTCATATGATACAAGATTGACTCACGCATGGACTGAAGATAAAGATCTAATGAGGGCTCAAGCAGTCGCTGTGTAAGCAACTACAAAAAATTTTAATTTCCACGATCTGCATTGCAATGCAAAACTAGATCCCACTTGATTTGTTTTTTTAAACATCATGATAATTTGCACTGAGCATTTGTGTTAATGGTTTACAAAGAGAAAATTAAGTTTTAAATCCCACAATGCAATGCACTCACAGTTGGTCTGCACACTCAGATGCTTGATGAGGTTGCGTTCCATTCACTGTTACTTTTTTTTTTCTTAAACAATAGCCATGTTCAGACGTATTTCTAGCCGGAGTAAAAATTTATGGCACGGTAATTAAAATTCAAATGAATGCATATCTTACCATGACCCTTGTGTCCACATGACGGTCGTGGGAAGAAACTCAGACCAATAATGTGCAAGGGTCGTTGTAACTTCCGGAAGTGGTAGCGCCGCGCACGTCGACCATGCGATTGTTTTTTACCAGTGGCATTTGTCTTCTCCATTCTTGTTGATGGATGGCGTAGTGCGGCTAAGCCTATATAATGATTTTCACTTTTTATTCAAATTTTTGATCCAAAATATAAAACAAATATACTTTGCCTAGTTTCGAGTTTCTTGTTAAAACTATGGGCCTCTGTGACTCCAAAATAGTACTATTCACTTTGGGGCTGCGCCCCTCAGTGAATAGTACTAGTTTGGAGTCACCTCTGCCCATAGTTTTAACAAGAAACTCAAGGCCAAGTATATTTGTATACTATTTATAGCAGTACCAAAACATTACACACGTCCAATGGTTATACGCATGTATTCCTTTGTGCAGCGGGCATTGACCCTTGGCGTGCTTTGAGTGCTGGTTGTCACAGAAAATCCCATATCATCATACACACTGTCCAAAGTCCCTGGTAGAGAAAGGGTTAACACTGGAGTTGGTCTCTCTCTCTCTCATCCACCTGCTTGCATAAACCAGGCTATGTTGCAATAGTAGTGCAACAAAGCAAACAGGTGATAGAGCACATGCCAGATGTTAAATTGCATGTTTTGAATCATGGGCTGGAACAAAATATTGATTTTTTTCAATTCTCCTTTCTGCTCAGATATGCAGCACCTGGCATATGATTGCAGCAAGTCCAAACAAACAGCAACATATAATGGCAAATTTGGGGAAAAAAAGTCTTGAATTGCAAATATTTGTGACAGTTTTGTCTACACATACAAAAAAAAAAAAAAATTGCACTTCAATTCGGAAATCAAATTTTGATTCTCTCCTGTGTGTGTAAATTTGCAACTCCATCAATAATGTTGTAAACAGGTCAAATGTTTGAAATTCAGCTCCTTTATAAGTGCTTCATAGAATATCTCTCTGTTCACTGGTCCTTGCTGTGTGGTTATAATAGGGACAGACAATGGTGAAGACAAAGCAGCCTCTCTAGTTAGACAATGGAAACACCTGTCTTGCGCATGGTTTTTCCCAATTAGTGTCTTAGCATTCCCGTTGCAGATCTCAAGCTCACTATTAACAAAATCATGAAAACACTCATAATTTTCATTTGGAGCTCATGTATTTGTTGAAAAGTCACAGTCTTGATAGTGTTTTGACAGTGTTTTTGCAAAACTGGACACAGAGATCTGTAACTATGGAAGATACCCTACCATAGTGCTCTAGAGAAGTGTAAATGTCACAGTTGAACTCAATTCAAGTTCGATGTGAAATGATTTCCTTTCCACAACAATAGAAGCTACGTACATTCACCAAGCACACATAAAATCCTATACATTTCCATTGATCAATAAACTCTGGTTTGATCATGTTTTATACATTATCAGAAATTTTGTTGTAGGTCTGTCTAAAGAGAAATGAGAGACGTTATTTTCAATTTGGTTTTGAGGTCTAGACCATGAAAAGAGTTGTACACCAAATAGTGAGGAATATCAATAATATGAAAAAGTTTCCTTGGGCCTCGTACTGTGTTTAATATTCGTATGCACCAAGTTACCTGCATTGCATGTTCATTATCCTCATGTTTGCTGGGTGTTGTTGGTTTTTCCTAAATCCCAGTAAATGTAAAGATAAGGTTGTTTTCACTTTGTTACTCTCAGCTCTTTCTTGTTGTTGTTGCATTGTTATTACAATTCAAATTCTAACATTTCTTGGTCATGTTGTTCAGAAGGCTTCACCCCCATACACATCTGCTGGCATACCAGGCAACCAGCTGCGATATGATTTATTCATTTTCTGTTTTGCAATTTTACTGAATGTCCCACTCGCCAGCTGGGTTAATGAATGGGACTGATGGAATTAGGACCGCAAATGCTTGAGCCATAATGTTTTACTTGAGCCTTGTCTGCCTGTAAATGCCTCTTTTTTTTTTCTTAACCCTTCTGTCTCCTGCTCCACATTGATACATTTTGATTTAGATGAATGGGGTTAATGAAATTAGGTCTCAGGTGCTTTGGTTCTAAAGCCTCAGGTTTGGACTTATTTTGCCACAAGTACTCTTTCACCTTAAATCCTGCCTCCCCCCCCCCCCCCACACCCCAATCTTCCTTCCTCTATGCTGATGTAGTATCAGTATTCCATTATGAGTTTGTCCTTCTTTAACCTACTTTACGTTGTCAGTTGATTTACATACTCCTGTATGACTTTGAACTGGAATGCATTGCTTGGTAGGTCCTCCCTTTTCCCTTTGACCTGGTGGAAATGCACAGCAATGGTCTTGGCTTTAACACTTTGCTCATGTCGGTTTTACCTTCCTTGTGAAGCTTCCTGAGTGAACTACTGTAACAGTAAAGCAAGATATTATTTCAGCATGAAATTTTCGGGAATCGGAGCCAACAGCCTTTTTTGCGGCATAAAATTTCTGCAAATTCTCACTGTTATTCAATGCATATAGTGTAGACAAGAACTTGTCTGCATTTTATTTCACAAATCTTGGCTCTCGCGAAATTTGCAAAATTGAAATGCACGCGAAAATTCCTCATTCTACAGTACTGAAGGAATGGTACCGAGTACTCTATGAAGTATAATTACTATGTTGCCAATTTTGGAAATATGCAATATGGGGGAAGGGGAAATAGACAGGGAAAAGGGTGTCTTTGCAATTGGGTGTATGCATATATGCTCTTTCATTGAAATTTTTGTGGTAGTTTTATTTGTGTGAATTTCTACAAAAAAGGGCCCTTAATCGTGAAATATTGACAAGATTCAAAATAGAAATTTCCTTAGCGTTGTAATATCAAGTGGCTACCTGTATTTGGTGTACAGCCCTGATGCCATGGATATATTAATAGCTGTCCCTGATATAGTCTATATTCTAGCAGTATGAGTATTTTAAAATGCTTGCTCAGCTTCGCGAAAGTCACGCTTTCTTCCAAACATTATGTTGCTGTTGTTGTTTTTGCTATTATCATGATGAGGAGACCATGGAATTGACAACTTGGAAAAACGTCTGATCGATTGCCATTCGCAAAAATATCTGCACATGAAAATATTACCGTGTACAGTATGTGTTTTCAGTTTTGCTGTTTGTTTGTCTTTTCCAAGTCGTCTTGACTTCACTGGGAAGGGTGGGGGTGACGGTGGTGGGGATGTTGTTTACCGCTGTTGAGACAAGACACTCGTGGCCTCAGGGAGAGGTTAACGCCGGTGGAGGAACACGCCTTGGAATGTGCAGATTTCATACACAGCATGGAGCTCGCCATCACAGGCATGATCGCATCTTCCTTCCCACAGCGGATGGGAACATGGGCACATTTCATCTTCGCAGACAGGATGTTTTGATTTCCATCAACAGTTTATGAAGACATAGCGATCTGCCATATCCTTCTTGCTATGGAAAGTCTGAAGACTGTCTACTAAATACATTTCGTTGACTGCCGTTTCTTGTCCGGCGGGTATTTCTGGCTGTGCGCGCTGCCTGGGTTTCATCTATGCATCTTAAACATCTAAAGTCTAAACTTTCGAAAATTGCGTTATGCAGTCAAGATGAAATTTTTTTACTGACGTGACACTGTGATATCTCTTAGCTTGTCATTTCCTCCCCACCCCCTTTTAGTCCAGGGACCGATAGGTTTCTGGTGGAATACTAATCTATATAATTTATGTAACTGGTCAATATTTTAGTAGGAAAGGTATGTTGTACAAGGAGGAAAAGATCAGAGTTCACATTTAAATATTCAGACACGGCACTCTCTTTCCAGGACAAGAAGTTGTGTATGCTGGGAAGAAATGCATCAAAGTTCCAGTATTAAGGTTTGCAAGGTAACACACTTTTCTACCGATGAGTTTATGATTAATATCTAAATATGAAAAGCTTGTAAATGTGATGATTTAACCATTGTTTCTTTTCTGTTTTCTTCCTCTTTTCTTCGTGCCTCCTTTCTGCTTCCTTTGCCTTCTTTGTTTCCTCTTGTCTTGATCCTTCCAAATATACTTCTAATGTTTTCCAATATGTCTGTTTGTCCTCCGTTCTGTCTCTCTTGGTGTCTGCATCTACATCTTTCTTTCGTTGTGCGCTTTCTATTTTCTCCTGTCCTGATTCTGTCCATCTCTGTTTCTGTCTATTCCGGCCTATCTGTCTCATATGTCTGCCTGTCTGTCTGTCTGTTTCTCCATCTCTCCATCTCTTCATCTCTTCTATCTTTCCCCCTCTTTCTCTCTCCCTCTGTATGTAACCACAGGACCAATGAGCTGCTAGTGTCATTCCTGACCACCAACAGACAGTACAACTTCCTGAAGTCTCACGGACGAGATGATAGCAGGTTAGTGCATTATTAGTAGTTACATCCAGACGGTGATCCTTAACCTCAAGGATAGTTAACCTCCAGGATAAGTTCTATGGGGTGCCAAGTGTCGCACAGTCAATTTCATAAATGAAATTACTGATTTTGTAGTGAAATTGACCATGCGACACTTGGCACCCCATAGAACTTATCCTATAAGGCTCACACCCGTAAATACAATGGACTGTCCCAGACCCCTTCACAAATTCGTACCAAAGATACCAAAATAAATGAAGAAAAAAATTAATTAAAAATCATTGATGTAGTTTGGCAAAAAACTGAATAGCTGTAGATATTGAGTATGAATTCCTCTACAAATTGCATTTTGGTTGGAAGATGAAAGCTTTTCTGGTGGAATTTGAGGGGACTATATTTCATTGGGTACGTGTACGGAAAATGGGTGATATTTTGAGTGACAAGAACTCGTAGTCTGGCTTTGCGGACCCCTGGACAGAATTTGAACTGAAATATCCACCCTGAGAATTTGATGGATGAAAGGGTATATCTAACTTATCTAGGTTAGTGAAGCTGAAACACCTCATTTCTCCCAGCTATTTTACATAATTTTTTGAAATTTGATTTTTAACACACATCCCTATGGGGAAATATTTATGGGTGTGAGCCCTATAGAGGATGCATGCAATGCACACAAGTCTATGGGAAGTATTCATCCCATACAAACTCTGCTGGTTTATGTTGATCTATTGTGTCAGATCTCTTCCTCCCTCCCCCTTCCTAGCTACCCCCCCCCCCCCCTAACTCTGTTTGGCTACAATTTGTTTTCTTATTATGTTGTTGTGGTACAGATAGATCTTTGTACATAGCAGTCATCAGTACCACACAACTTTGAATGACTGTGTTATTTTAATGTATTTCTTTGTTTGGCTACCACTGAAACAGGTCAAAATTCATAAAGTTAGTCTGTTTGACAAAACAAATTCTTTTCAAGTATTTTGTAGGCAATAATGTGATGATGACACCCCCATAATCAAAGATTACTGTCTGCATCTAGGTATTCATCTTATGAAGAACTGATCAACACTACATTTTTATTTTTTTTAAAAACCTCAAAGGGCATGAGATTCAAAAGTGTCCCTTTGAGAAGCTTTATAACCCTTGAATGTGTAATTTCCCATATGATGTAAGTGCAAATATCATCAAAAACACATTTATGATGTTTAAAAGTCAAATGAGAAATATGACCTCCACTATAGGGCTCACACCCGTAAATACAATGGACTGTCCCAGACCCCTTAACAAATCCGTACCAAAGATACCAAAATAAATGAAGAAAAAAATTAATTAAAAATCAATGATGTAGTTTGGCAAAAAAACTGAATAGCTGTAGATATTGAGTATGAATTCCTCTACAAATTGCATTTTGGTTGGAAGATGAAAGCTTTTCTGGTGGAATTTGAGGGGACTATATTTCATTGGGTACGTGTACGGAAAATGGGTGATATTTTGAGTGACAAGAACTCGTAGTCTGGCTTTGCGGACCCCTGGACAGAATTTGAACTGAAATATCCACCCTGAGAATTTGATGGATGAAAGGGTATATCTAACTTATCCAGGTTAGTGAAGCTGAAACACCTCATTTCTCCCAGCTATTTTACATAATTTTTTGAAATTTGATTTTTAACACACATCCCTATGGGGAAATATTTATGGGTGTGAGCCCTTGAGGTTAGCTATCCTCGTGCTTATGGATCACTGTCTGAATGTAGCTAGTGTGGCATCACTGACAATGATTTGCATGGCAACCCTACTAGATTCATCCTGTGGGAATTTTGCCGGGTCCTTATTTTACACGAATTTTGCAAGTTGGGTGCTATTTGCTTATTTAACAACATGGGAAAATATTAACCGATCCTGACATGAATGTGACGTGTGCATGTACGTATACTTGTATGCAGTATACTATTACGTACATAAACAAGGTGCATGATATACAATTTACAGTGTAGTAGGCCCGAGTCTTGGTGCACCTACTGTGTGAATGTGGATGCGCATACTGTAAAACATGATATATTCGCGGCACGAAATTTTTGCGAATTGGAGCCGACGACCTTTTTCCTGGCAAGAAATTTTCGCGAATTGCCACTTGCGTTCAATGCATATATTGTAGATAAGAAATTTCGCATGCATTTAAATTTCGCGAATCTTGGCGCTCGCGAAATTTGCGAAATTAAAATGCACGCGAACATTCCTCGTTTTACAGTACTTCTCCCTGAAAATGAGTGAATGATACCAATTTCTGCGCCCATTGCTGTACTCCATGAATAGCAAATATAACCAGTGTTGCAAAATTGTGTGGGAAGTCCTGTTTTGTGAAAAATTAGTCTCGCTAAATATATGGCATATACAGTGTGTACTGTTAACCTTACAGTGTTTGCACATCTTCACTCTTGTACGGGTACATCTAAAACACATTCCATTGCATTTTACCCCCATATTTTATTTGAAATCAGGGGGTGAGGTAGTTTTCCTGATGATGCATTTTAAAAACCAAGATTTTAGATATCTCCAGGAACTTTGTTAAATCTCAGCATAAAACTTGAATTTGGTAATAAAAAAATTGCTCAAAATACCTCAAATATTGTTTGCAGTGGCTTCAGTAACTCCATATTTTCAGCATAAGTGTACAAGCAAACCAGGAACGAAAATCATGCTCTCAACTTTGTTTTTGCAAAAGCTTCACTTTAAAAAAAACTATGGCACTGTAATCTCAAATACGGTCATCTTAATTGCTTTGACTGTGTACGCCAAGTAGTTTATTACAGTCTCTACAATTAATGCTATACTGTCGCATACTAATGAGGCAAGTATCCCACTTCTCATAGAGTTCACAGATTTAGAACCACAGGTGTGGCATTACCTAGAAAATCCCTGAATTATAGATTGTCTAGGACCAGGGATAAACTTAAATTCCATATCTGTCTTTTTCAGAAATTTAATTTTTGGAGAATATTCAGCACTGATAATAGTAATGCTTATGCTATTTTTTTCTTTTTCTGCCTAGAAAAATTTTGCAGAAGGTTCATACAAATCCAGTTATTTAGTTTTGCATCCCAGTTTTGCAATGAGCACTTCTTTTTCTGTCTAGAAAATTTTGCAGAAGGGTCATGTAAATCTAGTAATTCATCACTGAATTGTAACTTTGTGGAGAAAGAAAACAACACGATCAGAAAGTAGGACTTTGTGGGAGGACATGATTGTGAGGCTTAAGAGAGACTTGATTGGTTTGATTGGCCATTTCTTGATCAGTCCCACATTTTTCCCTAGCTGCTGGTTTTACTGGGATTTTTGTAGATGTGCAAGACGTATTTTTTGACAGTACCCAAAAGTACGTTGCCATGGTAACGGCATATTATGGGCAAAAATGGGTAGAAATCTTGCGTCGCGAACTCCTCCCACAGTTTTTGATCAATTTTTATGAAATTAGGTACAGATGTTCATCTGAATATGTTAATGTGCAAGACACATATTTCCGCAGTGGCAAAAAGTGCGTTGCCATGGTAACGGCATGTTATTGGTAAAATATAGGGCAAAATGCTTCATGGCAAAACTGCTTCATCAGTGTTCTTCCAATTCTCATGGAATTCATATTGAATGTTTGTCTTAGGATATAGGTCAGCATGACACATTTCTTGACAGTGACAAAAAGTATGTTGCCATGGTAACAGCTCACATATTATGAGCCAAAATGATGGAAAATTTTGTGTTGCAAACTACTTCCTCAGTTTTTGCCCAATTTCCATGAAACTTGGTACAGATGTGTGCCTTTGGTTGTAGATGTGCAAGACGCATTTTTTTACAGTACCCGAAAGTACGTTGCCATGGTAACGGCATATTAATGGCAGAAGATCAAGGAAAGATCTTGCGGATTTAACTACTTCCTCAGTTTTTTGACCAAAGCTTATGAAATGTGGCACACACCTTGATCTTGGTGGGAAGATGTGGAAGACATATTTTTCGGACGTGTCGGAAGCTGCGTTGCCATGGTAACGGCATATAAATGGCAGAAGATCAAGGAAAGATCTTGTGGATTGAACTACTTCCTCTGTATTCGACTGAAGCTCATGAAATGTGGCACACACATTGGTCTTGGTGGGAAGATGTGCAAGACATATTTTTTGGACGTGTCGGAAGCTGTGTTGCCATGGTAATGGCATTTAAATGGCAAAAGATCAAGGAAAGATCATTCCTTGGGTAAGACTGTCGTCACGGGGCGGGGGTATTAATCACCTTAAGTGATATTTCTAGTTTCTTCTTTTTTTTTGGTAATTTTTATCATGACTCACAAACCTTACATACTGACTGGTGATGGTCTTGTTAAAGAAAGGAGTTTATTTGATTGATATCTAGCCATACATTTTGCATGGTATTTGGCAAAAGATATGTTCTTTCCAGATAAGATACCAATTAATGTCCTTCTATGTGTTTGTGTGTTTAGTTTGAGAAATGCACTGGTTAAGATTTGTTTGTTTTTGTTTTGTTATACTGCTAATGTAACTGGTACTGTTTAGGTAGTTAGTAGCTGCTCTGAAAGTCAGGTTGTTTTGCGTGTGTTAGATGTTCTCTGAAGGCATGCATATTGGAAGGCTCTAGCTCAGATGGTTTGGTGCCCACAAAGTAGATTCTTCTGTGGACTAGTGTGGTACCGGTATTGAAGAAAGACCTACTGTAAGCAAGAGATTTTCACGGCATGAAATGTTCGCGAATGGCGTATACAGTGTAGTATAGTCAGACAAGAACTTTTGCCTGCATTTTAATGTCACAAATCTTAGCTCTCACGAAATTTGTGAAATTGAAATATGTAAGTGAACATTTCTGGTTTTACAGTTACTTACTCTTTTGATATTTCATTTGGACCAGTACTTTCTGGTCCCCTTCAGGTGGACCACATTCGTCCAAGAAAGAATCTACATGGCACCCTCTAAGAGCCAATTGTGCTCTTGACTGTGTTGTGTGCATGTACATGCGTACATGTATGTTCATGTATAGAGAGTATGTGTATGCCACCTTTATGTGGGTGTGTGTGTTTGGGTGTGGGTGTAGATGCTTTTAAGCATGAACTCTATAAGAGAACACACCTGTTGCTACCCTCTACCATCCAAATACCTGGTATGTAGATATGTTCTCTGCTCTCAAAGAAAAGTACAAAATGGACAGTGGTTCAACAGAGAAGACATTGTGAACAAGGCTGTGAATCACTAGGTACCGTACATGAAAACTGATGAAATTTCAGGACCATACATTCATCAGGATGGGGGCAAAATAGACAGGTTCCAATGACGTCATCAAGCCATTGCATGCTGAGGGGTAGAAACTGCATGTGGGGGGGCAAGCGTGTAAGCGTTAGTGCGTTATACGTCCCTACAGCCAGCCAACCGTAGACAGGCAGGCAATGTGAGGTATGTGTACTTCGCACTAGAGCTATGCGCTTAATACACACATGAATTTGCTTTTGCCCTTCAGGCAATGCATCATTAGACATCACAGAACTTTGTCTATAGAAGCCACATGTTTTTTTTTTTTTTTTTTTTTTGGGGGGGGGTTTAACTTTTGGTTTCTGTTGTTTTTTTTTAAATTTTGGTTTCTGTTTCTACACCTTGTCCTCCAGCCGTTTCATCAAGAAGCAAGGTCTAGACCGCCTCTTCTACGAGTGCGACAACCACATGTGGCGCCTCGGGGAGCGCGAGCTGCCGCGGGGCATCCACATGGACGGGGGCTCCGACTGGGTGACCGTCAACCGTGAGTTTGCCGAGTACATCTCCATGGGCAACGACAGCCTACTGAATGGACTGAAGGAGTTCTACAAGTACACTCTCCTACCTGCAGAGGTGTGTGTTGAAGGACACAGGTTTCTACGTACTTCATTCATTCATTCATTTATTCATGCACTCATTCATTTATTCACTCATTCATTCATGCATTCATTCATTTATTGCCTCCGCCAAGGGAGGAGGTTAATTTTTCGTTACCGTTGGTTTGTGTGTTTGTGTGTTTGTTCGTTAGTTAGTTAGTTAGTTTGTCCGTGTGCAAAATAACTCAAAAAGTAGTTAACGGATTGAGATGAAATTTTGAGGAAAGGTTGAGAATGACACAAGTAACAAACGATTAACTTTTTGTAGTGATCCGAGAATTTGGGGGAATTTATGAAGGATTTTTGATATTTTGGCAGGTAGGGTCAATGAACTTGGGAGTTCAGGCTGCGCATATTTGAGGTTTGCATGCGCGCACTAAAGTGCGTGCTCTAGTTTCTGCTAGGGCGAGGCGCGCCATGCAGCTGAGGGTTTATGACGTAATAAAGGCTTCTATATTGGGAAATTGGGCGACTTTCAGCACACTATAAACACTTTCAGCATGTTATAAGTACGTATGGGTAGAAATCACTGATATTTCTATGGAAGAACAAGATCAGTGATGGAAATGAGCTGCATGCTTGGCGGAGGTCTGCGCTCTCAGAGTGCTTCTCTAGTTCACTCATTCATTCATTTACTCACTCATTCGTTCATCCATTCATGCATTCCTGCATTTGTGCTTTCATGCATTCATTCATTTGAATATGAATTCATTCATATACCAAGATGATTAACAAAAGACATATGCAGGGAAACATGCTTGTTATGCTAGGTGTAGGGGAAGGTGCATTGCAATGTCTTTTGTTCATCATATCAGTACTTTAGAAATGATTGACAGATGATGTCACAGTCAGAATCCTGATTTAGTCCTGATTTAGAAGGTTTTTTTATAGGCATATCCAAGTAATCTGAAAAAAAGTAGTAGAAATAGTTTTATAGAATATATGACAAATATTTAGATATTCTTTTGGCCACATGAATGATGATCACAGTATTATGAATCAGTACAGGTCAACATATAAGTCCATTGCATAGTCCTTTAGGATGGTCAAGTTATCTCTGCTTTTTTTTTATCTTTCCTCTCTCTCTTTCTGCAGTCTTTCTTCCACACCATCATCCAGAACAGCAAGTCCTGCAAGACGCTCATCGACAACAACCTGCGGGTCACGAACTGGAAGCGAAAGCTGGGCTGCCAGTGCCAGTACAAGCACATAGTGGACTGGTGCGGCTGCTCCCCCAACGACTTCAAGCCCGCCGACTTCTACAAGATCAAGGTGAGGACATGCCCTCGTGGATGTCTGTCCATTTTCTTTTTTTCTGTCTTTTTTATATGCAGAGCATCGCTGCTTGATTGAAGTAGAGAGGGAAATTGACAGAGGTACTTAACAACCCTCAAAGTTCTGCAAAATACCTTTCTTCCTGGACGAGAAACACTAGATGATGCTTTCATTACTAGTCATTTAGGTACAGATAAGACTATGCTATTTGGAATTAAGTAGTCATTGTTCCGTCAAATTATACAACACATGCACAATTCAGCTGCAAGACTTCTAACACACACAAAAAAATGAAAATGTAAAAACACACCCCATATCTTGGCACTATCCCTACCTGGTAGTGAGTTTGTTGGCCCCATCTCAAGTTCAAGGTACTTGTGCTGGTGTAGGTTGGACTACTCCAACCCCAATTTTGCAGTTCCTATAATGTTAACTCGTCAAATAATTGCATTGGTGATGTCGAAAAATGCTTGCCACAAAGTTTTTAGTACCGTTAGTCAAAAAATGTGAATGGTAGTTTGGATAAGACATGTGAGTGTTTTGTATTCAAGTTCTGTCATTTTAAGTAACCTTTGGTTTTCTCTGCACTTTGCACAGACGACTCGCCCCGCGTTCTTCGCACGTAAGTTTGAGCCGGTCATCAACCAGGAGGTCATCAACCAGCTGGACACGTATCTGTACGGCAACTACCCCCTTGGGACACCGGGCGTTGAATACTACTGGCAGAACAGCTTTCACGAGGAGGACACGCTGACCATTGCTTCCGATGGAGAGAAGTCCGTGTATCAGGCGTTCGTGCGGCTCATGGCCAAGTACATCAATCTTGCCATTAGGGTACGCAGACATGGCAGTTTTTAGACCAGCTCTTGTAGAATTTCAATTTAAAGGAAAATGAGCTCGATGTTGACATTAACTTTATAGGAAGAGTCAAGTCATACAAATGGAATGCTGAAAGTTTAAGCTAACAGACTGAGAAAATGTGTAATTTTGAAGTTTGACATTTTTTTTTTTTTTTTGCAAGGCTTACTTCATACGCAATAGGTGGGACTGAATTGTGTGTCACTTATGTCTTTACATATGTAACGAATGTGTTTGTATTTAGCCAGAAGGTATGCCTTGTTGGCCAGAAGGTATGGTAAACAAGGCATATCAGCCATGTTATGTCTAGAATGCCACGAGATAAGCAGACATGCTGCAAACATGTACTGCAAAGATTTACTGATATCATCACAAGAGGGCAGTGTGCTTTTGTGAGGTTATTTCTGGCATGAAAAAAAAAAAGAAGAATGTACTGCAGTGTAAAGGTGATACTGAGCACCTTGCAAAGCATGCAAATTTAGCATAAGAAGCTGATGTTTTTCTGTTATATATTTAGCAAGTCTAACTTTTTTCGCAAATCTGGACTTTCCAACAATTTCCCGAGTGGTTAAATTCGCAATCACGGAGTACAGCAATGGAAATCGGGAAGTGTGCACATCCATTAACACAGTGGGCCCGCCAAAACTTAGGCCTACTAAACTCCTGTGTATTATCAAGCACCTTGCTCAGTACATATATACATGTGCGTCACATTATGTTATGATCAGAGTTGACATTTTCACATGTTGTTACATTCCCAAATACCACGTTGGACACTCAAACTTTACAAAAATGACAACTCTGCAAAATATATGGTATATATAGGATTTTGTGATAGAAGAGAGGTGTAAAGTGGAGAGAAAGAAAGAATGAAACTATCAGTGACATTGGGGAATATTTCAATGGCTAGTTTGTTGTGGCATAGCAGTCAGTGTACAGGACGTTAGAAATGAAGAGATGTACTCATTTACTGTACAACTGGATTGATAATCCCTCTCTCCTCTTCAATCACCTATAATCTATTTCCATCTCCCTTGATGCCAATCTGGACATCGTCCACCAGGGCAGTGACCAGGAGGAGTGCCGCTTCAAGGTGATGCCGCTCCCGTTCGAGGTCCACTACCTCTTCCGGCAGGACGTCTTCCAGGGCGTGGTCGCCTCGGTCAAGGCCTTCCCGGAGAACGGCAAGGCCACCGTGATGGAGGCGTGGCTCTCGCCCCAGAAACACTTCCGCACCGTCAACGAGATCGGCCCCATCAAGCGACTTGTCAAGATGGAGGTGGGAAAGATATTGATATTTCGAGAGAGCTATTATTGATTTAAATTTATGAGTTTGTCTTTTCTTCTTTATGCCTTATGAATTTGTCTTTATGTCAAATTTATAAACAAGTCCTACCCATGTTACATATGCCCATGACTTTTTATCTTGGCTCCTACTAAAACACTGAGTAGACAGTGGTTATTTAAGTCGATGAAGAGCAATTTGTTAATCTGTTGCGAGCTGTTCTTGAGTTGTCTTTTTTTCTCCTTTTTTTTTTGGGGGGGGGGCGAGGTGGGGGGAGTAATTGATGGCTTATAATGGTGCCAGATCAGTCCGGCAAAATATGCAAAAAAGACTGAAAATCTTTGAAGAAACAAGCAGTCTGATTAATGTTGAAATGTGAGAGAGGGTTACTGTAAAACTAGAAACATTTGCATCGTAAAGCTTTTGGGAATTGGAGCCAGCAGCCGTTTTTTTTCACAGCATGAAACATGTGTGCATTACCACTGGCATTCAATGCATTGTGTTGACAAACACTTTTTGGGTGCTTTTAACTCTCGCAGATCTTGGCTTCTTGCGAAATTTGCGAAAGTTTCGTGCACACAGAAATTTATGGTTTTCTGCTAAATCAGATTTTAATGCCCAAGCCCCGAAGGATGTCGCAGGTGTAACTTTTTTTAATGTTGCTCAAAATCCTGTTTTCCCCAAGTGATACGCTTTGCTGTGGTCAAGTTTAGCAGAGATTTACTTGACAAATATTTTGGTCAGAGTGAACTCATGCACAGCACAGGAGACTAGTGCCTTGAATCATTCTTTCCCTGGGGCAAAAGACAAGAGTCATACTTTAAGCAAGGGATATTTACTTTAAGTTTAAATCTGCAACTGCTAAACAACAAATATCTTCTTTATCCCACCCACTTATAAATCAGAAAATGACAAGTAGGCATTTGTATAATTCTTTGTGAATATATGCTTCACAAGCCCAGAAATAAATTTGATAGATTCTATTATTAAAATAGTTGTGTCTCAGGCATGCCATGAAAATGCTAAACAAAAATGATGATGCTGAACAACAATGACAGTAATTACCATCGTCAATAAATTCAGAGTCATTCAATGACTCTGAATCTTGTGAGACTCAAGGATGTTGAATATTATTGCTCAGTTTGTTCAATTTTTTTTTTCAAGCGAATGTGAGATTTCTACGTGAGCAAGTTAAGTTTGATTTGTGTACCGCCTCTACGAGATATTTGTTAAAAGTGTTTGAAAAATTTGTTATGTAGAAATATGTAAAAAATTAAGATTTCATCCTTTTTGATGATACTCTGACACAGGTTGGTCAAGTGTTCGATCCGAAGGAGCGCGTATTCCGGAAATTAGAGGGCATCATTGGCCCCATGGATGACCCCACCATTTTTGTCACCTGGAGGCTTGGGGAGGCATACACCGTGACTCTAACGTGGATCGACCCCACGGACAAGATCGCGGCATCGTACGACACCGGCGTGGAGACCGACAGGGAGGAAACGCATCACAAACCGGAATTCAACAAACCGCTGCGACCGGGGAAGTGGTCCGTCAAACTCCTCTTCAACTGGATGATTGTGGCGGAGGTAGACTTTCTCGTCGTGCCTCTCACATTTAAGAACGGCCTCGCCATAAAGGGCGCTGGCGGCGCCACTGTCAACAACGGGCCCCCGAACAACATCTACGTGGCAAAGGACTTCTCCGCCATGCGCTACATGTTTCAGCTGCGCGACACGCCCGCGCTGCTCGCGACTGCCGAGCAAAACGGTCGGCGGCAGGGGGCAGAGCTGGCGGCGTGGGTCGACGCAGAGGTGGAGCCATTCTGGACAGTCATGGCATTCTGTACGTCAATAGCGCCATCAAGGACAGATATAAATGACTACGAGGAGGAACAGTGTGACCGATTCAGACCTTGCGAGCAGCAAGCATGGAGCACATTATCACCGGACCCAAAATCAGAACTTGGACTCGTGAAAGCAAATGGGAGGATTAGATGATGAAAAGCCAATTGTGTTTTACTCACATAAACACAAACTGAAAAAAAAAACACAATTGAAAAACAAACAACAACAATGCCTACTTGCCATTTATGCAGTACTTTTTTATTGAACAATTATGTAAGTTGTGAAACGGTCTGCCAATATGCCTGTCACAACTGTATTCAAATTTGTACAGCCATGTCTCATTGTGAAGTGCCCATTTAGCTATGGCAACCAAGCATTGATTTGAAAGCGCCCTGCAAATCAAGAGTTACTGACATACAGATGTATGATGTGATTATATTTGTGGAGGAGACGTCATGTATGAATAATCATACATTTGCAATCATTGTGGGCCCTGTTGAATAAAAAGATGTAAGCAAGCATAAGTCAGAAAAAGCGAACATAAGTCAGGTGTCAACCAATCAGAATTGAGTATTCAGAGATTTAAGATCTATTTTCTGACTTATGATTGATCTCAGCTTTTATGCAACATTGCCCTGAATGCTGCAGGATTTGGCCTTGCCCGATGTTAGTCTTCGTGCCAGGCTCAAGGAAGAATGAGCCATTGCTCTCCAAAGAGAAGCTTTGAGCAAAGATTATTGCAGTTTGGGTACATTTCTATAGTTCAGCTGCTATTGTACACTCTAACAGGCTGGAATAGAAGATTCCTACATTAACACTGTTATTTGTTAATGCATTTTTAGAAACAAGAGGTTGTTCAGCAAATTTGAATACATTTTCGACATGACATTTCATTATGCTATTGTGCAAAGGTAGAGAGTATGGTTGACAGAAAGATGAAAAAAAAAATGAAATATATCTATTTTTGTTCATGAGAAGTCTGTATTTTCATTGATGTTGATGTTAAAAGCACTATCATGCAGTGGGACCATGTAGCAGTAATATCCAGTGTTCAATTAAAGCCAGTCAGAGGGAAATGTAACATTGCATTAATAACAAGAGTGAAGAATCCATATGATCATTTCTTGTATGTAGGCTTTTTCTTGCTAAAATATTAGACATTTTCAAGTGAGCATTAAATTATAAAAGAGTAATATTATTGAAAGAGAAAACACTTATTTATAAAAAGCTTTTTGGGTTTTTTTCACCTTTATATCTCATTGAAAATACTTTTTGACTTTTCAGTACTCAGTTCATGCACTGATTGGCCTTTTTCTTCTTTTTCTTTTTCTACTCCATAAGTACTAAAGTTTTGTATGTAGATGAATGATCTTTTTTTTCTTTTTTTTTTCCTCTCCGTGATTACATTTGATGATGATGATCATGATAAACTATTGAGCAGAACTGACTTTCTTTTTCTTCAAATGTTGCTGTATTTTTACCAGATATATTTGCATAAATGTAGTTGCTGTGTTGAATTATGCTAAATCCAAATTTTGTTGCTCTGTAGGTACATTAACATGAAATATGATGGAAACAATATCCTCTGGTGGAAAAAAAAATCCTTGTGAGGGAGGCTTCATGCAAAGTACTATTGAAAATTTGTACATCTATTAAGAACAGTGGGTGACAAATGACTGCACACATACAAAGTTTGATAGAAGTTTACTAAGGTGAAAGTTCGCGCCAGGTTTAAGAAACCTTTGCTCAATCTGAAGTGTACTTCCTTATTGCTTTCATTGTTTTGTTTGTTTGTTTGGCTTTTTAATATGTGTATGTGTGTGTGTATGTGTGTGCTTTGTTGACTGTGATTGGCTAGTATGTCCCATTTGGTTTTTTAAAAAATGGTATTAGGCCACTGATCCATACGCTCAACTTGCCAAACTGTGTCTGATATCATGATGGAACAGATTTTTGAAAAATGAGGCAATCAACTTAGATGAGTTATTTTATGGGGTGTGTTTTTTTGTTTGTTTGTTTTTTTCCTTTTTTTTTGGGGGGGGGGGAGGGGAGTAAATCTTTCTTGGTTGTTTTTTTCTGATCAGCACAATCAGTGTATATGTAATGTCCTGTTATTTCAGAATAAAAATTGTCCATTCAGAATTGAGAAAAACTAGGCTTTGTGTTCCAGGGTACCTAGAATGTTCATGGTTTAGGTTGTGACAACAGGGTATTCGTCCATTTTAGAAAAAAACTATTTATACAACTTGTCATCTGCTTACGGTCTGAATATGTCTAGCTAGTCTCATTGCTTGTACTAGCTTGTGAATAGCCAGTAGTCATCACCAGATGAATGTATCATCTCAGATTGTTTCCAAGGTTATAAAGGCATGCAATTACTTGTGTATCGCTGAAAGGTGGGGCTTTGATAATTCTCCCCCGAGATGTGATCATTTTGACTGAAACTGGCTGAATTAGAGCAACAGATCAGTGAAAGCTAGAGTGAAATCTGCCAAATATTAAAAATAAAAGAGAAAAAAAATCATGACGGCATGAATACAGTCATACTTAAAGGAATGCCAAACTTGCTGATATGGTCTTGTGACTGTGATGCAGCATTTACAGCAAGTTAGAAAGATTGTATTTGAAATGACAGGGAAAAAAAATCAGTCTTCTGTGTGAGGGGAAATGGCGGTAAACAAAAAAACAAAAACACACACACAAAAAGAAAAAAAACAGAAAAGCTGCACAGACCAATCATGAGATCCTAATACTGTAAAACGAGGAATTTTCGCGTGCACTTTAATTTTGCAAATTTTGCAAGTGCCGAGATTCGCGAAATTAAAATGCACGCGAAAGTTCCTGTTTACACTTTATGCATTGAACACCAGTGGCACTTCGTGAAAATTTCATGCCACGAAAAAGGCTGTCAGCTCCAATTCGCGAAAATTTCATGCCGCGAATATATCATGTTTTACAGTACCCAAAGTAATAAATAGCTTTTGCAAAAGACATCTACCGGTATTTTGATGTTAGCATTGACATACTTGGTGTGTCTTTGTGGGAAATGATGATATCTCAACATTTCTTACACAAAACCAAACTTATATTGTGCAGCAATCTCACCTTCATGTTGTCCAGGAGTTCATGGCCTATTATGGGACTCATGGCCTATTAGATGATCATGAATTTCCTGTATTTCAACTCTTTGCTCAGAATTTTCACTGAATTTTTGCTTTTGCACAGATGTGTTCATGCAGTGTAAATTCATTTTCCAGTTAAACATCTCGAGTAATTTTCTCAGCTCATTACAATTTTTCATATTATGAATGATTTAAGTACTAAGAGCATTTTGAACCGGCATTTGCCAATGTGTGTGCTTGCTGTATACAACTGTAAGTCTCCAACACTTCATACATTTGTATTTAATGGTTAGGGGATACAATTGAATCTCGGGTCCGATACAACAAAACCCTCTGATAACAAGGTGATTTTGCAGGTCCCAATTCTATATTTCTTTGTTTTTATCCCCTAATGGATTGGGAGACCTAATATAATGAAGTATACTGTTAAAGTGGATATTTTCACGCGACTAATATTTCACACTTGGTCGGGTAAGAAGAGTTTCGCGTGTTTTTAAATCCACGGAATCAAGACATCACGCACGGGAACATATGGCAAGCAAAAATATTCGCGTGCTTTTATAAGTATTTATTTTGTCGTGTGATAATATTAGAGTTGTGTGAAAGCAAAGATTGATGTGTTTTTAGGAACAGAGAACATAAAAACTTTGTAGAAACCATGCAGAAGCAGAGGATCGTGAACTAAGCAAACCCAAATCGATGTATAAGATTTACAATCAAATTTGGATGTCAGTTGTCAGGGTATTGGGCTTTCTTCTTTGATTGTTTGTTTTCTGTGGATGAGCACTTCTGTGCTAGTCTTCAATATTTTGTCTGTCTTCCAAGATAAATGCAGAGAGAAGTCACACTATTGATTTACCAAATATTTCCTGAGCAAACTGCTGTGTTTGTTTGTTTATTGTGTGTGTGTAGATTTATCATCAGTCAAAAGATTTTTGTGTCCCTCATTTCTTCTCTGTTTTTGCGAGACTACCGGTAGATGTGCTACATTATACAAACCAAAGTATTATCAGGCAGTGATATCAGTCTATTTAATGTCAGCTCTCTGTATCACCCTTTTTCAGACTGGCTTTGTCAGTGTGAGTCAATAGAAGAATTGCTTTGCTGGTCACATACCGTAGTTGTGATTGCGTGCCTAGAGCATGATGTAATATGTGTCAATTAAACTCTGCTGGAGGATTTTTATGATTGTGCGCATTTTAATTGCAAGTATTATGACAGGTTTGTCAATATGATAAAAGATTACTGTTGATATTGGCTTCTTCAGAACCATGAGCATTATTGATCTTGTTTTTGTTTCCTTTTTCTTCCAGAGCTATGAAGTTAATATAGATTTGTTCTATTTGGGTTATCAAAGATGAAAGGCTTCCCTTTAAAGTTGACTGTGGTGATTGTGTTATCGTAAGATTCTCCCTTTTAAGTATGGCTAGCTAGTGGAACACATTCCAAATGTTGTTACATGTATGTTCCTTTTTGTTCACTTATAATTTTTTTTTTTTTTTTGTGGTCGGGTGTTATTGGTTTTGTTATTGTTTATTTGGGGGTTTTATATACTTATATCAAAGGAAATTGAGAAGTGATGTAGGCCTATAACTGGTGCAAAGCATGTTTTGAATAGAACCAGAGCAGTTTATTAATTGAGAATGTGATGAGTTCAGTTGAATCTCACAGTAAGGCATTCTGGGAACATGTTGGGAAGTTTTCATTTGACTTGCTATTGGAATTGGCACCTTTCTCTGCAATAAGTCATTTAAGTAATTTGTTATAAACTTCTTCAGAAAAAAGAAAATGAAACAAGACACAAGAAACTGTAGCAATTTGACTTCCACACATGGTGTTCTGGTAGAATGATTCACATCAATAGTCTGTGCTTGTACTACGCTGTGCTAGCTGCGTGTCACACAATGCATTCTACAGATTTTGTCTGAACTGAATGGCGCCCCCTTGTGACCAAAGTCTTCCAGCGTGTGTCTGGCAGTTTACACTATAAAACCTGACGATCAGTTGCATGTTCTTCATTACAACTCAAAAGGGTACTCCGGATATCATACAATTGCAATTCAATTCAGTTGATTTATTGATTTCATAAAAGCAGTGCAACTAATATTTTATGTACAATGATCAAATGTCGAGGAAACCACTAAAAAGCCAGTGGCTTGAAGATTGTGATATCCTTTACAGAAGTACATAAAAAAAAATTTGGCATGAATATACAAAAATTTTAGATAATCATATATTCTTATTTCCCCTTCTAAAGCAGAAGAACTGTTTCTTATGATTTCCTGCAAATTCTTTTTTTGGGGGAATACAAATATCATTAGAAGCATATTATGTGGTTTCACTTCTTTCCAGAAATACCATTCATTTAACATTCATGCTTCTCCTTTAAAAAAAAAAAAAATGTGTCTGTTTGCAATTAGAACAAAGCACTCTTCGTCCCCATTCCCACCCCATGTTGTTAAGTTCTTTAATGATAAATGCCAAAAGATATCTTGAACAACTCTCTGAAATTAATCAAATACCCCTGGCATGTCTAGAAATTACTCATTTATGGTTTACTTGTGTTCTTGCCACAGTTATCTGTCCTATTGTTTTCATCATATACATGTATTATCACAGCTCTAATCGATTGCATAGAGGGTATTTCATAGAGTCTTACCCGAATCAACTCTGAAATTGTCTTGTAGCGACGTGTGCTCCCAAATTATACAACTGCAAGAGGTTAGCTGCACTGAGGTCCATGGGGGCTGAAAAAGAAAGCATGGAAATATAACTCACAGTCACTCCCCATGCTAAGATGCACAGGAGAGTGTGCATCCATTGATGACGCGAAATCATATTTGATTATTATGCAGTAAGTGGCGAGATATGGATGTTGCCATTTTGTATGTACTGTGAAGATAAAACACAGAGGTCACATTTTTTGGAGTACAAGGGTGAATGAGTCATGTTTCAACATTTATTGTGATAACATCTACAGATGTTGAGAAAATTATTGTATATGCCATGTTGTTATTGTTTTTTTGTTTTTGCTCAAATGACATCATGAATTATAAGAAATTGAGTCTTTTTTAAAAACTGTGTCTGTGTATATCCCCTGTCTTTATTTCGTGTATCTCTTAAAGGTGCATGGTCCCTGTGTTTTAGTCAAATGGGTACGTGGGCGCACGGCGCAAGTTTCCTATAGAGACCTACGCTATCGACTCCTCTTTAGCGCTTACGCTGTGGCCCACTTCCCCCGAGTCAGAAGAAGTCCGAGTCACTGTAGTCAGTGGTCCAATCACAGTTCGGCTCATGATTCGGCTGAGGGGGATGACAGCTTTAGCGAACTTCTTTTGTGATGTCATAATAAGAAGCACATATGCACGCACCCTGGCATTACTACAGATTGCGCGATGCGCAGAGAAGACAACGAAGGCAACGTTACTTAGCAACACCTACACACTTTACTCTTGATGACAGCTCAACTTCGGTAATCTTCGTATCAATGCCAACAGTGATTGGCAGTATCATCAACAGCGCCCTCTACACTACTGGGATTATGCACCTTTTAAGTTACCATATTCGGGGGGGGGGGGGATTCACACAGATTGAGCATTGTCATACTGGCTTAAAAGAGAATAGAAAAAAAAATGTCATGCTGATATTTGTGTTCTCAGAATGCTGTCCTTGTAAATCTCAATTCATGTATTACAATCATCCAGGTGCTGAACACACTTTGATGAAAAACACCATAGAAGTGTAAGTGTTAGAAGTAACATATTGGCTGTCAGCAAAATTTTAATCATGCATACTTTATATTTACTGAAAGGAGGCAAAATCCACTTTACAGAGTGTACTTAGGTATTAATATTTGAGCTGTGAGAGTGTGTGTCAAGATATTGAGATACAGAGTGTGTCCAGTCTGCAAATGAGAGCTTTATTGTAGACGGGTTTATGCCTACTCCCATTTACTACAGATTATTTGTTCATAAAGGGTTTATTTGTATGACTTACTTTATATACTACTTTATTCCAGATTTATTTCCAGCATCTTTGGTAGCAAAATAAAAACTAAAAAAAACAAGAAAAGGAAAAAAAAAAGCTATGAGGTTCCGGCTCAACTGTATTTACAATTATGAGATCTTTAGCGCCATCACTGCCATCTTTAAAGGGGCATTCCAGACGATTTTCATGATTTCATATTCTGTAGTACATAAATCAACAGCTCCATGTATAGATTTGTGGAATTTATTGTTGTCCTTCTTCAGAGAGATCAATACTCCGACAAACCAAAAACAAATTACACTGAACAAGGATGATGACATAGCAGCCTCACATATTTCAGAAATGTAGCAATGTAATTCCATTACATCATCCTTGTATGCTTAAAGGGGATGGCTAGTAACTAGTAAGTAATGTGTAGTTTAATGTTTCCAGGTTAGCATGCCTGGTCAGTGACGGGGCATAAAACTGCACATTTCTTGAATACGAGACCATTCTGAAGCAAATAATTTTCACACAACAGTAGATATATAATGTACTCTTAAATGAATCCCACAAGGATTGGAACAATCATCCCTCAGCATTCCCACTGATCAGTTACTAGCCATCCCCTTTAACAGATTCACCTGTGTAGAATTTATGCATGCCTTCTTCTTTATTTCTGCTTCCTTGAGCCCCTACTCATGCATTCTTGTTGTGAGGCTGTCATGTCATCATCCTTGTTCATTGTGATTTGTTATAAGTTTTGAGAACAGTCCTATTCCTCATCAAAATCACTATATTATGAATTCTGAAACTCTGCACTCAGTGTAACCGATCTATAGTTGTTCATATGAAAAAGTCTGAAAAATCATCCGGCGGTCTCCTTTAAACTTCAATGACACCAGCGTGATTAACCCTTGCTACTCCAATTCGATGTGAAACGGGCCATCGCATTGACATACATGATATATAGAATGCACGATTTGAATGGGATCTGAAGAGCGAAGTGACATCGATATACTAATACTATTTACACTATGCTCATGTACCGGTACTTTATATAGGTAAAATGGATTAGTGGCCCAAAGGCCTGAGAAAATTTTGACATTTCAAGATTTATCCATGTTTTGAATTTCAAACTTTCCCTCTGCATATAACCTGCCTCATTTCTCCATACACAAGTATCTAACCG